>NC_135717.1:80899390-81218640 GCF_964656455.1 Halichoerus grypus | reverse complement strand
TGCACACACTTACACACGCACGAACTCACTTTTATTTTTGATTAATACCATTGCTTTATGACCTGGTTTCCTCATTCTCTAGTTACATGGTTGTCATCATTTCAATTTGTACTTGCAGATTCACATATGTTATCATAGTTCCTGGGTCTGGGGGTTGGACAGGAAGAAATATTTCTTGCCTCCCCATGAGACACTTAATCTCTGAGCTCAGGGATGTACCTCTGTTTCTCCAGGGTAGTGGGATTCCGGGCCAGGTGGGAATCAGTGTTACTGATGAGTGAGCTGGCTGACAGACTGTTGTTCCAGAATCTGAGGCACTTCACTGACTTGTCCTCACACAGTTGCTCCTGCTGATGGCTTGGTGACGTCCACATGGGCCACTCCAGATGTGGAAAGCACGGAGTTCACAGCCCCCTACCTAATGCCCCACAAACTCCCCTTGGTGGGGACTCGGACTCCGCTGGGGATGAGGCTGACGCAGCCCTTGATCACCTCCTGGAAGCAGAGTATATCTCTGCTGATACGGTTTCTTTACAGCTCATAGTCTGGGTCCTGCTGAGAGCAGACGACTTCACAAGCAGATTTTTTCCACAGCCTGCCTGAGCCCTCCAGCAGGCTGAGAGCCCATGGACTCAGGTTTGCTGATTGGTTTGTCCCAAGTTTGAGGGAAATTCTTCCCCACGAATCAGAAAGACACTTACCTCCTTGGCCTGGGAAAGAATGCAACGTTTACCCCACATTTCTAGGCAAAGAGTGGTCAGTGGCCACTGGGACTGCTGGAATTCTAGCCTGGGAATAGGGAACCCAGGTTCCACTCTCTGCCACTAGTTGGCTGTAATTCTAAGCGGTTTACTGCACCTCTCTTTGGGCTTTAGTTAACTCTTCTGCACAAATGAGAGGCTTAGATCTAATGATGTCTTTGGCCTCTTCCTGCTAAGGTTCTGAATGGCTTGTTATTCTGGGGCCTAAACTCATCTGTGTGTGTGTGTGTGTGTGTGTGTGTGTGTGTGTGTGTGTGTGTGTGTTGGGGGCTGGGGGCTACTATTTTTACCCCATCCCCTCCCTGAACACTCTGCTGACCTGGAGAGCACACTGGGAGGGTCAGAGAGAAGGCCTCCCATGGATGATTTTCCCACAGCACATTTTGCTCTTTTTATTAATTCATTCAACAAATATATATGTTCAGTGCTTAAAATGTGCTAACACTGGTCTAGGCACTGAAGGATTTGTTGTGAACAAAAGAAGTGATATCTCTATCCTTAGGGAACTTAGGCAATGGATAATAAACCAGAGAGGATAAGATATACATTCAGAGTGAAAAACTAAAAATTAAGCAAGTGGGGGTGGGGGGGGTGGGCACTAGAGAGATCTGGGAGGGAAGATGCCAATTTTAAGTAGAGTGGCAGGGAAGGATCCCCTGAGTGTCATGGAATGAGAGTCCAGAAAGAGGGGTGTCCCAGAACCCCGGGCTCACATGGAGCCTGACATAACAAGGAAAGAGGCCACAGTGGGATCGGCTGAGTCTCAGGTAGTGGTGGGGAGATATGAGGGTGGGAGCATGGGGGTCTTTTCAGGGGCACTCAGAGATCTGGCCCCTTCCCCTTCCTGCTGGGGGACCTGGAGCAAATGGGTAAGTACCAGGAATGGAAGGGGGAAAAGCAAGATCTAAGGGAGCCTCTGAAGGACACACAGCACACCGCCCCATTAGCATCTCTGCCGAAGTCAGTCCCAACCAACTCCCAAGCTTTCCCAGAAGCAGCCCTGCCCTCTGAGGCCTCAGTTTCCTCCTTCCTCTCTTCCTCCTGCAGAGCCTGTGACCCCCAGGGCTCTGCCCACCTGCCTTCCTGCCACATGCAGAGCCCATCCATCCCTGGCCACTGTCCATGGCATACCTGGGCCCCCCATCCTCTCCTAAGGCTGACTTTGTGCCCAATCCATTGTACAAAACCTCCCACAATGCAGCTCTCCTCTACAAGGTGGTGCCACTGGAGGGGAGGTAGGGAGAGAGCTAAGTGTAGAAATGTGGCAAAAGAAGAGAAAAATGTGGTAAATTAAACCAACTGCCACTACATTTGAGGGCAATGTCATTGCAGCTGCTGGGATGTGAGTCAGGCTGCTTGGGCCCAAAGCCCTGGGCTATTGGAGGGAGGAGCATGGTGGGTCTTCATGGGCAGCTCCCCAGCACAAAGATGTAGCCCTTCTCCCCTTGCCTGGGGTCCAGCTTTTGCCAACCTCCCTTAGGCTTTTCCTGACCCCCCTCTCCTCTTCAGGAAGACCTCTGGCCCCCATTGCCGTGGTCTCTCCCACCTAATGCCAAAGTCCTTACGAGAAACACGATGATTTGGCTTCCGTAAGGGCTTTAAAAATAGGCTGTGGATCCCCTGCAAAAAAAAAAAAAAAGAAGAAGAAGAAGACGAAGAAAGAAGAAAAAAGGAAAAAAAAATCCCTGGCTAAAAATAGCTCTCAGCATCTAGGGGAGGAAAAAAAGAAACTGCAGCAAAATTCAGTTGGAGCAGTGACTTTCCTGCCTCTGATGTTCCGGGTCAGTTACAGCAGTGGGGAAGGCTGGGAGGGAGGGAGGGAGGGAGGATGGGGGTCCTACAAGGACAGGGAAAGGATCAGCATGGTAATCTACAGCACACACTGCCCTGCAGTCCCTGACTTTTGGTCCTTGGACCCCTTCCTGGTCCTAGCAACCAGACAACATTCAAGACAGCAGAAGGAAGCTGCAGAGCCCGAGTCGGCAATGGGTGCTGTGCAGAGTAGCAGAGAGGAGCTGGGGGCAGGCCCTGCAGTATCCCAAAGATACGAGTTCAGGGATAGCGATACATCAGGCTAGGATCTGATGTTGAAAATTCCTGCCATCCAAACAGCTGCAGAATGGTCAAGGATTCAGGGCAGGTGCTCTGTCTTGAAGAGCTACTGCTTTTGCACCCAACAAGGGACAAAGCCTTTTTTGGAAATTGTCACTAGGAAAGTCAGAATTTTATCAGGACATCAGTGCAAGGGGGGAACCCCATGGGCTCTTATTTAAGATCCCTTTCAGTGGCTGGCAGGAAAGAGAGCTGTGTGGGACAGAACAGCATGGAGACATGGTTTTGCTTACTTAAAAACACTTTACGAAGTGTGGTCAAGGTGGGAACTCCACACACACACACACACACACACACACACACGCACGCTCCTTTTCATTTAGATCTATTAAAAAAGGACTCTGCTCATTTGCTCATGCCAAAAACCATCACAGTGAGATGGAGAAAAATCAGGGAACAGCCTGAGGAGAAAGGCTTCTGGTCCCTTCATTTAGTTGTAAGGGTGGGGGCTCTATCTGAACATGGGATTTGCATGTGTTGGTCACAGGGACAGGAAAATGTTCATAAGCTAATTCGAGAATTACTGGGGGCAATGGAAGGATTCCTTAGGGGAACTATGGGTAGGTCCAGGAAATAATACACCAAGTCCCCAAACTAAATGTTTACTGCCTGTGTTTTGTTACCATAATTTGCCATAGAGGCTGCAATCCCACATGCACACAAAAGGACACACTTACATACACACAGAAACTTGTCCCTCAAATGAATTAAGGTTCAAAATACATGTGCTGTGCACCAACGATCTCACCTGTTTCAATGTTGCCTGGCCTCGTATCTTTCTCCAAAATCACAAGGCAACCACTTTCATGCCAAGAAAGGAAAGAAAGGGGCTTTTGGCGGCTGAAATGCAAATCCTTTCCAAAAAATCTGTGAGAGATTCAGCTCTCTCCAATGCCCCCCGCCCAGTGGGGAGAAGAGGGCTTACTGAGTGGGGAAGAGGCAGGGATGCCGTGGAAATGTCCTGTGGCAAGCTCCCGGACAGTGGACACTGTGTCTGCTTCACTGCCTACCTGCTTGCAGTGCTGCTCAGAGCGCAGGAGTCCCCAGATGACACTGGCTCACAGGGCACAAAGAGGGGACACATGACAGCTCCTGGACACACTTCTTTGCAAAGGCAGGGCAGGTAGATACCCTTTTTGTCATTTTGTGTGTTTGCCTTGAGGACTGCCTTACCTGATCTCTTTCCCCCTAAAGAATTCCTTTGCCTTCCCCACCCCAAGGAGCACAGTCTGATCAGGACCATGGCCGTTTGTTGGGGTTGACAGAGACCTCAGAGCTGGCCAGTCCACCCCAGGCCTACACCCCTTCCACAGCACACCTGGGCAGGAGATATTTTGGTCCAGTCAGCCCGGCCCTCCCCTACTGTCACCTTGCACAAGCCCCTTTCCGTCTCTTCTCTTCTCAGGCTACAAAACAGGGGTAGTCATCATCTCCTGTCACCTTCCCCCTCTTGCCTAACGGGGTCACCATTGAATGCGCTTTGAGACAACGGGAGGGAAACCAAACAACTTGAAAAGCAAACCACCCCCGTCTCCACCCCCTCCCGCCAAGCCCGAGTTCCCGATGGTGTCCCTGCTGGTCAGGATCGCAATGCTGTGCTGCGGCTCCGGTTTTGCTCACTCTCTTCAGTACTTTTCCTCTTCTCAGACCCTCAGGCCGGTGAAGAAGCAGTCCCGGCGCCCCCTGTTGGCCAGAAGCTCCCCGCAGGAACCTGGATGCTTCCCTCAAACATGGTAATTAACCAGTAGGCAGCTCATTGACTAACAGTGGGAGAAGGGACTGTCCTTGTTTCCTTGGAGATCTAGCTACTCACACATCTATTGCGTGGACTGCTCCCTATAAGCTCGACAGTCCCCAGCTTATTATTTGCACAGTGCTCACTGCGCTGGATGTAGATGACAATAGGAGTCCTCACTGAGTTCCAGGCCAATGCTACTCAAAGTGTGGTGTCCTGACCTGCAGCGTCAGCATTAGTGGGAGCTTGATAGAAATGCACATGCCTGGGACCCTTCTCAGACCTGAATCAGTAACTCCAGGGTTTGTAGCCCAGAAATCTGCATTTTAACAAGTTCTCCGGGTGATTCTGATCCACGGTGAAGAACAAGGACTGTCCTAGACCAAACATGCCTTGGCATTTTGCTCCTATTAACATCCAGAAGCCTTTCTTGACTATTAAGGCACTGGGCAAAAGCAAAACTGAAAAACACTTTTTCCTTATCCCAACACTGTATTGACTGGAATAATGTATTGATTGGCATAAAGAATGCCTCCTCCCAGGTTTACCTCTAAGGAAACCCCCCTCCCTACCCTCGCTGTCATCCACTTCCTTTTTCATCAAAACCCAACTTGGAACCAAGTCTGTGCCATTTCGGCAGCTTTGAGAGACTAAGTAGTGCTTGGAGATTAAGAGTAATGAGGACCCAGGCCCCAGGATGTGGGGCAACCTCACAGAGCCCCCGGGGAGCTGCCACTAGCCTGTCAAAAGTCAGGAGAACCAAAACAGAAACCAGACAACAGGCAAGTCATTATGACATAGGGAATGTAAACCTTAGCCCTGCTTTTGGACTTCTCCTGCCTACTGCTGTGACCCTGTTAAGCACAGAGGGACTCAGAATCATTTTTAATGAGTTGACTAGTTCCAAGAGGTCAACCTAATTTTATTGTTACTGATACTTTTAAAAGATGCTTATGTAGGAATGCCTGGGTGGCTCAGTCGGTTGAGCATCGACTCTTGATTTCTGCTCAGGTCATGATCTCAGGTTGTGAGATGGAGCCCCATGTCCAGCTCTGCACTGGGCCTGAAGCCTCCTTAAGATTCGCTTTCTCCTTCTCCCTCTGCCCCTCCCCACCCCACCCCACCCCCGCTCACGTGTGCATGCTCTTTCTCCTTCTAAAAAAATTAAATAAATTTTTAAAAAGATGCTTATGTGGAAGAGGGAAACCACTTTTAACATGGTTTAAGCAACAGAGAGCAGAGAGTTGGTGATAAATGATCCATAATGCAAGAGGACAAACTGAGCATTGGTCTGTTGCAGGGGGGATCTTGAAGATCATCACCTCCCTGCTTGGCAGAGGAGGGAACTGAAAACTCGCTCTGGAAGAGAAAGTTTGTGCACAGGTCCCCTATTTAGGTAGGAGCTCAAAATAACTCAGCCTGATTCCTGGCCTGGTGAGATTCCAGATAATCTCTGCAACCAAGTGGTATTTGAACTGGAAAATCATTTTTTCCAAAAGACACTTGATTTCTTGCGATATTATTGCCTAACCCCTATGGATAATTTCTCTCCACAGAGAGCAAATTGGGCAGAAGTTCCTAGGATGCCAGGCCTCTGTGTGGAGTTTCCAGAGCAGTTTCCTGCTCTCCATTGCTCTGTCGCCTCTTCCAGGAGGTTGGCTTCCCCAGGCAAAGGCCCCTGAAGATGCCCACTTGACTTCACAGGCCATACATCAGGGAACTTTGAAGCCCTGGCTCCCACCACATGGGCCCAAGATCCCTGAGCAGCCATGTTTACTATTGCACACAACACCTCCTCGTGCTCAAGCATGGATGGGGGGCAGGTCATCACCCATTTCACTGGACTACCAGTTATTCAGGACTGCTGGGAGGAGAACCGGGCAGCCCCCAAGGAAGGGCAATGCAGACTCTTAGCCCTGCGTGGATTTACACAGCAGGTTTGTTTAATCATGCAAGGACCCCCTGGAATGACCTTTTTTTTTTTTTTTTTCCATTCAGCCTGTGGGAGAAATACAAGTGGTGGTGGCTCCCTCTAGTGGAGTTGTCAGAAATGGAAAGTGGCTCTGAATCTTACCTGGAGATTCAGAGCTGATGAGTGTGACCCAGATTCTCAAGTATGTCATCTCTATTGTACATACAGTTTTTGGAGGAGTTATTTTGTTTTGTTTTTTATCACCTCCAGCATGGGAGGCTGTGGCTGCAAGGACAAGCACTCTTGATTTCTGGCTTATAAGCCTCAGAATCAGCAACATTCCGGAAGCCAGAGGGTCAGGAGCTCTGACCTCCTATGCAGGAAGCTCTACCAGCCACTGCCACACCGTGGACAAACCCCCTTCACTTCTCTGGGGCTTGCTGGGGGTGGTGGAGTGCAGGTCAACCAGCTGATCTCCCATCTCTGAGATGCTCTATGACTGAGTTGAGCTCACAGGCTATTGTTCATCCAGGAGGAAGACACAGGATTGCTCATAACCTCCTATATTTGGAGGGAGCCTGATGGTCACCAAGCACTTTCACGAACATCACTGCATTGTGCTCTCACAACAACCACCTGACACACCTTATCCTGATCTCACTGACTCTGCTGCAACCACTAGGCTGGCTTGGTGTTCTGAGACTGAGCTGAGAGATGGAGGATCTTCCCATGTGGCCCACAGAGCCAGATTCCTGGCCAAGAGTTCCATCAGGCTTGCTGGCTTGAGTTTGGAGCTCTATGAAAATGAGACTGAGAAGTTCCATTCTTCTTTATCAGGAGAAGAATGTCTGTGTGAACCATCCTATAGTAGGGATGAAAATAATGATGATGGTGAGCACTTAGACATGCTTTCTGCAGGCCAGGCACAGTTCTAGGCACTGCTTAAATATTAACTCATTCTGTCTTCACAACAACCCTATGCCATAGATAATCCATAAACCTGCTATTCTTGCACAGATACCAGAATAATTTTACTAAGAGTCAAAGTCACCTGGCTATTATAACTGACTGCCATTGAGTATAGATGCTTAATAAGAATTGAATCAACATGCATCTCCTTAAGTAAGGGGAGAGGGCTTTCATTTTCTATCATGTACCTGGAAATTAGTTTGCCCTCAGTTATCCACATTGTCATACTGTGAATTCCAATAAGAAATATATATGCGATCTTCATCCTGTTTCTCATGCAGAACTCCAAAAACACTTGGAATTTCCTAAATGATGAGAGCTATCAAGATGTCTCCTGTTATGTTAATGAGGCAACTTCTGGGCTGCACGTAAAGATGAGGGCTAGTGGCCAGGAGAAACAACCATGTGATTAGAAGGTTGGAACTTCGAGTTCCTCCCCTCTGACCTCTGGGGAGGAGAGAGGGGCTGGAGGTTCAATCAACTGCCAATAGCCAATGATTTAATGAATCATGTCTGGGGAATCAAGCCTTCATAAAACCCCCAAAGGACAGGGTTGGTGAACACATGAGATTGGGCAGAGTGGTATACCCAGAGCAAGCATGGAAGCTCCATACCCATCACCCCAACTTTGTCCAATATAGCTCTTCATCTGGCTGTTCCTGAGTTATACCCTTTTATAATAAACCAATGAGCTAGTAAGTAAAATGTTTCTCTGACTTCCCTGAGATGCTCTAGCAATTACTGGAACCCGAGGAGGTAGTTGTGGGAACTGGTCAGTCAGAAGCATTACCTGGACTTTTGATTGGGGTCTGAAGTGGGGTGGAGGCAGCAGTCATGTGGGACTGAGCCCTCAGCCTGAGGGACTTGAGGCCACCTCCAGGCAGACAGTGTCAGAATGACTTGAATTGTAGGACATCCCACTGATGTTGAAGAATTGCTTGGTGATGTGGGAAAAACCCCGCACGTTATAAATGGAATCAGAATTGTGCACATGATGGAGTTAAAGATCTTGGAATTACAAAGTGGGAAGAGATATTGGAGATCATTTGGTCCAGTTCTCCATTTTTCAGATGAAATGGAGGACTTGGGGATAAAAAGGTGACAGGTCTTGATGTGCATTGCATAGTAAGTTTAGTGGCAGGGCCAGGACTAGCCCCAGGGCCCCAGAGTTTCAGTCCAAAACTCTTACCACTCTACCATGTTGTGACCGTCATGCACTTGAGCAGATGGACAGAGATCCACCCAACCCCATTCCTTCTGGCCCACCAAGCTCCCTCATCTTCAGCCAGCCATTCTGAGCTCAAGAAGCAAAATCCTTCTGGTAGTAGAATAAGGCACCCAAAAGTGGTCTGGTACCTCACCTAAAACAAAGACAGTAGTCACCCTAGAATGGTGTGTTCCACAGGCAGTCAGATGGCAGACAGCAGGGACAGTCTGAGAGCAGCCCATGAGATTAGGCCTCCTGCTCATGACACGAGGCGTGTCCATCCTCCTTCATCCATCTACTCTGGACAAGGCCTCCATGACCCCTCCTTAGGAGCCCATGATAGTGGTCTTCTCAGCCTCCTGCTGATTTTTCTTCTTTTCTCAGACTGATTTGGGGTTCTGCTGGTCCACTTCATGCACCCCACTTTTTCCTTCCCCATTATCTCTGCCTTGGGGTATTTTCGTCTCCTGCTTCCTCTTTAGGAATGTGATTTTCACCAGGATGTGACAACACCTTGCCTGTCTTTCCCAGCTGGGGCCAGTGTCAGTCATATCCCCAACTTTCCCAGGAGTGGTCTGAGTTGAAAGAGGACCTTCCGGACAACCTCTCTTTACTGTTCTGTGGCCATAGACTTGCGTGGCAGTCTCCTGGTCCAAGGTCATTCTGCTATGGGTGTTCTGTCACTTGGCTGAGAAGCAGGCTGCTCTACTCTTGTTTGAGTGGGGAGAGTGAAGAACGTGCAGAGAGTAGTGAATAAAATCAGGGAGTGGGTGTGTGGAGTGGGGGGGACTGAGAGACTGAGAATGTCTCACGGAAACTCAGACATAGCCCATCCCAGACATGGATTCAGGAAGAGAGCCTGGCAGGAATGACAATGGCTGCAACTCTCCCACTGGCTTCCTGGAGAGGAGCTGAAGTGGGGGCAGGTGCTCAGCCTGCTTCCCTGAATGAGGGTCATCCCACCAGCCAGCTTCTGGGAAGGGACCACTGGGCCTCCAGCAATAGCCAGAAAGGGTGGTCCAGCTTCCATGTCTTCCCTTTCTTCCACACACCTCTCAAACCCCCAACCCTAGAGTCATCCTTGCTTCTCTCTTCCTGTCACACCCACCCCCTTCCAATTCCTTCTGTCATCTCCCCCACTGCTGACAGTGGTCCAACCTGCCGCCGGCTCTCCCCCAGACTATTCCAACAATCTCCTAACTGGTAAATTCTGTTAAATCCTATTACTTCTCTGCTCAGAACCCTGGAGGAAGGACTTCCCTCCAACTCAGAGTACAAGCAAAGTCTTTTTAGGATCATCAGAATCCCTGTCTAGTTGGCCACCCACCTATTTCAGGCTTCATGTCCTACTCGTCTCCTGCTTGCTCACTGTCCTCCAGCCACAGCGGAGGACACACTGGACTCCCTGATGTTCCTAGAGTATGCCAGGGATGCTCCCACCTCAGGGCCTTTGTACTTGCTGTCCCCTCTATCTAGAATGTTTCCCCCAGTTATCTTCATAGTTCACCCCTTGACCTCCTCCGCTCTTCGCTTAACATTACCTTCTAGGTCAGGCTTTCCCTGTCTCCCCTATTTTAAGCTGATTTCCACCCCCACCCCCCCACTGTATTCCATAGTCCCTTTTCTTGATTTTCCTCTATTGCCTAAATACTCATCTAGCAAACAATATATTTTAGTTATTTATTGTACCCACTGCCTATGTCCCCGCACCAGAACCTAACCTTCACAAGGACATGGATTCTTGCTGATTTTAATCATTGGTATTGGCACATAGACACTCGAGGAACACTTGTTAAATGAAGGAACAAATGGTAGACACAGGTTGGTAAATAGACCTTCATAAAAAATGTCAGAGTTATAGGGCTTCTCTAGTAAGAAGAGACGCCTAGGAGGGAAAAGGATGTGTACATGTGCGTGTGTGCATATGTTTGCATGGGTGTGCATGTGTGTGTGTGTGTGTGTGTTGCAGGGTGTCTTGACAATTCCTTCACTTGTAATAAACAATGTATGAGTTCTTGATGATTCATATATAAGCATTTTAATGTTATCTATTAACCAGAGTCAACACCTCATTCACTCATGTCCTCACTCACTCATTCACCAGACATCTTATGAGTGACAATTCTATGTCAGGTGCTCTGCTAGACATTAAATGGGCACATGGCTAAGAATATGGTCCCTGACCTAGAGACTTCCACAGTGTGGTAACGAAGCCCCACATTTAGCACATATCTGGGAGGTCCAGGCATTATAGCAAACTGTAACCCCAGACACACTTAATTAGGAAAGTAAAGTCAGGGGGGAGAATCAGCCTCATCACTTGGAAGAGTGACAACCAGGTAGAATTTCCCCCTCCAGAGAACCTGGAAGGAAGCTGGAGAGAGAGGTAAGTGGGCAGGAAGGAGGGACCTCCCCAAAGTAATCTTGCTCTCCTTCCTCTGAGAAAGACCAGGAGTGAAGAGCTGTCCATGACAAGAGCAATGTGGGTCACACACCAGGAAGAAGTCATTCCAGCTCCTAGGAGACCCTGCACACAGCATCATCTGGGTCCTGGGAAAGCGATGGGAAATATAACTCTGACCTTGCCATTTGCCCACAGGCATGTATATAGAAGAGGCTAACAACTCTTAGAGCACAGGTTGCCTTCTTGGAGAATGTCCCCTGTCCACGGTGGGGTCAATGCAGAAGGTATTCAAGCACCTTTTCTGATCATCTGCGGGTGGCACCTGGGAAGCTGCTCAGGTGCTGTGGCATCCTGGATACCCACCTGCTTTTGTCAAGAGTATCTGACTTGTCTGCTTAACTTAGCTGTTGATTTCGTCATGCAGCAAAACACACGGCCTCTGAGACTTTGCCATATATTTATTTGTTAGTCTTCATGGCCACCCTTTTCCTGGGTGGGTCTGTAGCACAGCCATGCACTTTCTGGCATCCCTTGACCCTGACCTCCCCATACCTGCTTTCTTTTGCCCACACCACCACCTTTCACCTTCACCCACAGCCTCACCCCAACATCCTGGGCCCCATCTTTAATGTCAGCCGGTCTGGTCTCAGCTTTTTCTAATCTGGTGACTGCTTGTGGGAGGCCACTGGAGAGATGTCAGGCCTTTTGATCCAAGGAGGAGTCTCATCTTCCTGAGAAGTTGGGGGTCAAAGCCCTCTCTGTCCAGCTGCTACCAGAAATGCATGTGTAAGTCTTCTTGCTGTGCCAGTCTTTTCCCTGCCAGGGAGAATCAGAACAAAAGGAAGTACAGTTAGGGATATGAGGGGGAGCTACATGAGCAATGGCACCAAGAAACCTGGGAATGATCTCCAGCCTTTTTTCAGCTCCTCTGACATACCAGTGGTGGTCCTTCACCTGGCCACTATTTCTGGGCTCTCTGGTTCACTCAAACCATACTTCCCACCGCATAGGCCCAACAAGGGTCCCTGCAACCCATCAGCCAAGGCTGAGCACACCCAACCTGAAGCCACTCCTGCAAAAGTTGTCTTTAAATACTGTGTCACTAATTCTCTGCCTTGGATGGAATCAAGTCAAGCAACGTGCTCAGCCCTAGGCCTAGTGAAGCCTCATATAATCTACTCACCTGGGCTTCCTTCTCTCTAATGCCTTGCACCATCTACCTTGGTCCCAGAGGCCCATCTTGGACACTCAGTATACACCAGGCCTATCCCTCCCTCTATGAAAGAGTTCTGGCCTCTGCTTGCCTCCTCCCTTGCCTGGCCCACGGGATGCTCTTGTTTCTCCTTCTCACATTCCTCGTCCCACCTTCCCGCTGGGCCCAGCCTGGCCCCACCACCTTCATGAGCTTCTCTGGCCATCCCAACAAGATTGATCGCTCTCTTCGCTGATCTCCTGCTGCCTTTGTGGCCTGCCCCATACCACACATGCACATTGTTTTCTATTGGAAAGTGTGTGAGATCCAGAGCCCACAGTCCTATGTTCAAGGCATGCCCCTACCAGGCCCTGGGCAAAGAAAACTAGACCCCTGGTTTCTCCCAATGTGAGGTGCATGTGTCTGTGATCTTTGTGATCACTTCAAGAGCAGACCAGAGTTTGGCTAAACACAAACAAACCAACAACTTCTTCCAACTTCCGTCTCTGCATGTATAAAACAAGGATGACCATGGACAGACCATGACCAGACAAATCAGCTCCAAGCTTCTTTAGAGCTACCAGTGAAACTGCTTTAACCTAGTGAAACTGCTTTGGAAAAGGTAAGCGTTACCAACATGTCAGGAGGTATTATGGGGCCTGTGTAGTAGCCTTCTGCAGAAGGAAAAGATTTAAAATTTGTAATTTCAGTTATTTGGGAACAAGCCCAAAGGTTCGTAGCATGGAGTTACTATAATTTTAATAAAGCACAAATGTGATGCAAAAGCATACTGCAAGCCTGGTGTTCTGGGGGCAGCAACTCATCTCATGGCTAAGTGTCACTGACTACATGGCATCAGACTCACAAAACCAGCACCCACATGCTTTCCAGTGGGGGCATCTGTGTAGTAACTTCTACCGAGGGTTTCTTTGTGAAATTCCAATGGTCATCAAGTGAAAGATAACACTCTAACAAATGGTAAAAAAATATATATATGTATATATATGTATATATATACGGGTTTTTTTGTTGTTTCAAAGGAAAGAGAACATAAAATTTCTTTTTTTTTTAAGTTTATTTATTTACTTTTAAGTAATGTCTATACCCAATGCGGGGCTTGAACTCACAACCCCAAGATCAAGAATTGCATGCTCCACCGACTGAGCCAGCCAGGTGCTCTGAGAACAGAAAATTCTTGCTCTTCTCACACACTCATGATTAGGAAGAAGCCTGTATAAGCACTTCTGCTTTCAAATTGGGGTCGTGTCAGATGTCTGGACACACCTTCCAAATGCCAAGGGTCTGTGTTAGGCTCACTTCTCAAGATATGAATGTAAATTATACACTGTGGCCTTTACCCCAAGCCTGCCCTTACAACTTCTACAACTCTTCATGTCTTCTCAGGGAATTCAACACACTTTTTACAACAGCCCCCCAAAAAACATCATTGAGAAAGCATCTGACCTATAGTTAAAAGTGGCGAATTAAAAACATGGGTTTCTGGTTTTTGTTTTTTGGGGGTTTTTTTGTTCCCTCCTGAAACCCTACTAAAATAACTGTGAGGGAAATTTTTTTTTTAAAGATTTTATTTATTTATTTGAGAGAGAGAATGAGATAGAGAGAGCATGAGAGGGTCAGAGGGAGAAGCAGACTCCCTACCGAGCAGGGAGCCTGATGTGGGACTCGATCCCGGGACTCCAGGATCATGACCTGAGCCAAAGGCAGTCGCTTAACCAACTGAGCCACCCAGGCGCCCCAAGGGAAATTTTTAAAGAGACAGGGAGGTAAAGTTACAAAGACAAATAAGTCAGGATAGTAGATCAAATATAAGTAAAAGCCAATTTGTAGATGACAGGAAACCATTGGAGGAAGCGTACTGGACTTAGGAGAGGAGCAAGATTTGAAACCTGAGTGTCTGCAGATGAGGGTCAATGAGATGTGGAGATTTGTTCCCAGGGAACCCATGGAGGCTCAGGACTTGGCAACACCCAATACCTTAGAAACAGAATCAAGGGGGAGGGCTAAAAATTGGTTCCAGTTGGGCATACCTATCTAGGTCTCCCCCTTAGTCCCACAAAGCCACTTACCTACTTGATATTCATCAAAGAGAAATTTGAGAAGAAAGTAAACCAGAAAGGCCTGGATTCAGGGTCAGCTGGTACCAAGTAAGGCAGAAGCCATGTACTGAAAGTAGGAGTGGTTACATGTGGCATGAGTGTCTACATGCTCAGTGTGAAGTCTGGCACCTCCCCTGCCTTGTTCCCAGAAAATCAGGCAGGCAACTGGAGAACTTCTTCCTAGAGAAACCAGGGAATCCAAGAGGAAATGCCTCTAGACATCTAGAAGTCCCCAACAAGATGGTTTAGTCCCCACTACATCGCTCTGCCATGAGCTCTCCACTCAATAAGCCCCACAGACACAGAGCCTCTGTAGCCCTTTACCACCTCACTCTTGAAAATAAAGTTATCCTCTGTTGGTGGTAATGCAAGCTGGTGCAGCCACTCTGGAAAACAGTATGGAGGTTCCTCAGAAAGTGGAAAATAGAGCTACCATACGATCCAGCAATTGCACTACTAGGTATTTACCCCAAAGATACAAATGTAGGGATCCGAAGGGGTACATGCTCCCCGATGTTTATAGCAGCAATGTCCACAATAGCCAAACTGTGGAAAGAGCCAAATCGTCCATTGACAGATGAATGGATAAAGAAGATGTGGTATATATATACAATGGAATATTATGCAGCCATCAAAAGGAATGAAATCTTGCCATTTGCAGTGATGTGGATGGAACTGGAGGGTATCATGCTGAGCGAAATAAGTCAATCATAGAAAGACATGTATCATATGACCTCACTGATATGAGGAATTCTTAATCTCAGGAAACAAACTGAGGGTTGCTAGAGTGGTGGGGAGTGGGGGGGTGGGGTGCCTGGGTGATAAACTTTGGGGAGGGTATGTGCTATCGTGAGTGCTGTGAATTGTGTAAGACTGTTGAATCACAAACCTGTACCTCTGAAACAAATAATACATTATATGTTAAAAAAAAAAAAGAAGAAGAAGAAGATAGCAGGAGGGGAAGAATGGAGGGGGGGGAATCGGAGGCAGAGACGAACCATGAGAGACTATGGACTCTAAAAAGCAAACTGAGGGTTCTAGAGAGGAGGGGGGTGGGGGGATGTGTTAGCCTGGTGATGGGTATTAAGGAGGGCATGGAGCACTGGGTGTTAAAAGCAAACAATGAATCATGGAACACTACATCAAAAACTAATGATGTAATGTGTGGTGATTAACATAACATAATAATAATTAAAAAAAAGATCAGAAAAAAAAGAAAATAAAGTTATCCTCATATTACAAGTATCTGAGGAAAACTTGAACAGGCCAAAATAGACAAATTCAGAAGAAACAGAAAATACCAGAACCAAAGGGGTAAAAATTTTTCAAAAATATTGGAAATCCTCAGACAAATATTTTATCCACAAAACAAGAATAGGTTGCTATAAAGGAGGAACCTTCCAAGAAGAAGAAAATAATTCTAGGAAATTGAAAGTATAATAGCTGTTTAAAAAAAAAATTCAACCCAGTAAATGTAAAGACCTAATTGGTTTTGTTGAGTGATTCATGAATCAGGCACCATCCCATCTAGCAAGAAAGGGGAGCTCTGAGTAGTACAAAATGGAAGGTCTTTATAGGAAGGGGTGGGGTAAGAACATTATCAGAAAAAAAAAAAGGAAGGGAGGGAGGAAGGGAGGGAAGGAGAGAGGAAGGAAGGAAGGAAGAAGGGAAGGAAGGAAGAGAGAGAAAAAGAGAAAGAGAAAGAAAAGAAAAGAAAGAAAAGAAAAGAAAAGAAAAGAAAAGGATTGTTTCAGGCAAGGTCCCTTCCCCTGGGAGGAAGGGCAGGGGGTCTTATTGTGCAGATTACCTTATCTTCCTTTGGGAGATGGAGACGGCCCAGGTGACAAATTGTCTCCTTGGGTCTGACCAGAAAGATTCCAGATTGATTGGTTTAACATTCCACTCTTGGCGAGGTTGTCCCAAGGGCAAGTGACTCCACCTTTGACCTGAATTTCTTTTTAACATAACCGAAATAAAACTTAAATAGGTCTAGAAAATAAAGTTGAGGAAATCTCCCAGAAAGTAGGGAAGAAGTATAAAGACAGAGAGTAAAGTAAGTGTGATACTGTAATTTATAAGAAATATATATTTTGGGGGTCCCTGGGTGGCTCAGATGGTTAAGCATCTGCTTTCGGCTCAAGTCATGATCTCCAGGTCCTGGGATGGAGCCCCATGTTGGGCTTCCAGCTCAGCGGGGAGTCTGCTTCTCCCCCTCCCTCTACCTCTCCCCTTGCTTGTGCCTCTCTCTCTCTCAAATGAATAAATAAAATCTTTAAAAAGAAAAAAAAAAAGAAATATATATTTTGGTCTTTGTCAATGGTTCCTGGCTCACAGCTGCCAAATCCCATGTAATTTCCTAAATGATTAGGGCAATAGGAGCATCTATTGTTATATTTGGATTTTGTCCTCAGTTTCTGAAATAGCTTCAGAATACTAAAGGTGAAATGGGTGTCTTTTACAAGCCCCTTTGAACCACACCTGAGTTTAAGTGAATGCAGCAACTTTTGGAAAGACCCTAAGGATGGGGGCTGGTTGCCAGGGGAACCAACCAGAATTAGAGGGTTGGAACTTTCCATCCCACCTCCCCCTCCCTCTACACCACCCACAAACCTCCTGGGAGAAAGAAGGGCTGGAGGTTAAATGGATCGCCAAAGGCCAGTGATTTACTCCATCACTGCGTATGTAATGAAGCCTCCACAAAACCCCAAAAGGACATGGTTCAGAGAACCTGCAGGTTGGTGAACATGTAGAGGTGCTGGGAAAATGGCATCCCCAGAGAGGACATTGAAACTCTGTGCCCTTTCCCCAACCTTGCCTTATGCATCTCTTCCATCTGACTGTCCTGAGTTACATCCTTTTATAAGAAGCTGGTAATCTAGTAAGTAAATGATTTTCCTGAGTTCTGTGAGCTGCTCTAACAGTTAATTGAACCAGAAGAGGGGATTATAGGACTCTGCAATTTATAGCAAGTCTTTAGCACAGGTTGACAACCTGGATTTTCTATTGATGTCAAAAGTGGGGAAGAGGGCTGTCCTGTGGGACTGAACCTTTAACATGTGGGATCTGATTCTGTCTCCCAGTAGATAGTGTCAGAATTGAGTTGAATTATAGGACACGCAGCTGGTGACCACAGAATCTGAGAATTGCTTGGTTTTAAACCATCCCCCCACAAACACACACACACACGTTTTGTGGCCAATAGTGCTGTGAGTGTAGTATAAGAGTAGAGGACACACACGAGTGATTTTCCTTAGAATAAAGAAATTTAAGAACCAGTCAGGAGATCCAAAATCGGTTAATAGGAGTTCTGGAAAAAGATAATAGACAAAACCAGAATAGAAGAAAATAATCAAAGAAATAATTCAAGAAATTATCAAAAATGTCCACTAAACACCCATGAAAATGGATAAAAATATACCTACATCAAGGCACAGCATGATAAAATTTAGGAACTGGGACAGCATCAAATTCTACCAAAAACAGCACAAAAGCTAGAAGACAATGGAGATGATTTTCAACCTAAAATGCTATAATTATTCAGTCTGGATAGGAGGATATCTGTATTGCTGGTGGGAAGTTTGGTAAGCCCCATTCTCCTTTTGGGCATCAAATAGTGACAGGTATATAGAAAATTAAGCAACAAAAAAGAAGATATTTAGTAGCTCTGGAGGAAAATAAAAAGCATAAGAAGGGAAATGTAGTTATACCATAGCACACTACTTGGCTCAGCAAGAAATAATATTTGCATTCATAATAAAGTAAAAGAGCATACTGAGCTAATAAACATCATGCCCACAGTAGGTTGAGAAGGTATGTGTCTACATTGTGTAGAGTAATATAGACGGCGTTAGAAAGAAAAATCCTTATCATCCATAATAGGAAGTCAGTTTTTCTAAGACTTAAAAAATCGGGGAGTGAGGGAGGGAAGGAATGTAAGTGCATTATTGAGAAATATAGTCTAGAAATGCAAATCTAGAATAAAGACCTAAAGAGTTGAAAGAGATTTTTTTCTGGAAAATACAAGATAGGGATGGGGAGGAGTGAGGGCAGAGGTTGTTAATTTTGGTTCTAAGCCTCGTTGAAACAGCTTACCTTTTTAAACCTAGACTAATATTTTAATTTAGAGAAAAATAAATAATACATGAAAATTTCCTTAACCTGAAAGACACGAGTCTCCAGATTGAAAAGCCCAAGTTCCAGGGTTGTCAGACATAGCAAAAACAAACAAAAACAAATAAAAAAGACAGACGCTCAGTTAAATTTGAATTTCAGATAAACGGTGAGTAAACCTTTAGTAAAAGTATGCCTCATATATTGCAAAATTAACTCATAATTTATCTGAAATTCAAATGTAATAGGTGTCCTCTATTTTACTGAGTAACCCGAGGCCCAACACAAGCATACCAAGGTACATAACATGACAGTAAAAAAACACTGGGGATAAAAGAAAGATGTTAACAACTTCCGGGGGCGGGGGGGGATGTCACATGCAAAGACATCAGAAAAGCATTGACTTCTCATGGCAAGATTTTAAATTTGGAAACAGTGAAACATGCCTTCAAAATTCTGAAGAAAACTAATGTCCATCCTGGAATCTTGTATCCATACAATCATTAACCAAGTCTGAGAATTGAATAAAGGCATTTCTAGGCATGCAAATGTTCAACACTGTGCCTACCACTACTAGAGGATCTGCCCCACAAAAAAAAGAAACAAGGCAAGAAAGAAGAAAGTATGGGCTCCAGGAAGATGGAGACCCAACGTTAAAAGAGAAGGGACATGAATTCCCAGGACAAAAGCTGTGCTGGGGCAGAGAGACAGCAGGCAAGATTGGAGTGGGAGAAAGGAAGGCTCCGGAATGGAAGACTTCAGGGTAAAAAAAGGAACTGATGGAGAGCCTGATGTGTTTGGTCACATGGAAAATGGTCAGCAGACAGGTTTTCCCCCTCTGTTGGAGAGTTTGGAGAGAATTATAAATAGATGCACAGAAAATTAAGCAGGTGAAGAAAATGCTATTAATGAAATGCCTACAAGAGATTAAATGAACATTATCATCATATATTGCTTGGCAATGCAGAAAATAATACTTGAGAGTGATAATGATGTAAACACTAAACACTGTTTTAACCAAAAAATTATGCTGGAGGCAGAGAACATGGGTATATGGTGTCAAAAGATAAGAGGTAATATCCCATCACTCAGAGAAAAAAAATCACAGTCCTGAGAGTAGCCCACAAGACCCTACACAATCTGTGTTGCCCATGTTACCGCTCTAATCTTATCCCTATTATTCTCCCTTCATTCACCTTCCTCCAGCAAAAAGGGCCTCTTTGCTATTTTATTCCTCAGGTATACCATATGTCCTCCTACCTCAGGGCCTTTGCGCTTGCTTTCCTTTGCTCAGACCATCCTTTTCCTACACATCCTCAGGGCTTCTCCCTCCCATCCTTCAGGTCTTCGCTCAGATGCCATCTTCTCTGTAAGGTCCTCCCTTCCTTCACTCATATTTAACATTGCATTTCTTCCTCAGCATTCCCCACATCACCCCCATAGATCCTTATTTTTCTCCATATTATTCATAACCATTCTATGTAGAGCACCACCTCTAAATAATGAGACAGTTAGACTGGTATTTTATTTAAACATTTGCTTATTCTCTCCACTGCAGTGAAATCCTTATGAGAGCAGGGCATTTTGTTCACTACATGTATCCATGATTTGTTCAGTAATGTATCCATGCCTAGAACAGTGACTGGCACATAGCAGGAACTTTACAAATACTTGTTAAATAAAAAAAGAATTCAAGATATAGCAATGTAAGCATTTATGGAGAAAAATAAAAGACCAGAAACAAACTGTTAAAATTATTGAATGTGGTTGCCTCTGAGGACTTGGATTTGTGGTAAAGAGAGATGCAGGGCCTGCTGGTTTTCCTCAGAAGCCTTGTAGCATTATTTGGCTTTTTAAACCATGTACATGTATTACTTTAATAAAAATTAAAATGATTTTTAAATATGTTCACTGTTTTCAACCCCTACACACACTCCTGAATCATATTTCGTTTTGATAACAAAAGGAAGTGACTATAGGATTCCCCACCCTTTTGTATTATTAATCCTAGAAGCCATCCTCTTCCTCTCCTCCACCTCTTTCTCTCTAACCAGTGCCTCTAAGCCATCCCCGTGTTCCAAAGCTCTCACTTCCTTCATGGCCCTCCAATTCATTCACCTTCTACCTCCAACACTATGGCCCTAGTGCCATCTTTCACCTGAATGTTGCAGAAATTTTGTAATAGTCCTCTACATCCATTCAGTCCATCCAGCCTATTACACCGTGGCCAGACTGATATTTTCAAGTACAAATCTGATCACATCACTCCATCGCGACTTGCTTTAAATATGTTCATGGCGTCGTACTGCTCCTCCACTAAAGATAAAGCTCTTAACCTTCTGCCTTACTTGCTTGCCTTTTCCCCTGCCACCCCAGTCTCTCATGCTCATCATCATTTTTCCACCACAGGACTTTTGCACATGCTGGACTTAAAAAAAAAAAAATAAAGCATGCTGGATGGAATGCTGTTTCTAGAACTTTTGCCTACTTACCTTCTGCTCATCATTCAAATATGAGCTACAATGTCACTAAGTCAAATCCCCCTATTTTAACCTCTTATAGCACAGTGATGTGGATATCTGTACTTGGTCACACTTGTCACAGTTGCAGTTTTACATTTGGGTTTACATTAGTATCTGCATCCACCCCCACCATCAACACACACACACGCCCACACACGCACACATACACATGCACACACACACACACACATGAATGCACACATCCTTACAATCTCTCCACTAAAAAAGGAAATCATTTTTTTTATCATCATATCCCCACTGCCTAGTACATAGTAGGAATTCAATACATATGTACTGAATCTGTTGAAAGACCACCTTTTACTACTGCAACAACCACTATGTATTGCTTGGGTTTGAATAACATTTATTCATCAGTCTGATCTCTATCCTAAAATTCTAGGACTTGGAGACTGCATGCTTTATTTTTATTTATTTATTTTTTTTGAAGTCCTGCTGCTCACTCCTCTCTATACTTCCAGTTCTCATCTGCACCCATAATTTCTGGAAATGGGCATTGACATAATATGTGCAAAAGATTATGTGTTGTATGGGGTTTCTATCCTGGAAAGCTTACATATTATAAAATCCTTCCTTACACCTTGCTTTTAGACATTGTCATCCATGGTACATTTCTAGCACTTCACATATGATCTATAAATGTATTCTCTTCCTTCACAATTCAATACACATTCAGTTGTCTGAATTCCAGTAAACACTTGATTAAAGCTAAAGATTCAGCACTTTAGGCAAACCTAATGATTTTTATCTTGTTTCAGTTCAGTGAAGTTTAACACTTATGTTTTGTGCTATAGCCAAATTATTACACATTCTTTACTGTATAGGAAAGATAGGGGACATTGACTAGTTGATAGGGCCATCATGAAAATAACCACTTGTCAGCTAGTGCACAAAATTCCAAGTCCAACATAAGACAGGGCATTTGGAGGAGTCTAAATTTGAACATCTAATGTTGAGCACCACTTGTTTATAATTCCTATGTAAGTAGAGACTACCTGATAATCCAGCATTAACTTAACCCTTTGCTGAATAGAACAAGTATAAATTAATCCACTGTTTTCTTTTGACTTATTCAGAATTGTATGAGAAGCCAAATATTCTTTAAAGCTCCTTCTAGAGAATAAGACTACCAGGTTGTCTTCCTTTATATTAATTTCCCATCAGACACAAGCTAAAATAGTCATGGGGAATCCTAAATTTCTTATGTCTGCAATATAATATAATTGAACAGTACTAAACTCGAGAATTCCACATGCAGGTATTTTTTTTCTTTTTAAGATTTTATTTATCTATGAGAGAGAGAGAGCAGGAGGGAGAGGGTGAGCGAATCTGAATCACACTCTGTACTGAGCACAGAGCCCCATGTGGGGCTCATTCCCACAACCGCAAGAACATGACCTGAGCCCAAACCAAGAGTCGGACGCTTAACTGACTGAGCCAGCAGGCGCTCCTCCCATGCGGGTATTTTTAAAGACTCCTTCCTTTGCCCCCCAAATCAGTCTCTGGAAATAGCTAGTGGGGGTCACTCTCCAAATGGACTGCCCTCCCCAGGGTTTGGCCATGCCACATCAGCAGGAGACAGCTGGGACCAGATTCTGGACGATCCTGCCTCTTGCTGGACCCCATGTGAACCATTGGCTGTCTCAATCTTGTCTCCACACTCGCTGCCTTCATCACTGTTTTCAAAGTTAGGCTCAACAGCTCTTCCCCAAGCATTCTGCCATTTCTGTGAGTGATGTGGAATTTGGCATTCCTTGAAACCTTGAGCTTGATAAAGTTTTTTGCTCCTCAGGGTATATCACCAAAGCCCTGTGCATTCCTAGAAAGGTGGAGAAGTAGCATGCAATGAGTTTAGGGCTGGGGCTTGTGCTTCAGACAATCAGAGTGAAACAGTCAGGACACTCTCATGGCTTGGTGTTCACCATTACCTTTAAGAGCATGTATGTGCATTACCAGTGAAATGCCGATTAAACAAGGTACCATTTAATACCCATCAAGTCAACAGCCCCACTAGAATATTCAGAGCTGGTTGGATGCCATGAAGATTCTCATATAGAGTTGGTGATTTCTTCTATCTGTTTCGCCTTAATTTCAATAATCACCCCTTATCATTTTTCAAGATGGAAATGACTTTCTGATCCTAAAAAATATACACTCATTCACCTTGCTTCAGCAATAAGGGCCTTCAGAAAACTATAAAAGAGAAACTGAAAATCACACATATCCCTTCCACACAGAAAAAAAAACAACAAAACACATTGCTTTTGGAGTGCCACAGAGCCAATCTTAGCTCAGTTACTCTTGTTCATCTAATAAACGAAAACAAGAATTGAAGCTGCCTCACACTGTGAGGATTTAAGATAATATTTTCATATAAGGCATAGTAACTGGTAGTTGGTAGCTATAACCATTACTGTTATTAATATACTGCCAGTAGAGAGAGAGAGAGAGAGATAGTGCACATTTTATGTTTCCACAAGATGGCTTTGTGTGCCAAAAATATGTTGTTTAGAAGATATGTTGCTTTGATAAATTAACATCCAATGTATTAAGGTTACATGTCTTTCAAAGGAGTTCTTCCTTAAGTTTTTTAGTCCAAATGACAAATTTTGTTATTCTATTTATAAACAGAAGTTGCCTGTTTTGTTTTTTAAAAGCCTGAATTCCTCGAGAGTCTTCAAAAGCAATAATAAGAGAACACTTTTAAGAATATGTGTTATGGACTGAATATTTGTGTCCTCCCAGTACCCATATGCTGAAGCCCTAATGCCCAGTGTAGCTATATTTGGAGATGGGGCTTCCTAAGGAAGTAATTAATGTAAGCTTAAATGAGGTCATAGTGGTGGGACCCAGGTCCCACAGGACTGGTGTCCTAGAAAAAGGAAGAGACACTGACCCTTTCTCTCTCTGCGAACAGAGGAAAGTCATATGAGAGCACAGTGTGAAAGCCGTGGTCTGCAAACCAGGAGAGATCTCACCACAAACCAAACCTGCTGGCACCTGATCACGGAATTCTAGCTTCCAGAACTGTAAGAAAATGAATTTCTGTTGTTTGAGCCACCCAGCATGTGATATTTCCTTATAGCAGCCCTAGCAGCTAATTCAATATGAGAAGCAGAGATTCCTCCTTTACATCCGGGGGGGGGGGGGGCAGTCAGAGTACAACAATAAGAAAAGAACAGAGAGGGGTGGTGCCTGGGTGGCTCAGTGGGTTAAGCCTCTGCCTTCGGCCCAGGTCATGATCTCAGGGTCCTGGGATCGAGTCCCGCATCAGGCTCCCTGCTCTGCAAGGAGTCTGTTTCTCTCTCTCCCTCTGCTACTCTCTCTCTCTCTCTCTGTCAAATAAATGAATAAAATAAGAAAGAAAGAAAGAAAGAAAGAAAGAAAGAAAGAAAGAAAGGAAGAAAGAAAAGAAAGAAAGAAAGAAAGAAAGAAAGAGCAGGGACACACATACTACTAGATGGATGCATCCCTGGAGATGGCCAGACCTTGGAGGGAATGGCTGTTGAGCACACCAAGGCCAGACCTGAGACACAGGGCTCCCAGCCTGCTAATGAGGCTGCAGAGCCACTGCTGGATTTGTGAACTGAGATTTATACCCATTCTTAGAGTTGCCAGATTGAGCAAATAAAAATATAGGCTCCTTTCCTCCTCCAAGGAAAGAAAATCTGTTGTGCTTCTCTTGATATTTCCAGTGTTTAATACACTGCTTGGAACTTTAGTAGACTCAGTGATGCTGTTTAATTAATTAAAATAGCCCTCAAATGTTAAAAAAAAAAAAAACCACAGGATCCACAGTTAAATTTGAATTTCAGATGATTTTGCGATATTGGGGACATTCTTTTTTTTTTCTCTTTGAATTTTTTTTCTTTTTAAGCTCAAAAGAAAACAAACAAACAAAAAACCCAGTTCACCCATTTGGGACGTTCTTAGATAAAAAATTATTCACTGTTTATTTGAAATTCAAATTAATTGGGCAGATCAATTACTTTCTCTGACAACCCTACCCAGTACAGGCATGATTTTCTGGAGGGCATTTTAGTAATTCATGTCAAAACCTTTAAACCTAATTATCAGCACAGCAATTCCACTTCTAGGAATTTATTCACAAGAAATTACTAGATAAGAAATATATGGGTAAGGATATTTCTCCAGTGTATTGCTCATAATCACAAAAAATGGTATTAAGGTAAGAGTGGTTAAACAGTTGTATATTTGTTCAAATGTATGCAACCTTAAAGTTGTAATTTTTAAAATCTATACTTATCAGTATGAAAAGATGTCCGGAACATATCGTTAAATTTAAAAGGGTAATAAAGTAATTTTACGTTTGATTTTATTTTTAACTATTTGTAGCAAGACACCATCCCTCACTCACATATACATGAAAAACATCTGGAATTATACCAAAATATTGACAGGAGTTATCTCTGGATTGTGGGATTACTGGTAATTTACTTTGTTCTATATCCCTTAATGCATGTATTATCTTAATAATCAGAATGATGCAATGACTCTATTACAATTTTGAAAAAAGTACTTGTAGCTTTCTTAAAAGAAGTATGCAAAAGCATGGATAATTCTATAATCTTAAAATTTGAAGCAAGGCTACTGGGTATTTACCCCAAAGATACAAATGTAGGGATCTGAAGGGGTACATGCACCCCAATGTTTATAGCAGCAATGTCCACAATAGCCAAACTGTGGAAAGAGCCAAGATGTCCATCGACAGATGAATGGATAAAGAAGATGTGGTATATATATACAGTGGAATATTATGCAGCCATCAAAAGGAATGAGATCTTGCCATTTGCAACGACATGGATGGAACTGGAGGGTGTTATGCCGAGTGAAATAAGTCAATCAGAGAAAGACATGTATCATATGACCTCATTGATATGAGGAATTCTTAATCTCAGGAAACAAACTGAGGGTTGCTGGAGTGGGGGGTGGGGTGGGAGGGATGGGGTGGCTGGGTGATAGACACTGGGGAGGGTATGTGCTATGGTGAGCGCTGTGAATTGTGCAAGACTGTTGAATCACAGATCTGTACCTCTGAAACAAATAATGCAATATATGTTAAGAAAAAAAAAAAAAAGAAGAAAGCAGGAGGGGAAGAATGAAGGGGGGGAAATCGGAGGGGGAGGTGAACCATGAGAGACGATGGACTCTGAGAGGCGGGCTGGGGGTTCTGGGGGGGATAGGGGGTGGGAGGATGGGTTAGCCTGGTGATGGGTATTAAAGAGGGCACGTTCTGCATGGAGCACTGGGTGTTATGCACAGGCAATGAATCATGGAACACTACATCAAAAACTAATGATGTAATGTATGGTGATTAACATAACAGTAAAAAATTTAAAAAAAATTTGAAGCAAGGAATTCATGTGTGGATTCAGTAATTCCTTACCTAAAGTCACAGGTGTGATCTTTATCATATTTTAGTGTTGACTTACCTAAGCTATGACATCTTTCTCTTGCTAAAAGAACCACAGAAACACCTGGATGTGGTAGATATTTGCTATTTTTGTTCATTTTGTTTGGGGTTGAGGGAGTTATTTTTTTTTTTCTACCTAACATCCATTTTATCCCTTCTTCTTGCACCAGTTTTCCTTCAGAGAAACCATCCCCAGACCCCATGCTCAGTCCACATACTTGGGGTAAAACTGACTCCAAACTTGGCTCCAAGAGTGTGCATGTGATCCAGATATGTCCAATCAGAGCATGCCATTCCCCTGGCCTAATAATGTGCCCAGATAAGAGAATGAGATAGAATTCTGACCAATGAAAATCAGATTATGGGATTTTGTCGGGTCAAGAGAGATACTCTTTTTATTGGACTAGAACCCAGAAGAATATGTGCCTGGAGTTACTAGCCATCTTACTGCCATCTGAAACCAACATGGACAGCAAAATTACATCAAGAGAAGTGAAAAAAATTTACCTCCTGGATTATATGGTACCTAAAGCTCAGTTTTATTATTTTTTAAGCCAAATTCTTTAGAAGAATTTTATCATTTTCAAGTAACATAATATGGACCTTAGACTTATTGTGCATTTTCCAGCAAAAGGTCTGGTTAATTTGATTGATATGAGAAATGAAATTAGTTGAATCTACCGGCACAGTTCACAGGTCTGAGTAGAATTTCACTGGTGTCAAAACCCCAAGGAGAAGGGTTGCCAGGCATCTTGTATATACATAATATGTCCCTTATCTAATGATTTTTGTCCTACTTCCTCTACTGACTTTCTCAGGACATCCTAAACATCCTGTATTTAGCATTTTTCAATAAATTAAAAAATTCAGCAGTTGGGGTTTTTATCAAATTTATCTGGACATGGGTATTTTTATTTGCTAAATTTGGTGGCCCTACTGAGGAGTCATTCACCCTCTACACCCTGCCATGTTTCACCTCCTCTACCGTAGCTCTGCCAGTTGATGCCCAATTTTAGCTAAAGTTATATGAGTTAACAAATTTTTCTTTTTATTTTAAGATTTTACTTATTTATTTGTCAGAGAGAGAGAGAGAACACAAGCAGGGGGAGTGCCAGGCAGAGGGAGAAGCAGGCTCCCCGCTGAGTAAGGAGCCTGAGGCAGGACTCGATCCCAGGACCCTGGGATCACGACCTGAGCCAAAGGCAGATGCTTAACCAACTGAGCCACCCAGGAGCCCCGAAATTTTTTTTTCGTTAAGATGGTTTGAGCCAGAATTTTAGTCTTTTGTAACCAAAAGAAAACTAACTGAACCCAATTAATTGCAGAACCACCAACACCTAAGTTCTACAGCCTAATTATAGTAATAGCCATATTTTACATTAATCACGTATTCAGGACATTTTATTTTTTTATTTTTTTATTATTTATTTATTTATTTTTATTATTATGTTCAATTAGCCAACATATAGTACATCATTAGTTTTTGATGTAGTGTTTTGTGTGGTGATGGACACCGTTTATTAAACATACAAGAAAAATTTCCCCCCCAATTTTTTTTTATTTAATGTTAGGCCAAACCAGTGAAAATCTTTGACTAAGATGGATCAAGCATTTCTATTTTGATTCTTTAGCTACTAAAACTGGTTAAATGTGGCAAAGACAGCGTCAAATAGTATTCCCTTAGTTTAAACAACACAACAAAACCTATGGGATGCTACAAGATCCTTAGAAGGAAATTTATAGTGGCAAATGTATATATTAAGAAAAAAGGAACATCTCAAACAAATACCGTAACTTTATACTACGGGGGATGAGAAAAAGAACAAACTAAGTCTAAAGGTAGTAGAAGAAGGGACGTAACAATGATCAGAGGGCAAGTAAATGCAATTGACATTTAAAATACATTATCTAATGAATAAGCCTACCCATCCTTTGAGATAGACATTATTTTCTGTATTTCACAGATGAGGGAATTGAGTATCTACGAGGTAAAATAATGCACCCCAAATCCCAAAGTGAGGTGCATGGAACTGTATACCAAGACACCAAGTCTGTTCTTCCACTGCACATACCAGTCCAGACTTGGAATTCTCAACTTCGGTTTCACGCCACAGAGAGAATTCTTCCATTGGTTCACTACCGGTTGAAGTAAAATAAACCAGAAAGCCTAACTTCCCACAAATAGCTCTGATTTGAAGCCAAGCATATAAAAAGTGCCCAAAGACAGCCTCAGTTTAAAGTGGGTGCAGGAAGCCCACTCCTTACTACTGTTTTCTCTAATTTCCAACCGAGGATTATGATCTGAAAGCAAGTTTTTGGCTCACTTGAGTTGTGTCAAGTTAATCGAGGTCAGTCCCATTGTTGAAATTAACCAAATAACTGCAAAATTTTCCACTGTTTATGGACACTGCCTAAAACTGTATAAGCTAGACATGAACTACGTAAAGGCAGGCCTGAGAGAGAGGAATCACAGGGTTTCCAATAAATCGTTGTTTCCTGCGAATACATAAAAATACATAAAAATAAAATGACTCCTGCATGTTTACCTGTGACGTGACATTCTATGTGCAATTCATCTCGTTTTTGTGACTTTCACAGTAACTCTGAAACTGAGGTATAGCAGAGAGATGATGTGCTCTGTTCAAAGTCAAGCAACAGGTCAACAGCAAACAGGTAAGAGCCCAAACAAACAAATGAACAAAAAGAGCAAGTATCTACTATATCCAGGTGTTCTCTGAAAAAGATGTCATAGCTTAGATAAATCTACAATAAAATATGATGAGGAATATGTCTGTGATTTCAAATAAGGAATTCCTGAATCCTTACATGGACTCCTTGCTTCGGCCTTTCAGATTATAGAATTCACAGTGTTTTTGACAAATAGGTTTAATTAGAAACAAACGGAAACTCTTTGTCTGCTAGCCTCCACCCCTCCAGGCTTCCATAGGGGCTTCTTTCTGCCCCTGCCTTTGCTGCCCAGGGAAACCAGTAGCATTGTGCCAATCACACAGCTAGGCTGCCAATGAGTATTGTAGGTGCTCTCCTTGGAGGGCAGAAAGCGAGGACAGCCGCAACGCTTCCTGGACCTCTGCTGGCTTTTCAAGTGCAGCCCAAATGAATGTGATAATGATGGTCGAACTGACTCTGAGAAGTGAGAATCGTCTGTTTGTCAAACGTCTCCCCTTGACTAGTTCCTGGCAGCCCTGAATATTTTATGGAGGAAGTTCCAGGAACAAAAGAGACGCTGTTCCTTACCACCCCCTCCCAGCAGGCTGCGGAGAGCCTCTCAGGCTCCTGGAGAGGGTCAAGGGAGACCAGTGTGGCCAGAAGAGATGGAATTTGTGACATTCTGCCCCCTGAGGTCAGTGGGATGATGACAACCACTCCCATCCCATGTCTGTTCCTTGCTTTCCCAGTGTGTGTGCACATTTTCCACTAGTAAGAAACTCTCAGAGGAGAATTTTCTGAAGCCTGGCACAGCAAAACCTCAAATACAAAGGTTCTTTTCAAATCCACCTCTGAACTACAGAGCCCACACTCAGCCCATCCATTCATGAGCTCCGGGCACATGCTCAGTAAGTGACTATAATGTCTTCTACCTGGATTGCTGTAGGAGCCTTCCATCCTTGGCACACCAAAGGCTGTGCCTTGAGAGAGGTTTGCCCCCCTACAGGCAGAGGATTTAAAAACAATAATAAAACCGACCAAAAGTCCCACTGCTTTTTTTTTTCATTTGTAAAATCAGATTTTAGTTATGGCATCTCTGCCATGAAACACTGCAGAAGTGTCCATGTATTCCCGAACAGTTAAGTATGTGATACTAGGAGCACTTGGAGAGCAAAGTTTATCACATTTTCTTCCATGCCACAAATACCCCATCAGCTGCTTTTTATTTCACCTGTGTCAGGCTGTTGTGACTACAGTGGACTCCAGTCTCCACCCGCAGTCTCTTTCCTGCTCCTGCCTCCACTTCAGCCAAAGGGGTCCCTCCAAAATGGTATCTGAGCATGCCATGCCTCTGATTAAAACTCTTGCTTGCTCCCCTTCATTGCCTTCAGAATGAATCCAACTTCTAGCACCTTCATGGCTCTTCACAGTCCGAGTCCAACCTATTTGCCAGCCTCCGTTGTGCCCTTTTACCCCATGTAACCCACACTCCCAATTCCTTGAACACATTGTCCGTTTCTCAGTGCCTCTATTCAAGCCATTCCTTCTATTAAGAATTTTCTCTTTGATCTCGAAAACCCCGACTCCTCCTGCAAGGCTGGCTGACGTGTCCACTTCCCTGGGACACCTTCCCCAGGAAGAATTCACTACCCTTCCTAACTTACTGGGAGTACCTGCTACATAACTCCACAGCAGCACTTCTATAGTTTTCCGCATATGGCTTCCAAGGCTACATTCCTCGTTACAAGAGTAGAGCCCAAAACATTTGTTGGGCTGCATTTTACTAGCTAACAGAGTTGCTGTGCCTTAAATCAGTCCTCATAAACAGCCCACCTTTCAGTTCTTAACTCCTTAGGTCACAGCAGGCTACTTTCCTCTCTGCCCATGTGACCCTCAATCTATGAAACCAGCTGGGAAAGTGGGCTTACAGCCACCTTGGAGTCTTGCTTTCTCCCTCCCTCCTGCAGGTCACCCCCAAGAGAGCTGGCCCCAGAGTCTGGTTCCAAGGTAGATAGGAATAAAGACCCTACACACACATCATTTGTCTGCAGTCTCAGCTGTGTTTTAATTCAGCCTGCTACTCCAGAGCCCTGAGTTGCAGGTAACTGGGTGCTACTTTGGATACATAACAAAGTTGTACCTTGATTCCTGCACTTGTCTTTGCACTTCACTCCCTCAGGCAGAAAGCAGTGGTGATGAGAGAGGGACACCAGGGCAGGATCTGGGCCTTCATGGATGCCCTGAAAGTCTGCCCCTCAGTGTCTGCCACTCACCATACTGTACACAACTGTCAGTTGCTTACATGTGTCTGCCATCTCTTATAATCTCCCTAAAAACATTAACGTGCTGCTCACTTTGATTCCCCAGGGCCTGACACAGGCAGGCTTAGTATAAATGTATATTAGAATGACAGCCTTCCTGGATAAAGTATTCTCGGCTGCATATTTTTCCCATTTAGTATATTGAATGTGTCATGCCAGTCCCTTCTGGCCTGCTAGGTCTCTGTGGACAGGTCTGCTGCCAGGCTTATGTGTCTATCCTTGTAGGTTTAGGACCTTTTGTCCCAAGCTGCTTTCAGGATTTTCTCTTTATCTTTGTAATTTTCAAGTTTCACTATAATATGTTGAGGTGTTGACCTATTTTTGTTGATTTTGAGGGGAATTCTCTGTGCCTTTTGGACTTAAATGCCTGTTTCCTTCCCCAGATTAGGGAAGTCCTTAGCTATATTTTGTTCAAATAAACCTTCTGCCCCTTTTCCCCCACTCTTCATCTTCTGGGACTCCTATGATATGGATATAATTTCACTTTGTGGAATTGCTGAGTTCCCTAAGTCTACCTTCATGATCTAATCGTCTTCTTTCCCTCTTCTTTTCAGCTTCCTTGTTTTCCAACATTTTATCTTCTATATCAATGATTTTCTCTTCTGATTTGTTCATCCTCATTTTTATGGCCTCGACTTGGGACTGCATATTGATAATAGCATTTTTATTTCAGCCAGACTAGATTTTAGTTCTTTTATCTCCACAGCAAGGGATTCTCTAGTGTCCTCTATGCTTTTTTTCATGCCCAGTGAGTATCTTTATAATCATTGTTTTAAATTCTAGTTCAGACATCTTACTTATATCCGTATCGATTAAATGCCTGGGTGTGAGTACTGCCTCCTGTTCTTTGTTTTGGGGTGCGTTTCTCCATCTTGTCATTTTGCCCAGAAAAAAAAGAAGAAAGAAAAAGAAAAAATAACAATAACGACAACAACAATAACAAACAAAACAAAAACTAGGTCCTGGGTGTGTTTTGGTCTGCTTGTTAAAAGAAACGAAATCCCAAAATAAGAAAGAAAGGAAAACATATATGGTACAAGATACTGTGTAAGTTGCTTCCTCCACTCCCTACTGATTCCTGTCCCAGCTACCACCTCTAACGCCTGCTTCTTTGCTCTCAGAACCCCTATTTTGTTCAGGTTTCTAGAAGCCAAGCACCTCAAAGAAGATGGGGCCCTCTCAGCACTATGTTGAACAGTAATCCTACCCACCTCTAATGAAATTGGTTAGGATGGGCTTGTGTCCTAAGTGTGGCCTAAGACAGGTTGGTAGGAGACACCTGGAGGTTTCCTCATTTTTAGAAAGTCTTGTCCTTTCCTGCCTTTGGACATTGTGGTGTGAGGGCATGGTGCTTGGAAATGCTGCCATCTGTAAGAAAGACAGGAAAGACAAGTGAGTCCCAAGGAATAAAATCCTCTGAGCCCTAACACGGCTATAGCAGGCTGATTGCAAAAATGGTTCAAAGTCTCCATGCTCCATTTGCAATATGACTTTGAAGCGCCTTCCACCAAAAGGCAAAGTCTATTTCCTCATTACTTGAGTCTGGACTGGCCTAGTGAGTTGTTTTAGCCAATAGTATATAGCAGAAGTAACTGCACCTATTCTAGTCTCAAGTGGCTTTGACACTTCTGCTTGCTCTTGGGCCCCTGCACCCACCATAAGAAAGAGCCTAGGCCACCTTCCAGAGGGATGAGGAAGCCACTGGCAGGAGCTTAGGCTTCCTGGCCAATAGCCGCCAATCCCCAGAAGGAGTACCATCTGATCAACACAGAGCTGACCACAGAGGCATAAGGAAGCATCAGTCAGGCAAGACCAAAAGGGCTGCCAGGCTAAGCCCAGCCCAAATTGCTGATCTGCTGAATTGGGAGCTAAGAAATAATGGTTGTTTCAAACCCCTAAGTTTTGAAGTGGTTAGTTACATAACAATAGCTAAATGACTTAACAATCCTAGAAGTGTCCCTCTTCAAGACTCCAAGTTATAAGAGATAATAAATGACCTTTTGGCACTTTGTTCTTTGTTTTTAAATACTATGGTTAGATGCAGCCAATAGCTCCCTGATACAGTGCTGCTGAGGAATGAAAAGAGGAGAGCGAGCTCCTGCCTTCAAGGAAATGACAGTCCAACTGCACTTAAGACACACACACACACACACACACACACATATATTTAGAGAGAGAGAAAGAGAGTATGTTTGGGGGGAGGGGCAGAGAGAGAGAGAATCTTGAGCAAGTTCCATGCCTAGCATGGAACCCAATGTGGGACTCGATCTCACAACCCTGAGATCATGACCTGAGCCAAAATCAGGTGTCAGCTGCTTAAACAACTGAGCCACCCAGGTGCTCCAAGACACATATTATTTAACTAGGCTGTCAACCCTTTGAGTGAAGGACTGGTGCTATATGTATCTGTAGAAAGGATTAGAATCTGAAAATGTACATATCAACACAAGGTAACCTCCACTACGTACAAAATGAGCAAGCCAGTCCATATGAAGGATTCATGAAGGAAGCTGGATATGAGCTATGTGTTGTTTGAAGGAGGTTTAGGATTGAGAGAGATGGGAACCCAAGAGGAAGTAGAGAACTGGGATCTTCTCTAGCCCTGGTGAGATGGACATTCCATGGGGATTTGTTCTGGGAAGAGGTGAGTGACGCTCAGATGTGGTGATTTAAGGTATAAAGGACATAACGAGGAAAGAAGAGCTTTCTCATTGCAAGCCCATCAAATGTTCCTTCTGTGAGGTCACAAGGCATAGCCGTCAGGAGGTACAAGCCAGTATTCTCCCTAGCCACTCTCAAAAGAGTTTCAAAAGGCACATTGTCTCAGGGGTCGATAGGCCAATGCCCATGGCCTCAGAAATGACCAGGCCTGAAGAGTCTCTTTCTACCAGTTGCACACTCTTCACATGCTCTTACTCAGTGAGTCACCTGCCCGCCTGGGGTAGGGGAGGGGGCCACAGAGTAGTCCTTTAATAAAGATCAGATCACAGGCTGAATGGATTTCACAAACATAAAAAAAAAAATTAGTAACAGAGAGGAACCTGTTTCTTTCAAATCGCCAGGGTCTACCACCTCTCTCTCTACATCTAAGTTGCCCCAAGCCTGACAGGAATGATCAGGCCTAGCAGGTTGATACCCAGGCTCTGTGCAGGGCCACCCCCCTTGGAGTCTGGAGAAAAGGCAAAAGGAAGCCCCCTGCTCTCCCAACTACAAGGGTGAAGGTGCTAAATAATTCTGAAAATAAACCAGCTACAGAATTTAGAGCACATGAAAAGAGGGAACTATTATGTATTTTGGCCAAGAAGCCTTTTTTTATTGAACAATGATTATGTGCTAAGCATATCTTATCCACATTAGAAAACTTTCACAATATTTCTCTGAAATAAGTGTAATGATTCCCATTTTACAGTTGAGGAATATCAGCCCCAAGAGAGTGAGAAATGGGGGCAGCTGGGTGGCTCAGTCGGTTAAGTGGCTGCCTTCAGCTGAGGTCATGATCACAGGGTCCTGGGATCAAGCACTGCGGTGGGCTCCCTGCCTCTCCCTCTCCCTCTGCCCCTTCTCCTGCTCGTTCTCTCTCTCTCTTTCTCTCAAATAAATAAATAAAATCTAAAAAAAAATAATAATTTAAAAAAAGAGGAGAAATGTGTCCACAGTCTCAATGCTAGTGAGTGGGAAAGGCAGGATTTGAACCTAGGTCAGTATGATGCTGAAGTCTGTGGGCTCCCCACAGAGCTCGCCTGCGGGGTCTGCCTACTAGGATTTCTCCAAAATCTGAATGGAACCCAAGCTTTCATTGGAGATTAGTTGTAGAGGCATCAGTTAGTGTAGAGAGTAAGTGAGTTAACACTTTGGACTTTAAACCAGCTCTGTAATAAAGTAACCATAACAGCCATGTGGCCTTGGCCCAATCGTGTGATTTCTCAGGACCTCATTTTTTTCATTTATAAAAGGAGAACGTGAATCTGGATAGTAGATGAGACCCCCTCCAGCTCCAGTGACTGGCAGGTTTTCCATCTCTTCTATAGAGAGGCTACTAGCGCAGACTGATCTGTCCCAACTGAGAGTTTCTGGGAAAGAGGCTCAGATTGGTTCAGATTCAACCCTCCTGCAATCCACCAAAGTCAGGGGTCCAAGAGTACTGACTTAACTGTTGGAGGCTCAGCCTTGTGGGTGACAGGGCTGTTAAAGGGGCAGCTGTGCGGGGCGCCTGGGTGGCTCAGTCGTTGGGCGTCTGCCTTCGGCTCGGGTCGTGATCCCAGGGTCCTGGGATCGAGCCCCGCATCGGGCTCCCTGCTCGGCGGGAAGCCTGCTTCTCTCTCTCACACTCCCCCTGCTTGTGTTCCCTCTCTCGCTGTGTCTCTCTCTGTCAAATAAATAAATAAAATCTTTAAAAAAAAAAAGGGGGGGGGCAGCTGTGAAGGACTCTTGGACCCTCTTACAACCGTTCTATCTGGTAACATCCAACCGGAACAGTAAAGATTCACCAAACCAGTCACACTCGACCATGGGAAACTTCATCACTACTTCCCTTGCTTTGAGGAAGGAGAGCTTGTCCATCGCACCCCCTCTCCCCTCCTTCCAAATCCTCTGATGGGGCAGAAAAGCCACATAGGGTTGTTATATAAGAGGAGGGGGCCGGCCCTGCTAGCAGAGAATGTGCCTTTCCTGAAAGTCAGTCCTAGGGGATCAAATGTCATTGAGGACATTGACTGACCTCCCGCACCAACCCCCCAAATCAGCCAGCAACCCGCAGTGGGCAGGCCCTAACCAAGGGAAAGACAAGACTGGGGCAGGAATCTGCCCGGCGGCGGCTGCATCTCAGTCACAAGGCTGCTGAATAGGTAGGTGAAGGGAATCCTGCCCAGGGCATTTACACGCGGTTCTGCGGCCCCGCACTGCCGCGGAGGCAAAGCCCCGCCTCCTCCCCGCCCCCGCGCCCCGCATCCCGGGGAAGGAGGCTGCGGGAGCCTGACACGGAGATCCTGCATTCGCTGGGAGCCGCTCCAGGACACAGCCTGTGCGAGGGAAAAGGTTTGAACAAGGAGAGGAAGAGTAAAGGGCAGTCAGAGTCGTTAGGTTTGAGTCGGGAGAGTTTGAGCCAATAGTTGGTTGCTGGGTGGAGGGCGGTGGAGAGGCGTGTGCAGTTACCTGGTTCTGTTCCTCTCTCCCTGCTCCACCTTGTTGAGCTCCAATCAGCCAGATGTCCAGAGTGGGGACTCACCACTGCAAGGGCCTCCAGCCCTCAGAGCAGCCTCACAGGAAGGACTCAGGTGGGCTTTAAGGCTGTTGGGGTGGGGTGGGGAGGCGGAATGCAAGGGTGGGTAGGTACAAGGGAGAGAAGCTTTGGGGGTGAATGTGAGAATTCAGGACGAGAGCTGCCAGCTGGGGAGAAGGGAATGTACCCCCCACCCCCAACCCTAGCCCCTCCAGGCAGCTGCTGGTGGATGTGGCTTCCCAGCTCCTGCCATGCACTGCACTCACTGCAGAGGAACAGCAGGGAAGGGCTAGATTGGAGGCTGAGGTCAGACCGCTGTGGGTGATGTGCACTGTCCAGGTCCCCGGGCTTCTGTCCCTCAGAACCATTATCTAACTGTACAGCAGGATACAGCTTGGGAGGGGAGGAAAGCGTAGCTGCACATTGCACAAGGATGCTCTCTGAGAAGGAAGAGCGGCTGCAATAGGAGGGATGTGGGTGAGAATGAACAGAAAGAGCCTCCCCAGCATCCACACTAGGCGAGGCAGCTGATGGAAGCTAAGATGACTTGATCCTAGAAGATCTTAAGGGGAGGAGAGGCTGCCCCCTCCCAGAGGGCCTGGCAGGACTGGCCTGGGCACTGCTGCTGACTGAGGGAGAAGCTGTGCAACCTTGGGCCACTCAGTCAACGTCTCTGGGCCAGGGTCAATCATAAAAATGCCAGCTCTACTGACATTAGTGGATTGTTGTGATGTTCACTTGTGAAAGAGGTTTATAAAATGTGAAGCTCACTTAAATGTAAAAGTGTAAAATGATTCTCCCCAGAATTTCTTAGACTAGTAGCTCCCAACTCCAGCTGCATGTGAAAGTCTCTTGAGAAGCTTTTTTTTTTTTTTTTAAATGCTGCACCTGGACCCCATCCTAGACCAATTATTCAAATTGGGGAGGGAGAGGGGACAAGACAGCAAAGGGGCAGGAAGTGGTATTTTTTAAAAAAAGCTTCTCTGTGGTTCTGATGCTCTATGAAGGTTGAGACCCACTGCCTAAGATTTCACAAATTTCCTGAAGGTAACTGCTTGGAGCACATGTCTTATAAAGGCAGATTCCCGGCTTCTCCCAGATCTGCTAAGTCAGAATCTCAGGGAGGGCCAGCAATCTCTCTATTGAGCAAGCAGTAAAAGCAGCGTGGACATGTCATTCCAGTGATGAGTCTGTCGATGATCTCTTTCCCTACAGGATGAATGATCATACCCAACAATGCTCTCGACAGTGCGAGTGCAGCAGCGTGGGGAGGGTAGGTGCCCTTCAGATAATAGGTGCAGACACGTGCTTCTGGGATGGGGTTGTACTAGACACAGCCACATCCAGTCCCATCCCTGCTGTGCCGAGGTGACAGTCCAATTATAAAATGACAAATTTCCCAGCCAAAGAGCCTGAGAACCTTCAGATAAAAAGGACACCTTGATGTTATCTATAACTAATAGCAGAGATTGCCCTTGTTTTATTGTTTTGTCAATAGATTGTTCAGGCTTTCTCCTTTCACCCTCTTCTCTGCTGGCTCCGTTCCATTCCAAAGATTCTATAAGCACACACACATATGCACCCACTCACATCCACTCACACACAGAGACCCGCACCTCATCAGGCACACAAATGGGCAGATGAAGAGAATTCAAGGAGCTGGCGAACTCCTACCAGGAAGCCATGTTACCTGGGCACATGGCTAGTGTAGAATAGAACAGTGCAGCTAATGTTAAGAGGGAAGGAGGCCTAGGGATTGCTGGGTTTAGTTCTTTCCTTGGAGGGCCAGGTGAGCAGAGCAGTTCAGAGCAAGGACTGTGAGCCAGACCCCCTGGTTTGAATCCTACCCCCTCCTGACCGGCTGTGCCACTTTGAGCAAGCTACTTCTGTGACAGGGAGATACCCACAGGGCCACCAGGGAGGTTAAATGAGTTAGGACATGTAAAGCTCTTAGAAACAGGGCCGGCGCATGGTATGCCGGGGAAGTGTTTGCTGCTATTATTGTGGTTTCTGCTGGGCTCTATTATAGGTGAGGAAGTTGGAGCCTAGAACATAAGCAGCTCCGTTTGTTCATCCTTCTTGACTCTTGCAGGAATAAAGCCTAAGGAAATAATCATAAATGTGGACAGATATCCATACTAAAAATAGTCACCGTAGCATCATTTAGAAGAACAGAAACCTGAATGTCCAACAGTAGGGGGTAGGTTAGCAAATAATGGTGTATCTAATGATGGTTATGTAATAATTGCATGAGAATATTAGAGATACATGAAGCTTTTTTTTTAAATGAAATACAATATGACCTCTATAGAGATATAGATACAGAGACAGAGCTAGTCTAGAAGAAAAACCCAAAACAGGCCAACACTGAATGTCTCTGGCTGTGGGATTATGGGTCTTTTATTTTTTTCCTTGCATTTTTCTGAGTTGTATGATTTTCCATAGTGAGCAGAAAAGTCAGAAAATAAAACATGTCAAGCAATTTGTTCAAGGTCAAACAGTGCATTAGGAGCCCACATAAGCTTTCTATCCCTGTCCAGGGTTCTGCTGCTTCATCAGGCACACTAGCAATAGTGAGGGAAGCTAAATGGGATAAGGATGATGAACAGACACCAAAAAGCACCAAGACCAGTATAGCCATGCAGGACTGGGAACCAGCACAGCCATGTAGGACTGGGATCCAGCACAGGGGAACTCTGGTCTGGACATGCAGCTCCAGCTGTCAATGCTGAGCTGGAAGGGCAGAGCTGGACACTTTCTATACAACCAAGACCTTTCTATCCAGAGTCACTGCATAGCACAGTGGGGCCAGCATACAACCCAGCACCTGCCCTTGGGGTCACTACCACTCTCCCAGAAATGGACAAAGTCAGCTTCTACTTGGTCTGAGGATACCAAAGAATTGTACCACCTTTTCTTTCCTCTGTCTTTGCTACAGACTCCCTCGCAAATGGGGAGCCAGAGACCCAGAGAATACTAGTTAGCCCCCCTGCTGGTCTGCATTCCCCTGCTTCTCCTTAATATAGAAGTGCCTTTCCATGCCCAACATTTTTCCAATCATAATGCCAAGGTACTTGACACAGCCAAAACCGAGAAATGTTTATTTTGCAACTGTGAAATAAAAAAGATCTGGAAGCACTTAATAACTAAGAACTCATCTAAGAAAAATAGGAAGGAAGGAAGGAAGGCAGGAAGGAAGGAAGGAAGAAAGGAAGGAAGGAAGAAAGGAGGAAAAGCAAGAGAAAGGCAGAGGGAAGCAATTTATCCCCCTTGGTATTACATAAAAATTATTATATCTCTTTCAAAATTTTGCTATAACCTACTCCATATATTTGTAAGTGGTAAGTTCTGATCTTTGTCTGTAAAATAAGAGACAGGCGTGGGTGAGCCCTGAAATCCAATGATTCTATATAAAGTTGAAATTTAGTAACTCTAGCTCCCTTTTTAAAAGATCATTCTGGTGGCAAAAGCCAAGCAATAAAGTTTGCCAAGTTATCAAGGGAACCAGCTGTACATTCAATGAATAAGCAAAGCATCCCACAGAATTTTCGAGCAAAAACTCAAAAATTGTCTAGTCCAACCATCTCATGTTACAGATGGAAACACTGGGCCAGAGAATAATACCAGGAGCTATCATCTGCTGAGTGCCAGGCAGGTGACTTGCTCAGGGCCACATAGCAGGTCAGTGACAGACTCAGAATTAGGTGTGATGCCCACCATCTCCACAGTCCACTTATTCAAACTTTTAGTGGATTTAAAGATTTAAAGATGAAAGAAAGAACTGGCTCTTAGGAACTCCTCACAGCCCAAGATGTCCAGAAAAGGAGCAACAGGTACAAAGGCAACAGCAGGTCAAGAGCCACCACATCCTCTCTCCTTTTACCTCTAAACCCAGAAAGGAAGCCATGGAAGAAAGAATCTAGTCCTGGGCCAGCTGGGGGGGGGAGGAGTAGACAGTGAGCATCAAGCCTTTCCTGGGGCGAGCAGAGTGAAAGGTAAGAGCCCTTAGTAACACAAAGAACACCTAGCCGAAAGAGCTGCCCAGCAGACTTAAGTCCCAGCACTGGAGGAACTGGGTCCGACTGGGAGGTACCAGCCTCTGAAGCACCGTGCGAGAATACCTTGAAAATGGTATTTAGGAGCACTGGAAAGAAGACTGAAGAGCCTGGTTAGTTAGAGCTCACTGCTAGTATTTCTTTGAGGCTTGTTCAGATTGTGAATAAGATTTTTAAAATATGGTATTTAGTAAAGGCATGCTTGAATATTTTCATCAAAAGGTCTAGTTGGGTTAGATGTCTGACTCTTGATCTCCAGCTCAGGTCTTGATCTCGGGGTCGTGAGTTCAAGCCTCACATTGGGCTCCGTGCTGGGCATGGAGCCTACTTAAAAAAAAAAAAAAATGTTTAGTTTAGTTAGAAAAGTAAATAGAGACGCACATTGTAATCTTTGACTTTGTTAATGAGATGCGTAGAATTTGGACTGTTACACCACAGGGCAATGCCATCAGGAGGCTATCGGTCTGGAGAAGTGTATCTCAAGTGTGGACATTTGCAGCAAATAGAATAGAAACTCCAAATCCAGTTTTACAGTTATTTTTCTCAAAGACTTCTATTTCCGAAAGCTTGGATATCAGTGAGCGAGCGGCTATCTTCTTTCACAGTATTCAGAGCCTTATCAAAACACTGATTATGTATGGCTCTTCACAACCCAACAGGAGTGTGGAGAATTTTCAGAAGATTGATAAGAGGCCGTGAAATGGTCCATTGGAGAAAACCTTTAAGGGCTGAGGTTCCTTGGACTGAAATTCGTCATAAGGAGTTTCAGATGTCTTTGAGCTTCTCAAAATTTATTCCCTGGGTTATAGTTTTTGTGGGATGTAACTAGAAGTGACCCCCAAAAAGGGGGTGGAGACACTATGGTAAAAATAATTTGAACAACACAGGTTTAAGAAGTGAAATAAGTTTATTTGCTGCAGGACTTCTCAGGGCCTTTAATCTTATGTTCCCATGCATCGTGTATCTACAAGAAGCAGAAATGTAGTGGCTAGGAACATTTCCATGGAAATGCCGTGTAGGACTAGGACCCTGCAGATCACATTTGAGGAACTCTGGCATAAGGAGTTATTCTAGGTAATATGGTCAGTTGAATATCCATCCCAGTTGGTACAAAATAGCAGGAAGGAAGTTTAAAGTGCAGCAGCAGATGTGTAACTGAGGTAGGAGGAAAACATCCCTACAACACAAATACCAGAGAGTCTGGGTGTTGGAATCTCCCTCCCTCTCATCCCCTGGTTATAGGGATGTTTCAGAACAGGCCTGGGATAATGAGGGACTTTTCCTAATGCAGGATAGAGTAATGGATTCTTTGTCTTTTGCAAGCCACTGCCTGTTCAATTTCTGTATGTCATTTTGTCTTATTCTCTACTTACTTATACATCATTGAGTTCAGCTGACTTCCTTGCAAATGAAATATATTCCTGAAATGCTGTATCGAGTCCTATTTTCCACTGGCTGGTATTATAATTCCAAAGAATGTCAACCCCAAATGCATCATGACAGGCACATTTCTGAGCCTGTTCGGTACCCAAGGAGACCTTCTTGCTGGGTCCTTGTGCAGCCTCCTTACAGCAGCTTCTCCCAGCTCAAGGCAAGCCCAAAAGTCAAGCAAGTAAATGGCTGGCCGTCCATATTCAGTTATTCGAAGTCCCAGTTAATTCCTAAGTGTGTTGGAAATTCTCACTGCTTCCCAGAATTTTGTATGGATAAGTCACTTCATTGCTTATGTTCTTTCTAAATGGATTATCAGAACAGCTAGGTATTCCTTTCTGCTGCCTGTTTTAGCAGGGAGGGAGTTTTCAGTCTAAGAGGGCATTAAGCCCCTTTCTATGAGTCACCTATGTTACAACCAAGTATTGGATAATTACATAACTGAACCACGGTCAGTGTTAGGTCAGGAAACCTAGATTTGCAAAGGGAGAAAAACTATCGCACATATATTTCCTAAAGGCCTTGATTTACATGAGCTTTGAGTGGCTCTAATTATTTCTAAAGGTTGGGCAAATTTTAGAGGCCCTGCCTATGCCTCAATGTCCAAAAAGAAAGAGGTCATGGAAAAAATAACCCATTTTTATTGAATGCTTACTGTGTGTCAGGACCTGCGATGCACCTAATTAGCATTATGTCCTTTAACCCCACTGGCCACCATGAGGGATGTTCTATCAATGGCCTGATTTTACAGAGGAGAGAACCACAGCTCAGAGAGGTTCCCAGTGTTCCCAAGGCCATACAGTTACACAGACAGGGTGGCAGCCCTGGGCACTGACTCCTGGGTTGGCTGACATCACCCTTTCCCACAGAGTTAACAGACAGACATGAGGGACTTACGACCGTGACCTCATTTCTCCCATTCTGCCTCACCTGACACGGCTATAGGCATGGGAGATACCATGCTGCACACGTGGAAATTCATCATCTGGACAGTCAGAATGCAGCAAGAAAAAGAGTAAATTGTAATAGAGTTTGTTAGAGTTCCCACTTTTGAATATACATTTTGAAAAACATCCTCTAGTTCCTCCAGTGAATAAAAAGGCTCTTTCTCAAATCTGGTCCGTAATTCTGCAGTTTGGTCCATGATTCCTTTTCCTTCCACTGGACAAAGGAATTACAATTGTATGAAGTATGCCACAAACTAATTTAAGTTCATTTTTCTACAGACCATATACTTTCTTTTAAGTTTAGCTACGTCCTCTGATTTCATTTAAACGTGAATGGGCCCCTGCCTGTTAAAATCACCTGTGATAGGAAAGTGATTCTGTTACTTTTGTACACACACACACGCACACACGTTAAAAACAACTTTTCAGAACTACATCTATGGGGAAAAGTGAGGCAGACAGTCATTAAGATGGAAGACCCATGATGATTTCCTTTAATCGAGCCTGATTTAATTTTTCCTGTGCTCCTAGAAAGGGCAAGTATGGGAGTCAGGGGGATGAGCAGGGTTAAGGGTCATAGAATCCTTTTAAATTTGGGTTTTCAGAAGTGAAAACTGTCCCCAGTAAGAGATGACCAACATGAAATCTGCTCCTCTCTTGGGACCCTAAGAATTTGGAGCTGCCTCTAGCCCAAATTGCTGTTGAACTCTGGCCCCAGAATATTCTGATGAAATAACAGGTAAAGCAAGGAAAAGAGGAGAACCTTTCTTATCTCTCTCCCAATACAATAATGTTGGACACAGCTCCAACTCTACAGTCAGCTCACTTCTGGCCAATAAGCCCATAAACAGCAGAGCCCAACGGAGAGCTGAAACTGACAGGGAATAATCTAGGAAGAGAGAGAAGAAAGGGTGTGGGGAGGACCAGGGGCTTCACAGTGTCGCACAGATGCAGAACCCCCGGATGGTGGGCAACCGCTCCCCAAGAGAGCTATAGGATCCCACTGGCGAGCCCCGACTCATAACGCTGAGTCCCAGCCAGCACGAACAGAGCGATGTCTCACTATCTGACATCACAGAAGTAGGCGGCTGGCCTCAAGTCAGAAATACCCAAACACCGAGGTTTGCCTTTTTTGCATTTTAATAATTTTAGATGGAAATCCTGAATTGCATCACACATTTCCTTGCCCACTTAATTGGACAGAGAACATAACTTAGCATGTTCTTGATTCCTACCAGGTCTCTTCTCTCCAAGCAGCCGCCCAGTTCTGTCTCAAGTTGTGACTGCCTCCTGCACGGGCTGCCAGGCCTCACTTCTCCTTTCACTCTGTTCCGAACAACCACACCTACCCCCATCCCATCCCACAGTCCACTGAGGTTCAGTGAGATCATTCAACGAAGGCTCTGAGAGGGGCCGCATGCACCAGTGTCCACGGGGTCACCAGGTGAAGTGGGCTGGGCGTAGTACCTTTGGTAGAAATTCACACATAGGACATGTTTCCCACCTAGAACCAAAACAATGCTGTGGGCACAACAAAAATGACAGACGGCCCCAGCCTCAGTGGACACTGGGCAAAAGAGAACCCCCTGCGCTTTTGGAAGGGGGCAGCTCACTCAGCCCCTGCCGACTGATGGCGGAAAGCTGAAATGCAGATCAGCAAGACCAGACCTTTCGTTTTTCAAAAGAAAACAAAAGTCAAGCTCTGCATGTGAAATCTCCCAATATTTCTTGTATCTTTTCCCAGTTTTATTGAGGTAAAATTTTCATATCCAGTACTTCTTAACACGGCATCGTATTTGACCCACAAGTCACTGACTTAGGACCTATTATCAGGAATAACCTGCACAGTTTTGGGTTAGGTGCTCTGGGATTGTTATTTGGAATTCTGCAGGGATATTAAACCACCTGCCAGAAGACTGTAGGTGCAGAAAAAAAATTAAGCAAATAAACAAACAAACAAACACACCTCCAGAGGAGCAGAGGGTAATTACTAGGTCTAGAGTGTGGCTAGGTGTGGGTAGGTGAGAGCTTGGGCTCTCCACGCGCAAATGTGTGTGCTGCTCCTGGGTAAATGTGACCCCCCTTCCCTGAAGCATCGAGAGCAGTCCTACAGGAGACACACTCTTTTCCCCATCATGCCAGACTTTTCTCTCTTCCCAGCAATGCCAAACTGCCCTAAAGCTGCTGGGGAGCACCTGATTTATGGTTCAGCCACCATGGCTTCTGGAAACTTTGTTCTTCCTGACACTAGTCCTATGATTTATAAAAGGAATCTGTAACCATCAGTGATTTCTCTTTCTTTCCCACGACAGCTAAGTACAGAGAAGAATCTAGAAGCTGATTTCTGTTTCCCAGGGTGTCAGAAATCGACACTCCTGGGTAAGATTCTAACTTTCTGCATCCGTCCTATCCTTCTTAAAATACAGAAGTCTCAAATAACCTGCCTTCCTGACTTCCAATTTGTGACAGTTTCCTGCAACCCGGTCACTAAATTTAACAGAAAAACTATAGCCCTAAAAGGTTATAGAACATCTTACTTGGTAAGATTAAAAGCGCAGGGCTTGGCTGCCCAGGCTAGACAGAGCCTGAACATGAGCCTGTCTTTGCCCAGTGTGAAAATACCTTTGGCACTTAACTAGAGTAACAATTTTTTAGTCGTTCCTTACAAATCCAAGAGCTGGTTATCTGATGAAGAATTTCTCTAGCTAGACCTGCTGCCTCTGTACCTTCAAAAGTCAGGGAAGAGAGAGCTGAAATTACAAAGCACTTAATTCCACTTCCTACGGACAGCTGTGCTAATGAGTTTGGCTGGATAGGAAATGAATAAAATTGGTAAATTTAATCCTTAGGTTTCTGTTTTCCATAAAGAAAATATACTGGTGGTGAAGTTAGAAAATGTGAGTCCTAGACCCAGCTTTGCCCTGAATTACCTGTGATCATAGGCTAATCTTTCCACTTGTCTGCGTCAGCCTTCTTCATAAAGAGGAGCATTTAGGGCCCCTCCCAACCCCCCTCCCCGTTCTGTCCCTGTGACCCTGGGTACTATCCTTCCCAATGCTCTGGTGCTCCTGGGAGGGGTTTTCTATCTTGGTTGAAAAAAATATCACCAGTATATCCATTCTATTTTTACAAGGTACATTCAGATTACATTTCTATATATTAAATCACATCTTAGGTGCCATTATTTAAACAGATTCTGCTGTGAATCCTTCAGGCAAAGAGCTTTCTGGATAAAATAGCTAGCTACCATGAGTCTATTTTTTGTATCATATTTCATTTAAATGTTTGTTTCAGAGAACAGAACTGAAGTCGACAGGGATCCTGCCTTTCTTTTCGAGTACAGGTGGTTCCAGCCTCACTCCACGGTGGCTGTTCAATGTCACTGAGGCTCCCTCGGCCCTGCTCTGCTGAGAGTTTACTTCCTGCTAACCTCTTTAACGTGCTGCTTGTTTGAGTCTCCCAACAACTGTGTGAGGCAAGTGGCATTAGCTCCCCTATTTTGCAGATGACAAAACTGGAGAGGCTAAATGAGGTGCGGCTAATAACGTTGATTCAGATGCAAGCAAGCCAAGAAGTCAGAATGGTGTGGGGGGCAGTCCCGTTGCCCTGCCTGGGCCAGGTCTTCTGGGCAAGCTGGAGTGGCTGTGGGAATGAGCACAGGGTGAGGAGAACATTCGGGCCTGATTTGGGACCGCCAGTGAGAGCTACAGTGGAAGCAAATGGGGACCCACAGAAATAGGAGGGGCTAGCTTCTTCCAACTCCAGTGCCTCCTGGCTCCTCCCCCTGAAAGGAGCAAAGGGAAGCAGGAACACACCCTATGTGTTACAGGGTGTCACCACCTGCCAAATGGGGGGAGGGGGTGGAGTGGGTCGTGAAGATGGCCCGGGAACAGAGGGGGATGCTGAGGATGAGGACGAGGGGAGGTGGGATTTTGAAGGCCACTGGAACGGTATAAGAAAACTGAGCTGGGGTCTGACTTATGTGTTCTATCCTTACGGTTAACTGTGGGACTCTGCATTTGTCCCAAGGGGGAAGACTGGAGGAAGTATGTGAGGAAGGCTCTAGTGGAGCGCCATCCTCTGGGAATATTAAAATGTGGAGGGAGGAGAACAGTGATGGGTAGTTAAGGAAGGGTCTATAGAAAGATGTACAGGTTTTCCCTGCTATCCAAAAGTTCCCTTTACACCACTTTTTTTAAAAGACTTATTTATTTTAGACGGGAGAGAGAGAGGGAAGGGGAGAGAGAAAATCTCAAGTAGACACCCCATTGAGGGCAGGGCCCCACACAGGGCTTGATCTCACAACCCTGAGATCATGACCTGAGCTGAAATCAAGAGTCAGACACTCAACTGACTGAGCCACCCAGGTGCCCACCCCCACTTTTTTTTTAAATACCACTTTGCTTTTACTAAAGACCTGTGTTAGTACCTGATCTCAATAACCCAAAGAAATCCGAAGAGGATTTTTGCTTTTACAAAATGGTAATTGCTTCTTTGCTTTACTTCATCTGGCTTATGAAAGGTTTCACAGGAGTGCTCTACTTTTGGATAGCTGGGGAAACCTGCATATATGTATGTGTATGTGTATGTGTGTGTGTGTGTGTGTGTAAATCTGTGTGTGTGTGTATATATATATATATGCATATATATATATATATAGCTAAGTGAGATATATAGCTATGTGAGATTATGCCTCTGTGAGATATATAACTATATACAGAGAGGAGTGGGGAGAGAGACAGGACGCCTGCTGGTTTTCCCTCAAAGAGACAAATTGGCATGTAAATAAAAGCCCGTATACACATTTAGGGACCACAAATCCATTCCCTCTTCTTGTTTAGTATTAATCGGACCCTCACTGAGTTCTGTAAATTATGTCTCCCTTGAGGACGACGGGTCACACATTAGTTGTGTGCCCTTGAACATGCCCTCTGAGCCTCAACCGTCTTATCTGCCAGAGGAAAACAATGCCTAGCCCGCCAACCTCATTTGGTTGTTGTAGGATAATAGTAATAACAGCCAATCTTTGTATAGTGCTTGTATATTGTTACATATTATACCACGTACCTATTATTACATATTACATAAACATTGCACATATATTAGTTCATGTAATCCTCAAAACAGCTCCGTGAGATTGGTACTATTATTATCCCCCCCTTTGCAGAAAGGGAAACTGAGGCACAGAGCAGTTTCAGAACTTGCTCCATGTCACCTAGCAGGCAAGTGGCAAGGTGGGATTTGAACCCGGGAAACAGCTCCAGAGTCCTTTTTGTTGCTCTTAAACTTTTATTATATGACAATATGTTTGAAAGCATTGAAGACATTTTAAATGCTTTTTTAAATGAATGGTGCCATCCTCATTCTTGCTAGGACCACTCCCATTGGGGAGGACCAAAGCAGGGGAAGAATTCACCGGGCAAGGACGGTGCCCTAGCCTTAGACCTATGGACCCTGGACCCCGCCAGCCAGGTGCCAAGCCTCCTGGAGGAGAGGGAAGGAATGGCCCGTCTTCCTGGCCCCTCCCAGCCGCAAGACTGTCTTCCTGTGTTCTTTTTCAAAGCAAAATGTCCCTGCTGCCAAGAGCTGGTCTGTCTGTCTCCTGGAGACTGAGGTTGTCAAGCCCTGAGAGAACAGCGAGCACGTCAAAAATAGCAGCACCAGCAGACTGCGTGGCTGTGATTTCCTTTTGAAATGTTGGTTTTGCGCTCACCAAAGAGCAGGGGTCTGTCTGTGCTCCCTGCAGCCTGCAGCGGAGGCTGCTTCAGGATCCAAGATGTTTTCCAGGGGCAGGCAAAGAGTGTCTGCTGAGGCCCAAGGCAGACTCGGGGAAAAGCCTCTTCATAGTAACAACGATGAGGTCAGAGTTATGTTTAAAAAAAAAAAATTGTTATAAACCCCCACCCGGGTTAGGCCCTAAGTAGTTTAAGTGATAGCCAAGATGAGACCAGTATTAATGATACTTACGGCCCCTTTTGCTCTGTTGTTCTGGGAATGAGGGAGTCAGCACCCAGTTTGTCCTTCAGAAGTGGTTGCAAATAGACTTTCACCCCCTCTTTAGGGTACCAAGGGAGTGAGAATGAAGAAGGGACAGGGAGGCAGGGTGAACTCCTCTCTCTAGGGGCTCAGAGCAAAGGGACATGACATGACAATCTCCAACCCCCCAGGGACCTCAAGCCCAGAACAGGAAGGTGTTTCATTGGGAGACACGGTAACATGAGAACTAAGAGCCCATCTGTCTTGTATTCCCAGTGGCCTGAATCTGGCAAGTTCCCTCTCCCACTAAATCCCCAAGCTCAGGGCCTTATTCTACCAGAAGCTAATCTGTGCCACCCGAGGCAGCCCGATATAAAGCAGAACGGAGAGAGGAAATCCTACGGTTTAAAGAATGTCCTTCCCTAAGTGACCTTGACAAGCTAGAATCAGACCCCACCTCTCTCCCCAGGGCAAGAAACCGATCAGAGCTGGCACGGCAGCCAGATTGTCCCGGGAGGACAATATTCTCTGGGAATCCATTTTGGCATTTGTGCGGAGATGCCGGATGACAGAAATACTGCCAAAAGCAAGGGCTCAGCCAGTGGAGAGAAGGAATGATAAGCAGCAGGACTGGAAAGTGTTATGTGAGGAGAAGCACCAAGGGGAGGGACGGATGGGTCCCAGTAAGCAAAAGGCAAGTGAGAGCAGGAGAGCAATGTCTGATGAACAAACCTGGAGCCGGGTGAGCTGACTTCTGTTTGCCCAAAGCACCAAAGACTGCGGACCCCACAGTGGCTGTAAAGGGAGGAGGGTGGGAAGGAGGCCAGCAGAATAAAACCTTGACTCCTGTACAATTTCTTAAGGAATTCTGAGTTTACAGGTGCAGAGACTAGGTGGGGTTTTTTGGTTGGTTGGTGGGGATTTTGAAGCTTTTCTTCTTTGTTTTTGTTTTGCCAGCAAAGTATGAACCCCTCAGGCAAGTTCACTGCCTTAGTCCTATGTAATGAATAATGCCCAGCATACTCACCCAAGCCCAATACATGCTAATCATGCTCTGCACTTACCAAAAATGGCTTTGACCTTTCTTTTGCTTGAGCAAAGAGGAAAAATCCCACAACGATTTGATTGTCAAAATTAAAAAAAAAAAAAAAGAGGGCAGTTCTTGGCAATGTATTTGAGTAGCAAGGAGCAAGTGCATGAAAGCTCTGAAGTGTCCCCAAGTGGCAGAAGGAAAAAACTGTCATTCCATCCTGGATATTTAGACTGGCCCATCTTTAGAGATGCTAACCTTCTAGATTTATAAAACCAAACAAACAAGGTGTGAAACTCTCAGGTTATCAGCCCCATGCCACTTCTCCCCACCCCCCCACAATCCAATGACTTTTTTTGGTTAATGTATAGAGTTAAACAACTATCACATGTTTTAGAAAATGTCCATTACCCTCCACCCCACCCCACCCCATCCGCCTCACCCCCACCCCATCCTAATGCAGGGGTGACTACCTACAGCCTACCACCTCCAGCAAGGAGAGGGCACAGCTCCCCTTAAGAACTGGGTAGAGAATTTTAATCCATCTTGTCAAGGAGTGTCCCCTGCACCTGGCACCCCTGGGATATATGCCCTTGCTTTGTCCTGCCTTCAGTGTGCAAGAGAGACAGCTGGATGCTATGAGGGCCTTCAAGTGAACTAAGGGCAGCTTGAGGGCCATTTCTGAGTTAAGGCTTTTTCTAGGCTAATTCCACTCCTAATTCCATTTCCTACTAAGTTCTTGTTTTTGTGTTTAGCTTACTGTTCCTACTGTTCTTTTGTTTTGTTTTGAACCTTTCTGTAAGTTTCTTAAGGTTGGGGGACTTAGGGGTTCTCTCTCTCTCTCTCCCCCCCTCTTTTCTTTTTCCTTCTCTCTTTTATTTTTGAAGATTCAGGAAATTTCTGCAGAGACATTTTTCTAAACCCAGCGCAAACTCATCTTGCTCCATAAATTCGGAACTTGTGATCACAGGGGCGAGCTTGGCAGGAAAGGACAGGACACTGAACTGGCAGGGAATTGCGTCTCCAGCTGGAGAACAGCCTTCTTAGCAAACACCTGAGATCACTGCTATCCTAGAGTTCAAGGTGTGATCTCAACAGAAATGGTACAGCTGCTCCCTGCCACTAAAAAGGTGGAGAGAAGGAGAAAGAAAGAAAGACACATAGAGAAGGAGGAAGAGATTAAAACAACAGCAGGGCAAAAGCCAGAAATGTGACAAGAAGGCAAAAAAAAAAAAAAAAATGCCATGAAAATGAGAACACCTAGGAGAAGGGGAGGAGACTGAAGAGAAAAGGAGGTGACTAGAAAGGGTGGGTGAGGCAGCAGTGAGGGAACTGAAATGGAGGAAGGAGACTAAAGTACAGGAAGTCACAGAATATACACAGAAGGAGAGGAAGGTGGTCACTGAGGATGAGGACTTCAAAGCCCTGGGTCTCCGGGATGATGTGCTCCCCTCCCCGAGTTATAATCTGGCCCAGAGCGCCGAGCCAGGAACAAAGTTCCCCAACAGGAGAACCTACCTCTGATGCAAAGGCGGCCAGCTCTCCACCTCTCTCCTTAGGGATGATCAGGCAGGAGGACTATCCCACATCTCAGCTGAGCCTGACAGATCCAGGAAGGCATTTGGGAGCTCCTGCCGGTGAGTCAGGTGTAAGGGAGGCCTGACCCTTGCCTTTGCTGGCAGCTGGGAAATCGCCACCCCAGCCGTCTCAGGCAGCACAGAATGCGTCTTCTCTCGATGCTCGGGGCACAAAATCCACACAAAGAGGCTCAGAGTCAGAGGGATTGCTTGGCAAAATCCTTCACAGAAACTAGGTCAGGTCACAGCCTCTCCGTGTTTCTTCGATGTCTTGAGAAGAGCCACCTATGAGATTGCTAGGAACAGAGCTAGATAATTCCCCGGGAGGAAGAAGTGTCATTTCTCTCGGTCTCTCTGAGAGCAGGGAGGAGCCTCTCTCTGAGGAGATGGCAGTTCCATGATACTGTCATGGACTATAACTGTCAGGACTCTCGGCAAGGCCCAGCCTGGCCGCCTCTTGAGGAGCATGTCCCCTCCAAGTCTCCCTTTGTCATTTTGAAAAAGATAATATTGACACTGGTTTAACTGGCAGTTGCTTAGCATTCAAATTTCTGAAGAATCAGGGGTGAGATGAGGCAGCTTCGATGACTGGATGGGGAAACCAGGAAGAAAGGTCCAGGGAGAAAGTTTGGGGGAACTGCTTCCCCCCCATTTTCCAAAGGTCACACATCCTACTGGTCATTACCAGCCCCTAAAGCACTATGTAGGAGGTGTTCCCATTTCAGAAGCTGGGAATATGTAGTCTCCTGTTCTCCCTTGCTGCCCAAATCAGAAGATAGAGAGAACAGTCTGGAAGGTTGCTATGGCAACCAGAGTCCCTGGAGAGCCCAGCTCTCCACAAACCCTTTACTTTCAGGCATGCTCTGACTTGAAAAGGAAATGTTTGATTAGGGATGGTGATGAGGATGATCACATACACACATATAGAGATACATGCATACATGTTCCAACATTTACCCTCGCTGAAATCATCCCCATTACCTCTGTAGTGGGCCCTTCTCCTTTCCCCAAATAGCCAGAAGTAACTGAAGGCATTTGGAAAACCAGAACTTTATGGCCTCGGAGCAGATTTCTGAATCTTGAACTCCTCTTATCTGTATTTCAGGTTTGGAGAAGCCAAGCTCCCAATCAAGGCTGCCTCTGGCCCTGGAAGGATCCCACTGAACCTGTCTAAAGAGCATCCACCTTGCTGAAGGGTAAGAAGAGAGACTGAGGCCCAGTTCAAGAGGCTAAACAGGGACTTAAAGAGCCAATAGCCCAGGATAGCCTACTCTTGGGCTTTGGATCTTGGGCAAAACCTGCAGAGAGGTTTTGCCTCTGGGAGATAGGAAAACAGGCTAATGAACTAAAAACTCAAGTTCCTTACTAAAATTCACACATTTGCATAGCATCATCCCCAGCTTCCCAGATGAGTTCATCGACATTCCCCACGAGGTAGGGAGGGGAAGACATTAATGTTCCCATTTAATGGGTGGGGAAACTGAGGCACGGAGAGGAACTGTGGCGCCCAAGTTACCCTGTCAGGCTGTGGCAAAATCCAGATTTAGATCTGGCCCTCACAGGAGCCACAGTGTCTCTCAAGAAAACCCTCAAAAGGCCATCCCTCGTAAGTTGCTCCTTGAGAAAATAATTTTTTTAAGAGACATTCTCATCAAAGAGTCTTAAAGCATAGATATAAAATTTAAAACATGTTAACAGTCCTTTCGGTTTCTGAACTGCACCCAGAAGAGCTCAGAACAGTACATCACAGTTTTTCAAGGCAACAAACAAATGACAATGTTACCAGGAGAGAAATGAGGAGAAGTGGGCAGGTGGGATGAAGGCAGCAGTTTCACGCTAGAAGAGGATGGCTTATCCGGTGGTAACACTGCCACATTACCTTACCAGTTAGAGCAGGTCAGCTGCAGCTCCAAGGGGCAGAGCAGGGGAATGTTTGCTTGACTCAGCAAAAAAACCTCTAACAGTGAGGCTGTCAACAAAGGAATGATGTTTCTTCCTTATTCTAAACCTATTTCATTGCCCCTAAAATGGGAAGAACCCCACGTTAGCATCCAATGGATGCTTTTACCTGTCTGCAGGTTGAAGCTAGAGTTTGCTTTGGAAAACCTTCAACTGCAATCCTAAGTCAAATTCCCAGGAAGAAGGGTGGGGGGGCCTGAGAGGGTTGGGGGAAATTGTGGGAGAGAAATTTCCCGTCTGCAACAAGGTTCCTCTTTGCATGCCTCCCAGATGACAATGTCTGCTTTAAGTGATACCTCTCCTTAGATGATGCGGTCAGGCTAGTTGCTTGACTCTATTCAGCCATTTCTCCTGGCTCTGTGGTTCCCTCTTTCCAGTTCCTCTGCACAGGAAGGCACTTGCACAAAAAGAGTATTTGGCTCTGAGAAGGAACCTTCCTGGAAGCTAGACAGTCAAGGAGGGAAGAATTGAATGTAGACCAAAGGCTGATATCCACTGTGCCAGGACACACCTGGAGGAATCCTTTGGCCCCTTTGGTCTGGGACTGACTCTAATGTCCTCCAAATGGCTAAGTTTAATTGCAGTTTCTCTAATTCCTTCCAAGATTCGAGATGAATAACAAATTTGGAGGCTGTGCAGCTAAAGGCTTTACCAAGGGTCTTCTGCAGGATGACCAGCAGATGTTACAGGGCAGGGAATAAAACAGAAAGATGAATGCTGTTTCTGTCTTCCAGCTTCTGCTAGTTACCACGTAGCCAAAAGCTGACAGGTGTATGCCCCAAAGCAAAGGACACCAAGGAGAGAAATAGGACCCAGGTATGCCTGGTTTCCATCCTGTTGACATCTCTGTTCCTAGAGATATTACAAGCCCCAGACATGAAAATTTAGAGTCATGAGGGAAGGTCAGACGGAAATCTCATCCACGTGACAGAAGATGGGCATGAATGGGTGGCACCGTTAGAATTTCAAGAATGTCATTTAGATGGATAAACCTTGAATGCTGGAGAGATCAAGCAACAAGGTTGACAGTCCAGGTATCTGGACCCAGTGCAGGGGAGGGAATCAGGAATTCGTCTGGAGCTTGGGTGAAGGGAGTGGAGAATGAGAAGGAAGCCTGAGGCTGTTTGCTCAGGGTCGTCCTTTTCATTCACACCCTGCCTGCATCTGTCAAACCTCAGTGAGCATCCTTTTCTCTGCATATGCCCGATGTGGAGGAGGAAGGTAGCTGGGTCTCCGTTCCCTAGTGGTCTCGGAGAATTCAGGCTTGCCAAGTCCACTGTCGGCTGCCTTCAGGTCTGGTGCAGGTTGCCCACAAGTGACATGGGTATACTGGCCTTGCTCCTCCTGCTCCGTCTCCCGGTGGTAGAAGTAGTTGAAGTTGGAGACAATGACGGGCACAGGCAGGGCGATGGTGAGGACCCCAGCAATGGCACACAGCGAGCCCACGATCTTGCCCCCCACAGTCATGGGGTACATGTCTCCATAACCTACCGTGGTCATTGTAACCACTGCCCACCAGAAGGCATCTGGGATGCTGGGAAAGAGTGAATCATCATCGTCGGCCTCTGCGAAGTAGACGGCACTGGAGAAGAGGATGACCCCGATGAAGAGGAAGAAGATGAGCAGGCCCAGCTCCCTCATGGAGGCCTGCAAGGTCTTGCCCAGGATCTGGAGCCCCTTGGAGTGGCGGGAGAGCTTGAAGATGCGGAACACCCGGACCAGGCGGATCACTCTGAGGATGGCCAGGGACATGGCCTGCTGCCCGTTCTGGCCGCCGCCTCCACTGGCCGACTGCTGCTCCTGCTGCTGTACCAGCTCAGTGCCCAGGGTGATGAAGTAGGGGAAGATGGCCACCAAGTCAATGATGTTCATGATGTTGCGGAAGAAAGCTGGCTTGCTGGGGCAGGCAGAAAAGCGAACCAGGAGCTCAAAAGTGAACCAAACTATGCATAGGGTCTCCACCAGAAAGAATGGGTCAGTAAAGAAAGAGCCCCCAAGAGTACTTAGTGAGGATGAGCCACCTGCCACCATGCTCCCCGGGGGGAGGCCAGGATGAAAGGTATAGGAATCCTCTTCATCTTCGTCTTCCTCTTGACTACCCCTGGAAATTGGGGAGTCTCTGCTCACACCATTGCTTCCACCTCGACCATCTGCACGGAACTGGGGCAAGGTCTCCAAGCAAAAGATGACGATGGAGATGAGAATGACCAACACGGAGACGATGGCGATGCCCCTGGCGGGGCCTGAGCTCTCAGGGTACTCGAAGAGAAGCCAGACCTGGCGCTGGAAGGGCTGGGAGGGCAGTGGCTTCTCGTCCTCGCCACCTTCGGGCAGGCAGCCCTCGTCCTCCCGGAAAGTCGCCAGGGCCTCGTCCCCCAGCTGGTAGAAGCGGATCTCCTCCAGGAAGATGTCCAGGGGCACGTTGACCGGCCTCCGCAGGCGGCCCCCGGACTGGTAGTAGTAGAGGATGGCGTCGAAGCTGGGCCGGTTGCGGTCGAAGAAGTACTCGTTCCTCAGAGGGTCGAAGAAGCGGACTCTGCGACCGGGGTCTCCCAGCAGCGTGTCGGGAAACAGCGACAGGGTGCGCAGTTGCGTCTCGAAGCGCAGCCCGGAGATATTGATCACCAGGCGCTCGCTACTACAGCAGCCCCCGCCCCCGCCGGCCTCCGGGAAATCTCCCGCATCCTGTTGCTCCCCCTCCGGCCCACGGACCTCCCCCGGCGCCGCCAGCGTCAGGGATTTCTCCGACCTCATGTCCCCTCCGCGGTGCGCTCCCCGCCACTAGGACGGCGCCCACGACACAACCTCTGGAGCGCGGCACCTCTTCCCGGCTCTCAGCGGCGCCCTCCGTGTAGGGTGGGGCTCGCGCTCCTCCGAGCTCGCGGTCTGGCCTGGCCGCTGGGTCTGTGAGCCCCGAAGCCCCGGTCTCTGCAAGGCTAGGTCTGGAGAGGGGACCCACACGCAGAGGATTTAGCTCCGCGCCTCCAGATATCCGCGCTTGGGTGCCACAGCTTACTGGGATACCTGGAACCGCAAACTGGCGCGTGTGAAACAGGCTGCCCGAAAAGACGCGTGGCTTCGCCTCCTGCCGTGCCTGAGACTGGGCTCCAGGACGCGGGGGTCCGCCCTCCGGACGGGTTAGCTCTTCCCGGCTCCCACTGCGTTTCTCCAGCCGCTCAAGCCCCCCGGCAGCCGCTGGGAGCGAAGCGCCAGATGCGCCTCCCTCCGGCTCGGCAGAGACTCCTGGCGGGGCTCGGCCTCCGCCCTACGTGCACCGCGGGCTCCGTCTGGCCAAGGTCGCCGTTCCCGCCGCCACAGCCGCCACCTCCTCCCTGTGAGTCGCGCTGCAGGCCTCGCAGAGGGCCCTGCGGCTGCCCCGGCGCCAGGGCGCGGGGACCCACCTCCCCACCGCCCAAGCCTTCGCTGCAGCCGCGGCAGCTGCAACGGCAGCGGCTCGGCTCTCCGCTCTGCCCTTCCTTCCCAACACTCACTCTCCAAGTGACGTGGCAGGCCCCGCCTGCTGCCCCCTCCCACCCCACTCTCACATCACACCCCTCGCCCAGCCAGGGGCTGCCGCGAGCCAGGGCGCTGTGGAAATAGACACACACTTCCCTCACCAGTAATCTTTCCCGCGCTCGCCTGGCACGCCTCTCCCTTGCTCGCGTTCACAATCGCGGCCCCCTAAACAAGCACCAGCACCCTAATAGCACACCCCCTCCACCTCCGCAATCAGCTTTCCTCCTTTCAGTTTACGGGAGGTGATCTGCGCAATGCATTTCACCGATGAGAAAACACACCCCGCCCCACCATACGACACATAACACGGAGCACTGTACCTCCACTCACCCAGAAATCTAATGAAAAAATCGAATCATATTTTGTCCCTCGGTATTTACGAAGACCCATTTGCCAGCTTCCCTAATCTACTTAAAAGAGAGAGAGAAAGAGAGAGAGAGAAAGCATCTGTAGAAGTCTTCAGAGCTTCCAATTTAGATAGTATTCCAGTGTAAGTCCCCAGAGAATCCATACCTCCCTTTGCGAACCTGGGAGGGCAAGGCTGCAACTGTCCTAGAGTAGCAAAGTGGTAGCAGAGAAGGGGTTGGGAAGTCTCCCATTGCCTTTCGCGTCAGTTTTCCAGGGGAGTTCTGGGGACTTAGGCAGCAGCCCCAGTGAAGAAAGAACCAGAAGATGGTGGTATCTCAGAGGTATCCTGGTGCAGGGAAGCACACCCTGGAATTCATTTGTTCCCAGCCTCCCTGGGAGCTCATCGGGGAATGCCTCCTTATTGCACAGGCAAGAAAAGAGAGGAGGGGATGAGTGGAAAGTGGTATGTAAGAATGTTGGGAAAAAAAATAATGGCTACATTTACTGAGCATCTAATATGTGCTGGCCGCATTCCAGGTGCTGTACCTGTGCTATGTCCCTCACAGCCCCGTCTGTCTCACGACCCTATGAGAAAGATGGCCTCTGCTCTTAGGTAATGTTACAGTGAAGACTTACCTGGCAGTATTTGGGTAGGGACCAAAGATTGATGTTAGGGACTCTTGCCCTAACTCTCCAGGAGGGAAGCGGTAAGAATGGTTTTCTATCCATTTCCACTGGAAACCATATAGTCTTTCTTTACTAGACCAGACAGGTTAGAGTTTGGTGGAAGAGGATTGCTCTGATTTTTTCAGACTGCCACTTCCAGGTATGGTTGACATTTGCTTCTCTTTGCCCCAGTTTCTCCCTTCCTGGTTGTCTGTGGCCAAAATTAATTGGCTGATGACTATAAGTTGTTTTGTGTAGCTTCTTGTTCATTTTATATCATTGGTAAGGGTTCATTGCTGATAATGACAGGAATGATACATAAAGGTAATCTCAAACTACAAGATACAAGCAAGAATTCTTTGTATTGCACAGTTTTTTAAAACCACAGTGGTTCACAGCAGCATCCACTGCCAGAGGGGTTGGGGGGAGTAGAAACAAAGTCTTCTGGATGTGTAGGGCAGAAGTCAGGTAGTGAATGCATAGGAGAGAGGCTAGCATCTCATTGCATCTACATTCTCTGGGCTGTTGCTTCAGGAGGTGTAGACAGACTCTGCTTCCTCTCTGTGCCTGTGCTGTTAGTTTCCACTTCCTCCCCTCACCTTGCATGTTTCAGTGAAAGGTGAGAAAGCAAGGGCACCCAGTCACCCAGTCCACAGTTTCCCTATTTACAGGCTATGTAATTAAGTGATTTAGACTTCATGCAAGTCGCTCCATTCAAAAAAAAAAAAAAAATGTAAAAGAGAAGAAAAGGAAACATCAACAGACACAATACAGAAGATACTCTTTCACCCTTGTCCAATTATCTGCAATTATTTTCTGGATTATAAATTGATTTACTCTTTTTGTCCTTGTTTTCAAAATTTATAATGAATTATTCATTTGCATGCTTGTTTTCGTCATTGCTGTTTTTATTCATGAGGCTGTCAACTAGGTCAGTAACTCTTCAAAACAAATGTTGGGGAAGCATGGGGAAAAAAACCTGCATTCCGCCAGGAGGGTGCACAGTCTAATATGGTGAAAGGAATCACATTTGAGTACCCCTGGGTTAAGTCTGGCTGGTGCTTCCCGCCAGCCTACATCAGAGCTGACGTTCCTGGTTACCTTCACATCAGGCATGAGGCTGTGCCCCAGGAGATGTCTCACTGTGCACGAGGAGGTTCCCCCTAAGAGAGAAGTCATTAGCAAATTCATGAATCAGAGTTCTGTTTTTAGTTCTTTTGTGAAAGAGACTCATTTCTTAGCTTTAGAAAATCCGTATATTTAGATCATTCTTCTCTAGCATATAGGAAGAGTGAGTAAAATTACACCTTCAGAAGTGCCGGTTCCCAGGTGAAGAAAGACAAAAGGCACAACCCCATCCACACACTGCAACACCACTTTCAGTGACAGGTGAACATTTCCCCCACATTCACTGAGCACCGATTTCATGACAGCACAGATTTTTCTTGTGCCTAAATTCAGATATTTGCAATGATGCTAGAGGCCATTCACAGAATTAACAAGCATTTATTGAGAAGCAGGTGGGTGCCCATCATACTGGAAGGTGCTAGGGGTTTAGAAGTGATCTAGACAAAATATCTGTTTTTGTGAGCTTACATGTCTGTGCAGTAAATACATTACATTCTAGACAGAAAATTTTAACAGTAAACAATAAAGAAGAAATTTATATATTATAGTAAATGCTTTGAGAAAATAAATGGGATGCTATGTCAGAAATCAACCTGAGGATTCAACTTTGAACAGGGTGGTTGGGAAAGATGCCCCAGAAGAGATAGTATGTGGAAGGCTGTCAAGCAGAGAGGAGACATGATTTGCATAGAGGCTGTGAAGAGAATGGGGGCAAAAGGAAAATGGGCCAGGAAATTGCAGTAGTCTGGGAAAAGGTTGATAGTGACTGGGACTGGACTAAAGGTAAAGCAAGTAGGGATAGAGTGGGGATGAGGTGGGGGCGGGGGGGCGGAGATTTAAGAGAATCAGCAGGAATTGGTGATGGATAGGACATGAGAAGCAATCAAGGAATTCCAGGTTTGGGGTTTGAGCAATGGGGGAGAGAGGTGTCATTTATTAAGAAAGGGAATATAAGGAATTAAACAGGTTAGGATCAGGGGTGCCTGGGTTGCTCAGTTGGTTGAGCATTGGGCTTCCTGCTCAGCGGGGAGTCTGCTTCTCCCTTTCCCTCTGCTCCTCCCCCCACTTGAGCTCTCACTCTCTCTCTCTTTCTCTCGTGCTCTCTCTCTCTCAAATAAATAAAATCTTTAAAAAAATAAATAAACAGGTTAGGATCAATCAAGACCTCATGTTCAGAAATGTTAAATTGGAGAGGTAAATTAGACATGCAAATAAAGACATTGAGAAGTGGTTATTTATTCAGGCCTGGAATATGGAAAAGAAATGAGTGATTTGTGAATGTAAAATATTTAGAAATATTTAAGCCCATGGCACTGACATCTTCTAGAGAGACATAATATGGACAATGAAGAGAAACATAACCAAGACCAAGTCCTGCACAGTACTTTACAATTCACAGTTCAAGTTCAGGAGGAAGAGGAGCCAGCAAAGGAGACCAAGGGGTGGTCAGTGGGGTCAAAAGAAAACCAGAAGATGTTGTCCCGGATTCGCATCTTCACAGGGTCATGCTGACTTCCAAATGAGCACAATATCTGCATCAGATCAGGAGCACAGTGTGGGAAGAAAAAGGTCACAGTAGGGAGGAACCACCTGAAAATGGATGTATGTACTAACCAAGATGAGTACATAACAATGTGCCACATAATTTGATAACCATTTATATTAGTATCTCTGCCCTGGAGTTTAAAATGTACTCATCCCAGGTAGCATTCTATCCTATTTTCCAGGCTTCTTTTATTAAATTTTTTACTTTGTATATGTGTGTGTACACACGCACATGCATGCATGTGTGTGCTTGTCATCACCCCAGCAGTAGGATCTTTGTAGTGTTTCTCTGGAGAGAGAGGACAGTGGTCATAGACTGGGCCTTGTTTCTCTGAATAATCTTGGGATGCTTCTTTTTACCTGCCTTATCACCGACAGGCCCCTGTGGAATGAAAGAGTGGTAAGTGGTCGACACCCTCAGTTCCTACTTGAGTGCACAAGTATACACACATCCTCCCTGAGAAGAATCAAGAGGAATCACCCCTTTCTTTGGCTTTGCACTGGAGAAGACAAACCATATGGAGACAGTTGGGGGCAAGGGTGTGATGCATCAGACACTGTCTCTATCTTACTCTCTCACCTCTGGGCAAAGCTCACTGCCCCAATCCTTCCGTTCTTCAGAATGGCCAATGTGGAAGTTCCTCTGACCAGAAAACAGTGTCCTATATGACCCTGCCTCCTTCCTGGGTCATTTTTACTCCTCTTAACCTTCCCCCCATTTTCATGGCTGGAAAGATGAAGAAAGGAAGCTTTGAATTCTGGGGGACATGGGGAGACTAATGGATGATTGGGTGATTCTATACTTTGCAGACAATCTTTGCTACATTCCTTTTGTTCCCATCCCTCTACATGCACACACACACACACACGCACACAAACACACACAAATTTGGTCATTTAAGACTTACATTAAGAAGAAATCACTGTCCATGTATCATATGACCTCACTGATATGAGGAATTCTTAATCTCAGGAAACAAACTGAGGGTTGGTGGAGTGGGGGGTGGGGTGGGAGGGATGGGGTGACTGGGTGATGGACACTGGGGAGGGTATGTGTTCTGGTAAGCGCTGTGAATTGTGCAAGACTGTTGAATCTCAGATCTGTACCTCTGAAACAAATAATGCAATATATGTTAAGAAAGAAAAAAAGAAGAAGAAGAATGTAGCAGGAGGGGAAGAATGAAGGGGGGGAATCAGAGGGGGAGAAGAACCATGAGAGACGATGGACTCTGAAAAACAAACTGAGGGTTCTAGAGGGGAGGGGGTTGGGAGGATGGGTTAGCCTGGTGATGGGTATTGAGGAGGGCACGTTCTGCATGGAGCACTGGGTGTTATGCACAAACAATGAATCATGGAACACTATATCTAAAACTAATGATGTAATGTATGGGGATTAACATAACAATAAAAAATTTAAAAAAAAAAAGAAGAAATCACTGTCTTGAAATTTGAGCTTTAATTTCCTGCCAGTAGCACCCACTAGTCTTACAAACTGTTTGGTGCCCCCTTCTCACATTTGATAGCGTAACTCTTAGACCTAAAGTCCCCTTCTATTAATTTAGTCTTTGGAAGTACCATGACCATTTTCCTCTTCCTGGGCTTTCCCTGAGACTAGAGTGGACAAGGGGAAGGACAACTGCAAATATATATTCTACAGATAAGCATCATTTATATTTAGCTACTTAGACAGAGTTTTGATGATGATGATGATGATGATAGTCCAGAATCCACTAGAGAAAAATCTAACAGCTTTTGCTTGAGTGAAGCTGTATATTGGAAAAGGAATGCATTAGACATCTGTGTCATGCAAATCAACAGCCTTAGGAAATGACTAGCCATGCCAAGAAGTTCTATAGAGAACTCCTTATCATTCAGGGAGGATCCCGAGAGAGCTTGTTAGTATCACACGTTTGCAGCCTACTTCTTCGTGCCAGTCCACTACGGAGATAAGTCACCAGTGCTGCTTTCCAGATGTCTCCAGTTCTCTACCTTCCAGGAATGGGGGATTGTGCTCTCCAGCTCCCCTGTGGTTAGACCAGGCAAATAGTTCTGACCAAGGATTTGGACGCAGAAGTGATGTGTGTCACTTCTAGACTAAAACATTGCATTGAATGTAAAGAAAGCCTCCAGAACTTTCTTTATTCAGCCACAATAGCCGGTGGTCGAGATGGTGGCTGCTGTCAGAGGGAGGCGGGCTCCAGAGTGAGGTGACATGGAGCCCAGCCAAAGCAATAGAAATGTAGCATGAGTGAGAAATGATCCTCAGTTGTTCTAATCCTCTGATATATGGGGGTTGATTTGTTATCATGGCATAATCTAGCTTATCTGAACCAATTCAACAGTACTACCCAGAAATGAGGAGCTGCTATAACCAAAAACCTGAAATTTGTGGCCTTGGCATTGGACTGGGGCCAGATGATGGACAGTAAAGAAACTTCACAGGCAATTCATGTTACAAGTGGCAAAATATTTGAAAATTGTTGCCTGTGACAGCTTAGAAGGCAGATCAAGTACCTAAAAACTTGCCTATCTGGGAGGAGGTTTGAAAACAGACTGTTAGTATTATACAGTGACTACTGCGGGCTACATCTGACAACGTAGTGCAAGGTATTGATGAGCTCAGAGAACTGGTCATTCAGCAAGCAGACGTGGGATGGACCCAGAGATGGCCCAGAAACGTGGGGATTGTGAGGACTGGCAGAGGGAACTGCTTCTCATCTCCCCCAAGAAAGTAAACAGAACTTGAAAGACCTCTGTGCAAAAATGGCTTATTAGGACTCAGGTTTGCTTTATGGAACAAATCAAGCAGAGGTCAATCATGCCCATTGTTAATACCTCTGAATGGAATAAGGTGTTTTAGAGCAAAACTAATTATAGCTGTGGCTTCCCTACCACCACCACAAAAAAATCATTTTCAATTGGACAAAGTGGCTTAAAAAGGGAGGGCAGAGGAGAGACAGAGAGAGAGAGAGACCGAGAGAAAGACTAAAAGTGTAACTTCCCACAGAAAACTGATAGACTCAAATTATCCACGGTTACGTTCATCTGAAGAAGAACCATTGGTGTGGTTATTGGCTATTGGCACATAGAGCTGCCTGGAACAGATAGGGAAAAGCCCAAGGTAATTTTAAGATAGCCATATTCAAAGGCACCCTGCCCTGGACTAAACCATTCATTACTGTTCAAGACTTGAAACAACCTTGTGTCCCTAAATTTTTATGGTCAAGAAGCTGGCTGAGAAAGCTACTCAGTCCCAAAGGAAAGTATCAGCAGCATGCCCATTTCAGATATGAGCAACGAGGATAACAGAGAAAAAGGAACATTCCAGAGAAGAACTTAAGAGGCAGAGAAGAGCAGCCAAACAAGGGCCCAATTGTCCTTAGCAGGGTTTCAGAATCACTACAAAGCAGGGATTGCTGAGCTTCTTCTATCTCCCCCTTTCTGAATGGGACTATTTATTAAAGTTACCCTATTTCAGATCAACTATTATCTATTGTGTTGTGAAAGAGGGAAACAAAACTTGTCTTTTGGGTTCCCTACGTCTCTGAATTAAGAAGAGCCACAACCCTAACTGAACATGTCACTCCGTAACATGAAGATGACTACATGCCACTAGAGATCCTAGAATCTCAGCTTTGTGCCAGGAATAGATAAGACTTTTGTGTGACTTTTGGGTCGTCTCCCTTAGGGAGTGAGTAAGCCATTCTGTCTATGATAGCCAGACATTTCATGATCAGGAAGGCAGTTGATGGGAGTCATTGCTACTGTTTACCAAATATTTCCAGCTCTCCACCTCCTGGGCACATGATAGGATTGTGTCCTTCCTGGCCCATGTAATGATGTGGTGGGGTCATGTGCCTGGTTCTAGTTGATGAGTTAGGACATGTGTTACATCTGGCCTGCAGCACTTACTTGCCAGAGTGGTTTTCCTCTGCCATATTGATGCAGAGCAAATGAGAAGGTGGCTGCTCCACCAGCCTATGACCCAGAAAGAATGGAGCACAGCCTCAAGAACACTAGGATGGATAAGTAGTCTGAGCAATAAGTAACCCTTTATTATAACCCACTGAGATTTATGAGATATTTGTTACTACAACATAACCTTTCCTCACCTATATACCTCCTTGCTTTCCTGTTTGGAAGATACATACAACAAAAGTAATCAATGTTCCATTTTCTATGGCTAAAAAGAAACAAAATCGAACATGAATCATGAAATTCATTACCAAAGCATCACTTTGGCCAATGTTTTTGTTCTTATTGCTGCTTATTCCTACCCCTGCCATATCATTCTGTAGGGGTTTTCCCATGTGCTTGTATTGAGCTCCTCCGAATTTTTGCTTTTCCTTGCCCATTTTCTGACCCAACTCTATGTCACTGACGCAGCAGCATGCTGTCTAGTTCTGGCATCCTAGCTGACATCTCAAACAGGACCACAGACTGAGGCTAAGTCAGTCTTTACAATAAAATGTAAGCACCTTTTGTTGATCAGCTTTTTAATAAATATTCATTAAAGATAGCAATAGTTAATTATAAACATTTACTGAATGCTTACTGTATTCCAATCACCTTTCTAAGAGCCATGAGTTAGGAGCTTTCCCTAATTTTCTTAGACAAACAAGAAAACTGAAGCATGGAGAAGTTAAATAATCCCCCAGGCGGTAGAACTAGGCTGCAAATGTAAGCAGCCTTGCGTCCAGAGCTCATAATGCAGGCATTCCCCTTTTCATTCCCAAACTGTGTTCTACACAATTCTAGTTTTGTGTCATGGTAATAGATATTTACATACACTCACACTCCCCAATTAAATGAATTTGGGAATCTGATACTTTAACCATCTCAGAGAGGTTCACAATAGACATTAGAATATTAAAGCCTCTAATACATTCCTTAACATTATTTAATGTTTTCCAAATAGGTTTAACCATTGAACCTCATTTTTCACCAAACCTTATGTTTTGAGACATTCGTGTACTGTAGAGCACGATTTGAGAAAATTAAATCATAGGAACCAAGCCTTAGGGATGACAGTGAACATCACCTCACTCAAATGCCTTAATTTGCTGATGACAGAATCGAACTTTAGAAGGAGTCAATGACTTTTCTAGGGTCTTACAGGTACAATGATTGGAATCCAGATCTCCGAATTCACCGTTCATTAGGATTTCCCCACCCCATGGGTTATAAATAGCAAACTCTTCTAGGATGAAGTGGCAGATCAGAAAGAAGCATATGTTCCCATAGATTTCAAACCTTGTAAGGACAAGGCCCCTGTCATCATTCCCCCTTGGCCTAGAACAATAGCCTTCATGTAACAGGTGCTCATCATATTAGTTGATGAGTAACAATAAGGAGCAGAAGGAGGAGAAAGCAATCAGAAAGCAGAGATGAAGAGAGCATGCAGCCTATGCAGAGAGAGGGTCGTTTGCTAAGCAGGTAATATAAGGAATGCCACAAGGTCCAGACACCTTCCTTCATCTGCAATAACACCATCCTTCTCAAGGCACTGATGGAATAAAAGCAGATCCCGTATAGCTGCATATACGAACATGAGTGTGGGGGGGAAGGGAGGGAAGGGGTTGGATGGCAGAGGCAAGGTGAGCTGGCCAAGACACAGAAAGCCACATCTCATTGTAGATATGGCCCCCAAATAACAAGCATGAGGGAAAGAGGTACCCAAAGCCAGTCCTGTAATGAAAGAACAAACAAACAAACAAACAAACAAAAGCCATGACTGTCAGGGTATGTTCTGGAAAGATGGAGAAAATATTTTCCTGTTTCTTCCACCACAGGAGTGAAGCGTAAATTCTTTGAATAGGATCATGAAGAGGTTGGTCTGGAATCTTTGACACAGTTAAAGAAATTGTAGTTCCAAAGTGTATGTCTATGGTTTACTGTGCTAACTGTGGAGTTGATGGGGGTAGCACATTCATTCCTTTAGTTCTGAAAACAAGTTAGAGGACTTTATGGTTAGAAATGATGAGGCCCCGGCTGTAGTCTGTGATGGAGTGCTTAAGGCAAAGGGAGTTGAATCATTGTGCATCCAAACAGAAGTAAAATGACTTTTGGTTTTCCCCTAGGATCAGGAATTTGGGTAAGCCTATTGCTGTACAAGAGAAGAACTTAGAGAAGGCTGTCTGTTGAGTAAGACAGGTCCCCAAAATAGGGTGGGAAGACAAGATCTCAGAAATGTTCTCTGCAAGGTACCGTGTCAGTAGGGGAGCAGAGATCTATGCCCCCTCCTCCCAAGGAGAGACAGAGACCCACTGTCCCCTGCAAAGTAAATCCAAGATGTAGGGAGTGGGCCTCCAGCATGCTGCTTCCCCTCCTCAGGAGCACAGTGTGTGATTTTAATGTTCTGGTTCTCCCGCTTTACTGATGTGATGGAATAGCTGGGGCTAAATAATGCAGAACTCCTGGTCCACTGATGGCAACTTCTCTCTTTTTTTAACTACAGACTCTAATTCACTCAAAGTAACAGATTATGTTTTATGGCCTTTTATAAAATATTCATTCTCCCTCCCAGTGCTTGGTGGTTCAAGAAGCCTGGAAAGGGCCCAGTAGAAGGAGGACCTCATTTCCTCCCAGACACAATTTACAGAGTCCAGCCAGGCTCTGAGCACAGTGCGTGAAGGTGCCTGATGGGGCTGAGAGTGAGGATTCCGGCATTCTCCTCCTGGAGATCTGGACTGTCGGGACCCTGGGGATGAGGGGCCAGCGAGGAGGTAAGGGTGTAGAGTGCAGGGGAAACTCACACCCTATCCGTGCCTCCTGAACATGTCGAAGCTTCTCCCCCCACCACCGGGCCCCCCACACACTTCCTTCTCTGCACCTTTTTTCCTGAAATGGTTATGTTGTTTCCACCCAGGTCTGGGGCCAGGACAACAGCAAGGGGACCAGAGTCCAGAGAATGGGCGGACCACCATGTGGAGGGTGGGATGGGAGGGGGTGCAAGAGAGAGGGGGGAGGTGATCATTGTTCTGGAGAGAACTCTGTTTCCTCTCCATTCACATTTCCCATTCAGGTAACCACAGGACACGTGACCATAACATTAACAATGACTTTTTCATGGTGCTTTATCCTCTTCAAAGGACAGTCACATCCAGAGCCTTGAACACTCAAGTTGAAGTCAGAGAGTATGACTTCTGGGCCCACATGCTCACCATTCAGGCTATGTCAGAGCACTTCCCTGGGCCTCAGTTTCCCCTGCACGAGAGGACTCTGGATTCTAAGGTAAATTACAATCCTAATTCTATAACCCTCGGATTCTGGAAATGTGCCCCTAATTCTAGGTAGGTCTATAATGTTTCAGAGGGTCTCTGTCCACTGACTGGTAGAAAGAACTACATTCTCCTCAAGAACAAGAGTAGCAGCAACACCCTGATGTGTACTCTTCCAACTCCGGTCTTCCACTGTGACCCCAGACATCACCCACCAGGCCCTTCCCACTGGGTGAGAGGAGCGGGCTTTATGCACCCCTCCCAGCAGGCCCAGGACCTGATTTCTGGAGGCAATGCAGAGCGGGACATGTGTTACCAGTGGCAGTATCTACAGCCACAGGGGCAGAGAGAGAGAGAGGATGCAGACACTCACCCCTCCACGTGCCATTTCCCCTCAGATTCACAAGTATTCCTGTACCATTCTATATTGGGAAGTACTCATCTAAGAGAAAGATGAATGGCAGAAGCTGAAGGATCTTATACTAACAGCCAAAATACAGAGAGGTGAAAATCACAGTAAAGGACATTTCTAACAGATTTGTCATCTAAAAATCTCAAAGTACTCTGTGTCTCCCATTTAGCCCCAGAACCTATTAATCTGAAAAGCCCAAATTAATTAATGCATGCATTTTGTATTATCCCAGACAATAGTGTAGGTAGGAATCTGTGAGTCCTAAACTCCTCAAACTGTATTAACTGCAAAATAAATAGAATTCTCCACTCATTTTAGTGTGAATTGAGTAGTATTTTTATGTGGAGAGAGAACAAAAAGAAGGCTCCTTGAGAGTGCTCTTTGTTGATTCTTTCTTGTCATTGCCTGCTGTCTTTTCCATGTATACTGGAGACTTCAGAGGGACTCATGCGTTTATTCCACAAATAATTATTGAACATCTTCTGTGTACCAGGTTCTGCATTAGGCTCTGGATATACAATGTTGAACAAAATAATCATGAATCCTGGCCCCAAGGACAGTCTATCTAATAGGGAGCAAAGTGTATACATACCCACGCACATGTACACACACACACACACACACACAGAATCTTCAACTGGCCCCTAGCTGTTTCAGCACTCAGTCATTCAAATCATCCCAGCTGAGACCCCAGACATCACAGAGCAGGTACAGAACATTCCGACTGTGACTCGTCTGAATTCTCGAGTCACAGAACTATGGCATATAATAATGACAAATCGTTGTTTTTAAGTCACTAGGAGCTGGGTACTTTGTTATGCAGCAATAGCTAACTGAAAGTCAAGTAACTTGTAGAAAGTCACTCAGCTGAGCTGCTAGAATAGACTCTGTCCTGGGAACTCAGATGTTGGAGCTCAGGGGTGCCCAGGCTCAACCTAGTCATCTGCTTTCCTGAATGCAGAAGTAACCCTCTGTGGCTTCCTTTTTACACACACACACACACACACACACACACACACACACACACCCTTGGGCATTATATTTCACTATCTCATCACCAGAAGTGAGTTCTTTCAGGAAAAGGATATGCATGCAGCCTTTCATTTAGGGAGCAGGCATAAGCTTAGCTCATCAGAGTCTGCATATGGAATGCCACATCTGGCTGATGGGGGCCATACGTTAGCCATGCTCTCTGCGGCACAGAGAAACTAGACATAAGGTTCCAATTTGAATTCCATTTCCATGAAAAAAAATTCCAACCTAATCCTCTGGTCCTTCCCAAAGCCAGGAAGGGGCCCTGCTCTAAGGAAGTGCCTGCATCCTCACAAAACAGGTCCTTGTTCTCTTGTCAAGCATAGAGAGATGAAGAGTAGAGAAGTGGGTACAAATGGAGGGCTGGCCCGATGCTGTCTAGAAATTCTGCAGTTGGCATTCCCGATTTTGTCAGCTCAGGAATTGGCAGAGGAAGGGGCTAAGTGACATTTTATGCAAAGGAGAGAGAGTTTCAATTTTTGACAGCTTCCATGTGTCCAGACTTCATTTCCCACAGCTGCTTAGAGAAATGTCAAACCATATGAACATCCTAGTCTCCCTTCAAGTCATAGATAGATTGGGAGTGAGAAAATGGGATTGGCGCCTCAAATTGTAAACAAGAACACAGAGAGGAGGACAGAAGAATGTACAAGGTCAGAGACAATGCTTATTCATCACTGCATTCCCAGGACCCAACTGCGATGGCTGGTAATTAACAGACAATCAATGTTTGTTGAATGAATGAAAATCTGATCTCCATACTGGCTTGATACTGGGTTCCTAAAATATTTCAGGAAGTGGCCAACTTGCTCCCTATCCAGAAATGTGCCTATCATCTTTAGAGGAAGGGTAGATACACTGAAAGCGTAGGGCTCCTTTGCCAGCTGGTAGAGCTCAAGCTCCTGAAAGATGATATGGGAAGAGTACAAGTCATTGCCCCAGATGCCACTCACCAGCTGTGTTACCCTGGGCACATTTCTTAACCTCTCTGAGCCTCGGTGTTCTCTGTCCTCCTCTTTAAAATGAAGCCAAAATTTCTCTTCTTTCCAAATTAATGTGAAGAAATCTGGAGTACTTTATACATAAAGTAGAAATTTAATAACTGTGATTCCTTTCTCTTTACCTTGGGTTGCCTCAACTCCAGGGATAAAATTTTCCAGAGAAATCTACAACCTTGGATTTTCTGTTCTTTCTCTCCCTTTCACCTCCTTACCCTTGTAATCTGCCATACATGACAGACCAGGTGTACGGATTCACTTTGGGATGTCAGACTATAAGACATTAGGTGCAAATCCCATCCCCTCACTTTTAGGAGAGTTACTTAACTAATTTAGACTACCAATTTCTCATCTATAAAAAGGGAGTCATGGGGCGCCTGGGTGGCTCAGTAGGTTAGGTGTCTGCCTTCAGCTCAAGTCATGATCTCAGGGTCCTGGGATCGAGTCCTGCATTGGGCTCCCTGCTCAGTGGGGAGTCTGCTTCTCCCCCTCCCTCTGCCTCTCCCCCTGCTTGTGCTCTCTCTGTCTCTCTCTCTCAAAATAAATAAAATCTTTTTTTTAAAAAGGGGGGTCACATAATAACGTCTTTGTCAACACTGTCAAAGGGATGCTCTGTTATAAATTGTAAGGTTGTGCCCTGCACAGGGCAGCTGGTATGAGAGTGGCTGAAGCCAAATCTGCATTCCACACACTATAGAATGTACCCTGCTGTGGCTGCTCACATCCAGAGGAAGGGGTGTCTTTTTCTAATCTGCCCAACGGTCCTCTATGGGCTAAAGGTGCCACTTACTCTTGTTCATAATAGGAGGAAACTTTAAAAATAGCCCCAAATCTGATTACTTTTTCTCACCACTTTACTGCTCTAGAAGTCTCTCCATCAGTCTCCTCTTGCCAGGGGTGTGCTGGAACTCAAACTGGCTCATCAGAGCCGACTGCTAAATTTTCAGGAATTTTTCCAGCCTGTTGTCAAACTGGTGCTCATTTAAAATTGGCCACAGTGGGAACATTTACACCAGAGAAATTAGCAAACATTACAAACCAGGGCCTTTCTTCCCCCTAGAGAGCTGGTTTACCGGTGGTCCACTCACTCCAACCATCCTGCTGACTGTTCTCCACCCTCAGCCAGAGTAATTTAAAAATGTAAATCCACGTGTGTCATTTGCTTGCTTCAAAGACTGCAAAAGCTTCCCATTCACACCAAGTATAAAATCTGAACTCCCAACCTCAGTCCGTATGATCTATGTAATCTGGAAGGTGCTAGCGCCTACCTCTGAGACTTCAGCTCCTCTCCCTCACTCAACCTCAGCCACACGGGCCTCCTCATAGTTTTTGGACGTGGCAAGCTCTGTGTCTTCCTGTTTTGCACTTGTTCCTTCAGCCTGGAATATTCTTCCCCTGATATATATGCAGAACTTCCTTTCTCAATTCTCTCTGGTCTCCACTTAAATGTAACCTCTGTGGAGAGGCCCTCCCTGACCACACCCCACCTATTCTTCAGAGAGCTTATCACCATTTGGCACAACATATATTTGTGTCTTTGTAACGGCTTTATTGAGATATAATTTACATGCCATACAATTCACCCATTTAGAATGTACAATCCAATGGGTTAAAGTCTGTGCAGAGTTGTGCAAACCATCACCACAATCAATTTTAGAACATTTTTATCACCTCCAAAGAAGCCCCTTTCGCTATCACCTCCGAAGTCTTCCCCAAAGTCCCCCTTCATTTCCCACCAGCTCACAGCAACCACTAATGTACCTTCTTTCTTTATATTTGCTTGTTCTAAACATTTCCCATAAGTGGAATTATATAATACGTCGTCTGTAATGACTGGTTTCTTGTCCTTAGCATAACATATTCAAGGTTCATCTATGTCATAGCCTATGTTAAGACTCCAGTCCTTTTTGTGGCCAAATAAGATTCCATCACAAGGATACATCACACTTTGTTTATCCATTCACCAGCTGATGGAAAATTGGGGGGTTTCTACCTTTTCGCTATTATGAATAATGTGCTATGAACATTCATATGCAAATTTTTTGTGGACATGTTCTCATTTCTTTAGGGTATATACCTAGCAGTGGAATCATTGGGTCACTTGGTAACTCGGTGTTTAATTTCCTGAGGAACTGCCCAACTGTTTTCCAAAGTGGCTGCCCCACTTTACATTCCCACCAGCACCAGCAGGGTGTGAATGTTCAGATTTCTCTATATCCTCACCAACAATGGGTATTTTCTAAGGTTTTTGTTTGTTTGTTTGTTTTCTTGTTTGTTTTTTAATTGTAGCCATCCAAGTGAGTGGGAAGCGGTATCTCATTGTGGTCTTGACTTGCACTTCCCTTGTGGTTAATGATGTTGAGCATCTTTTCATGTACTTATTGGCCATATGTGTAGCATCTTTGGGGAAATGTTTATTCAGATCCTTTGTCCGCTTTTAAAGAATTCTTTATATATTCTAGATATAAGTCTGTAATCAGATATATGGTTTGCAATAGTTTCTCCCTTCTTGTGAGTTTTTTTTAAGTGAGTAGATTTTATTTTTTTAAAGCAGGCTTACAAAAAAAAATTATGAGTTGGCTTTTCACTTTCTTGATGGTGTAATTTGAAGCAAAAAGTTTTTAATTTGATAATTCAAATTAATCTATTTTGCTGTTGTTGCTTGTGCTTTTGGTGTTATACCTAAGACACCACTGCCAAGTCCAAGATCCCAAAGATTATGCCTATGCTTTCTTCTAAGGGTTTATAGTTTTGGTTCTTGCACTTTGGTCCTTGATCCATTTTGAGTTATGTTTGCATATGATGCGAAGTTAGGGTCTAACTGTGGACATCCACTTGTCCCAGTTTATATATTTCTTCTTAAAAATGCATCTATTTTCCTGTTTAGGTCATCAGCTCCATGAAGACAGGGATTCTTTTCTGTTTTGTTCACTGATGTCTGTATCCCCAGCACCTAAAACCTTGCCTGGCACATAGTGGGCACTCAAGGTTTGTCAAATAAAGGAGTAATAAGTAACTCAATAAATGTAATTTATTATCATTATTTTACACTTTCAACCCCTATGGCCTTCAGCCCATGTACCTCTAAATTCCTAATACAAAACAGTCTTTCACAGAAGTCCTACCTTTACTCTTGTACCTGGATTTGGTTATTCCTGGTTATAACCCTGATCCTCCAGCCAACCTAAGGGTAATCTTGGTCTCTCTATCTACTGTCTGTCAGCTTCTTAGGACCTTCTCTTAGCTTCCTCCCTTCTCTTAGCACCTTCTCTTAGCACCACTCTCTGGTCCTTCCCCACTTACTCTTCTCTCTCCCTAATCATCCCAGCCTCCCCCTTCCAGGGATCACTATCCTGCTTAGTGCTGCAGTTACTCACCTTTACTGACCCCTAGTGTTTGTCTAGATTTTTGCCTTTCACAAGGTGCTCTTGAGTTTGCTTTACAGACCCCCAGGAGACCCCTGTGATGCAGATCAAGCACTTAGTAGTATCCCTATTTTTAAACTGAGAACCTGAGGGGCCCTTGGGTGGCTCAGTCAGTTAAGTGTCTGCCTTCAGCTCAGGTCATGATCCCGGGGTCCTGGGATTGAGTCCCGCATCAGGCTCCTTGCTCAGCAGGGGAGTCTGCTTCTCCCTCTCCCTCTGCCGCTGCCCCTGCTTGTTCTCTCTCTCTTTCTCTCTCTCTCAAGTAAATAAATAAAATTTTTAAAAAATTAAAAATAAATAAAACTAAAATAAAATAAAATGAGAACCTGAGTCTTGAACAGCTTCCTTGGGCTGCCTGCAAGGCCCACAGCTTGTTAGTGGTGGCACTGTGACTGGAAGCCACATCTTCTGTCTCCAAATGGGCACAAATCCTATGAAAACAGCCTTCAGGTTTTTGTTTGCATGAGGACAACTCTATCACACTGTCTGGAAAGCCTTCCCAAATTTCCAGTCATTTCCTTGATCAAACTAAACATTTTTTACAGTATCAGTTAATTTTTGATAAATGAATGCTGTGCCAGATGCTGTGCTTTTTACATGCATTATTCTTTTAATCTTCACCCTTCCCTGAAGCTCAGAGAAGTTAATGAACTTCCCCAAGTTCACCTAACAAATGGTAGGGTTGGAATTCAGACCCAGGTTTTTAACAACCACATATTGCAACCCCCTTTCATAAGGAAATCCACCACAAGGAAAAACAAAACCAGTTAAAGAGAAGGGCAACCATGGAGTTCTTCTCCACCCTGATGGTGAGATAGCTATGCATTGGTACTTATTGCCTTTTTTTTTTTTTTTTCTGAAACAGGGACTCTGAGGGCTCTAGAACTAGAATCCTGAATCTTGGTTCTCCACACTTCCTGCTGGGCTCCTTCTTCAACTTCTCTTCCACCTTTTTTCTAGCTCTTGGGCTGAGCCCTCCCCCGCCTCCTCTTGTCCTCCCATATACCCGAAGACCTGGCCTCTCTTCCTTTTCATGCTTCTCTGAAGCAGAAGAAGCCTGCAGCCCTCCCTCCCCCAGGCAGAGCAAGAATAGCTCATGGCTGGATGAAAGCTCTGAGTTCTGAGACACAATCATTATTTCCCTTAACCTGTCATGTCTTTTCTTTCAAATGACCCCTATTCATCACTCTTTGCAGCTTGCCCCTCAGCCCTCACACATGTGGCTTATCAGCTTTCTTCTAATGACCCATTCTTGGACATCTTCAGAGAGGGTCTTGATTTCCAAGTCACCGTTAGAGCCCCCTCCCAGCCAGCCCCGTCTTCAGATCACACAGTTCATTACTGAGCCTACTGCAGCTCTCAACAACTGGATACTTAATGGAGATGTATCTGTCCCCCGGGATGGCTCTGAAGGCACACCAGTAAACAGTGTATTCTTGCTGTTTTTTCCAAGGTAGGGCTTGAACTGGCAGAAGGGAGAAGGAATAATCTTATCATGTCTTAAAAAAAATACTTGTTCTACAAAAATCATCAGCCTGAAATATGCAGGGAGGGAGGTAGAATTTCTTCTATTCCTAATTAAGTTCCTGTTATCAGATGGGGGGAGAGGGAGAAATGAGATTGAAAAGGCATAAAGGCCCTAACATTTGGAGTCAACAAAGTCTTACTTCATTACAAAACATTTACATCAGCGTTCCCTCTACTGTTCAAATGATTTGCATACTTAGTTGCACACGGGTTTAAATTAGTCTGGACCTTTCTCTCAGGCCAAATTCCATTTAATTTTCCTTTAGATGACCTATATTGCCTTATTTATGCCTCTAAATTATCTTGCCTGATTTAATCCCCCCTCCTTGCCTATCACTCCTGATTCAGCTCCCATTATAATCCTTAATGAGAGGAATTAGTGTGTGTTAATTGGGGATGGTGGGAGGGGGACAATTAGTTGGAAAAGAAGCAGCAAAGGCCGATGAGGATGGCTAGGGACACTGCTTCTCTCAGATCCAGGAAGCATCACTGCGTCTGTCAGACAAAGAGCTCTTTCCTAAGGGTGCCAGAGCTAATGGACTACTTTCTGTTTAAGTATTTTTTACTGATTCTAATGGACTATTTCTTACTGAATATTGTTTCCTGATACACTCTAAAAGAAACCACAAAGGAGGACTGCTCTCACAACCCACAATTTACATTTCCTTCCTGAAGCATCTGTTCTCCCAGGCACCCTTTGCAAGGCACGAAAACCTGCATTCTGTGTTTACCACGTATGTGGCACTGCTCTCAGCACCAGCACTTAGTTATCTAACTTAATTCTAGAAACAACTGTATCATTATAGTGGTATAGTTAGAAAGGCTGACCAGGTATTTGGTAAACCAAACCATTTCCTTTTACCCCTGGGCACACAGCTGGACTACATTTCCCAGCTTCCCCTGCAGTTAATTGAATGCAGCCATGTGACTGGGTTCTGCCCAATGGAATGTGGACAAAGCAGATGTGGTCATTTCCCGGCCTGAATCACAACACTGCACAAACCTTAACACTCTATCTCCTTTCCCTGTCTTTTGACCAAAAAGGGGAGGACGCTGAGGACTGCCGGGTGGAGGGGGTTGAGGAAACCATAAAATAGAGGGATCCTGAGTCCCTGAGTTGTAAGTTAGTGAAGAGCTATGCAGAAGAGCCACCTGAGCAGGAACAGCCGTGTTGGACTGTAGGATGAGTAATAGATAAGCTTGTATTGTGTTAAACTACCAAACTTTTGGTTACAGCAGTTACAGCCTGACTGACAGATCCCCCATTCTAAAGATTGTGGAATTGAGACACAATGAATTTATGTGATTTCCCCAAAGCCAAATGCCTATTAAATGGCAGAGCTGAGATTCATAGTCAGATTTTCTGACTAAAACCCGTGCTTTTGCCACTATACCATAGCTGCTGCGTAATTGCTCCTGCTACTTCCTTCAAAGAAGCAACAAATCTGCTGAGACGAGTAATCCTTTTCTACAGATGTACTCAGCATTCACTGATGCCCTCATAATTAGGACCTTCATGCCGATGGCTCTGGGGGAAAGAGCCTGAAAGCATGAAGGTACTCAGGGCCAGGTCCTGGGCCTAATATGGGAAGAGATGCTACAAAGTCATCTTTGAGGACCTCAAAGCAGCCTTAGCCAACAGAAGGCCACAAGGTTAGCCTAAGAAGGCTGACAACAAGGGTGGAAAATGAATGCATTAAATTCACATTGGAAAAAGGAAGACTGGGGCGCCTGGTTCAGCGTCTGCCTTTGGCTCAGGTCATGATCCTGGGGTCCTGGGATCGAGCCCCATGTTGGGCTCCCTGCTCAGTGGGGCGTCTGCTTCTCTCTCTCTTTCTCGCCCTCTGCCCCTCCCTCCTGCTTGTGTTCTCTCTCTCTCTCTTTCTCAAATAAATAAATAAAATCTTTAAAAAAAAAAGAAAAAGGAAGACCATGTGTGTACGCTGGAAGGAAGGAAGCCCTAAACTTGAAAAGTCTTTACATGCACCTGGCACATCAGCCCACCTTCACTCCCTTTTGAAAGTCTTCAGTCTCTTCCCAGTGGCTATCACATCAAGTGCAGCTCCTTTTTTTTTTTTTTTTTAAGATTTTATTTATTTGTCAGAGAGAGAGAGGGAGAGAGAGACAGAGTGCAAGCACAAGCAGGGGGAGCGGCAGGCAGAAGGAGAAGCAGGCTCCCCAAGTAGCAGGGAGCCTGATGCGGGACTCGATCCCAGGACCCTGGAATCATGACCTGAGCCGAAGGCAGCCACTTAACTGGCTGAGCCACTCAGGCATCCCATCAAGTGCAGCTCCTTATCTGCACATGAGGCCCACCATGGTCTATGCCCATGCTTACTGATCCAGACTCAACTCTCTTCCTTAAGGATGGCACAGGAAGAATGTGGGGGACATACCTTCTGCTCCAGTAACTTAAACTATCTTAACTTCCAGGGAACACCATACTGCCCAGGTCTTTGCAAATGCTCTTCTCTCTGTATGGACCCCCATCTCTAGTCCCAGCTCCCTTAAAACTCAGGTCAGGTGCATCTCTTTCTCCAATCTGGGATTAATGCACCTCCTCTGTACCCCCAGTCCCCTTTGCACACCTGCATCAATTGTTCATTCTTGCCTCCCACTTTTGACTATGTACTGTACACCTTTGACTTCCCAGCACCTAGCAAAGCACATGGGACATAGTTAGAGCTCAACAAATGCTAAGTAAGTAAGTGCATGGGTAGATGATTAAATAAACAGAATCCTGGGGGGGAAAAGTCACTTGGTACCACAGTAAACAGAGTAATGGTCCTCCAAAGGTATCCTCATCCTAATCCCTGTGACCTGTGACTATGTTACCTTACATGGTAAAATGGTATTGAAGTTGCTAATCAACACACCTCAAGATAGAGAGATGATCCTGGGTTAGCCAGATGGGCCCAATGTAATCACAGCACCCCTTGAAAGCTAGAAAAGGGGTGAAGAACAGTCAGTGTCAGAGTGACTTGATGTGAGCAAAGTTTGACTAGCCACTGCTGACTCTCAAGGTGGAAGAGGGCCACAAGCCAAGGAATACAGGGCAGCCCCTAGAAGCTGGAAAAGACAAAAACAGAAACAAAAAGCAAACAAACAAACAAGAATGGATTTGCTCTAGAACTTCCAGAAAGAATCACAGCCCTGCCAACATCTTGAGTATAACCTAGTGAAACCCATGTCAGACTTCTGATCTCCAGAATTGTAAGACAATATATTTATGTTGTTTCAAGCCACTGTTTGTGGTAATTTGTTCCACAAACTGGAGAAAACAAATACAGGTACTTTTAACCTGAATGCAAAAAATTTCCAAAAGAAAAAACTGTTATGCATTCATGTACATTAATTGAACATCTTCTGTGTGCAAAGCATTAAGTCCTGGAGGGATATAGAGCTGAATCAGAACAAATCTTGACTTTGGGTCTATCCTTCCAGGAAATCTGAGAGTGGAGAGAGGTGGAGCACATCACAATCCGCCACGAAAAGACTAGAAGGCATTGAAAGAGGGAAGGAGCTAAAAGTAGGAAGGAAATAGAACCCAAACCTGTAGCTGAGCCAAACAAGCATAAGGAACTGTGATCAAGGAAGCCATTTGCCTCGCTCCAGAAGGGACCTCTGAAGGCAGCCATTCACTTCGGGCTCCAGATCAGGCCTCCCTGGGAACCCAGAGATCTTTATGTATGGAAAAGACCTATCCTTGGTGACAAATCCATATAGGAAAAGGAGATGAGAATTACAGAATGCCAGGACCAGAAGTCACTCTTGCCCAATTTAACAGATGAAATAAGGCTCAGGGAGAGAACAACCGCCTTCATTCTGAAGCCTCGTCTGACCCTCACCAGGCAGGTTTAATCCTCTTTCACAGCTGTATTTCCTGAGCCCTTGCATCAGGTCTCTATGGTAATCATCATTACAGATGTCACAGTTAGGGTACATGTGATTGCCTAGTCCCATTGCACTATTTCCTAAAGGCAGGGGCTAAAACTTAACCAATTTTTTTTTCACTCCTCTTAACAGTGACTAAAATTAAATATTTGTTGGATGAATTAATGTAAAATCCTGGCAGGGAAATCAGATAACAGAGACTTTCCAAATCAAGGTACTGGAGAAAAGAGATTAATAGCAAGTTTTCTTCAATAAATATGCATTACTTTTACAGTCTAAAAAAAAGTTTTGTTTTAACAAAAGTGATTCAAATACATGTTTTCTGTATATTTCAAAGCCTATAATTTTCTATTCTTCTACCCTCTTGGAAACCCAAGTCAGAGCCCACATTCACTCAGTTGGCAGTTGTGTGGCTATGGACAGGTAAATTAACCTCTGAGAGCCTTAGTTTCCTCTCATGGAAAGTATGGGTAATAACACCTATTTTGTCAGATTATTTGGAGGATGACAGATAGTATTGGCACAGCTCCATTGCCCCGCACGTAGTAGATGCTCACTAAATGATAACTGTAATGAGCATCCCCCTAGGTAGGAAGCACTGACCTGTGCAATACAGAACAGTTCCAGCCTTGCAAGTTCCCTCCCGCTGCACCTGGGAGAACAGAACTCTTCCTTCCAACATTCCTCCCTCTGCCCTCTTCCTTCTTAGAGCAGCAGTCCTCTGCACTGGGCTGGTAAGCTGAGGGAGTCCTCTGCTCCACACAAAACCTGAACCTGAAAGAGACTCACTGACACCATTGTTCCACAGTTAAATCCTAAAGCCTGTGCTAGAAACTTCTGCCTTTCAGCTGATGACTTCTCTAAATCCATGAAAAATGCTAGAATTCTGTATAGAATATTAAGTTAAAAAATCAAGCTACAACTGTATATCAGGTATGGTCCTTGTTTTATAAAATGTATAAACGTGTTCAGACATAGAGATTCAAAGGAAAAAGATGAAAAGGAAATAAAGACAAATTTATAATTATCACCTCAAAGTGGTAAGATGACACATGCTATTTGTTTATTATTTATGTCTTTATGTGCTTTGGAATATTTACAATGAAAAATAAAACATAAGTATTAGTTATTCATTTGTTTCTCTGTGTATTCCTTAGGGAGAAGATGGCAGGAAAGATATTTCTGTCGGCCGCTGTGCTCCCTGAAGGCTCAGCTCTCTCCCTGGTCTTGCTCTCATCTCCTTGTTCTTTCATTTCATCCAGGCAAATTCATTGTTGGCTTCCTTTGCTCCCAGTTCTCTATTCACCTGTAGTCATGTCCTTGGCATAGTCTCAGTCTTCTCGACCAGGAAGAGTCCACTTCACTCACCTCCTCAAATCCCACACTAAGCGTGAGGCATGAACTGAGAACCTTCTACACACACCCTGCCCATACCTATTAGCCTGGACCTGATTTCTGTGCCCCTGCTTCCCTTTCTGCACCATTCAAGTTGATTCAGTCAAGTGTCAGATAAATAGAAATGAAAGTTAGGACTGAAGGACAGGAAAAATGGAGAAAACCATAAAATTCAAAAAAGGCATTGCTAAATTTGCATACCCTTGGTATGTCTAGGTCATGTATGAGAATACAAAGTCTCAAAAGGCAACAACAGAAAGGGATTCAAATAGACCTTTCTCTCTTTTTTCTGACCCCTGCAGTAGGAGGCAAGACAATGTGTATCTGAAAGAGAAGAAACAAAGGTGTCTCTTCAATGAGGACACTCACTCTCCAAAGAAAAGCACTGTATTACAAGGTGCCCTCATGATGGGAGAGAGGAAACACACAGTCTCAAGGTAAGCCAAACCCTGTCCCCGGAGCCATCCCTGCAGGGAGCTTATTTACCTTGGCTTTTCTATTTTCTGACTCATGGATGTACTTAAACTCTCTCTATCTCTCTCTCTGACTGTGTGTCTTCTAATACACTTTTTTTGTTTGTTTGTTTGTTTTTTAATTCCCAACTGTGGCTTTACCACTGACCTGCACGCTCAGTCTAGAGGTCCATTTATAATCACCAATACCAGGAGTGTGATGGCAGAATCAAAGGTATTACTTATTAAAATAACATTGTAAGGGAATGCCTGATTCACTGTAAAGTTTTCTTTTTTAAAAATTTGGGATATTTGTCTCTCTTCTTGTTGCTATTTCAGGGAAAATAACTGCCACATGGAGTTTTTCCATATTTGACTTGAAAGGGGGTGGGGAGTAGGGGTAGAAGTTGATCCTTGTTATAACATCGGTGCCAACAGTTGGCCTGGAATAAGTGTTCACAGCCAGATTTTCAAATTCCAGTAACCAGGAGCCCATAATGAAAAGACTCCTACAAATCTCTCTCTCCTCTCTCTCTCTCTCTCTCTCTGAAGCTTTTGGCCAAGAAGAGCAGGAACCTTTGATCTTGTCTGGAGCCCAAAGGATCTAAGGGTGGAGTGGAGACAGACAAGGGTCTGACAAAGTCTCGATTGGGTGCACTTATTCAAAGCATGTCTGGAGTGAAGTCTCTCCACTACTGGATCTGCCAGACCACTCCTGCCTAGGGCCAGGGCAAGTGGGATTTCAGAACAGTTGCCTGTTTATTCTACCATGTTGCATTCAGGGAGTGACCAGCCAACTGGTCTATTTGCCCAAAGAGGCTCAACCCAACCACAGCACCCTCCCCCAGGCACTTTGGCTCCCTTAAGAACTTCCTCTCCTTTCCTGTTGAGTGGAACTGGTCTTCACTGCTTTTATTTTTCCAAACCCCTCCGTGCATAAACAGGATGTTTGGAAAGCTTCAAGATGGCCAGGGGTCTGCCGAGTTGGCCCTTGATTCTCACTTGGAGAGCAGTGTTGGGCAACATCAGTGGAATTGCTTCTGCCTGGATGTTGCCCAGAATAGCTAAATCCTCTCCCCCACCTTCTCTCTCCCCCCTTCTCTCTTTTTCTTTCACTAAGAGAACTTGGCTACAAGGAGTTCACACTGGTAGGGATGAGGTAAAAGAGATGCCTTCACTTTTTAAGGGTGTTTCTCATGGGGGACTTAGGAAGTCTCCCTGCTCCCAAAGCGTTCAAGGAAGAATAGTGAGTCCAATAGGTAGGAACCTTACTCCCTTTACAGAGCTCTTCTCAAGATCCTAAGGGCTAGGGCAGGACCCTAAAGAAAAATCTTCCGTGGAAAACAGCTTAGTCATGAGTAAAGATCTATCGGGAAAAGTGTTTTTAAGTAAAGACCCACTACTGTCCCCTCCTGACTGAACAAAAATATGCACAGATCAAATTATCCCATTGATCAGTAGCAGCCAGTACCTGCTCCACTGGAGCTGAGTTAACCCTGGGTGCAAAAGTCTTAACATCTGAGGATGGGTAGAAGCAAGGAAAACCTCAGGCACAGAGAGAAAGCCAAAGCCTTCTTGCAGGGAGGGGAATAAGAACTGCAGCAACCACAGACAGAGGCCTTTTCTCAGGGCCCTCTCACTGCCTCCCTGCCTGGCCAATTCCCAGGCTTAGCTATCAACATTTTTACACTGGGCCACTACTTGCCATTGCCAGAGTTCTCTGAGAGCTACCCAGCACCTTGTGGCCCCCTGCAGCAGCTATTGGAGGCAAATATAGTCCTCTGCCAACCCCCACTCCTTTCACCACCCCGCAGGATCTATTGCCCTGCTGACCCTGTCCTAAATCATGCAGGTACCACTGCTTGTATCCACACAGCCACCCCAGCCACACCTATCCTGCAGCATCTACCATCACCCAAACTGGCTTTGCAGTCACCACCTCTGTCACCCTTGAGCCAGTGCTTTTCTGTCCCCTTAGTCCATGTCCCCTATTTCCTAAGCCATGCTGGGCGGTTCAGGAGTGAAGCGCTCCAGCCCAGAAAAGCAAATCAAGGCTTGGCAGACAGCCCATCCCCAGGGTAGCAGTCCAGCCTGAGACCCAGTGTCTGGCTCTAACTAGGGAAGAGAAGCCCTCATCAGAGGGGCAGGACTCAAGGCTTAGAAAGCAGAGCATAGGTGCCTAGAGTTTCTGCACTGCAAAATCTGTGTCACCTGCCCTGCACCCTGGACCAATCTGTGAGGACAGATTCCAGCAGGGAGGGAAAGAAGTCCATGATAGGGCTAGGAGGACAGATTTTGGAGGAAAGGGGTGCCATGGATTATAATGCTAGAGCTTTGAGCTATACTTGGATTCCTTTTATTGCACCTGTAATCCTAGATTTTTCCCTTCCCTCACGAGCAGAGGAAATGGAAAGTACATGTTACTCCACTCCATGTCAGTGAACTCCATCTTCAGCAGAACTTCTGCCCTGGAGAGAAGTTCTTGAAGATTAAAAAGTCTCTAGGAACTAACTGTTGAAGATTGTTGCGATCATGAGAACCACCGTGCTCCAGTGGGAGCTGAGATCTTGCAGCCAGCCACAGCACATGTGCACACAGACATAAGAAAAAAAAAAAAAGACTCCCAGGAAACTGATTTTGTGGAAGACATTTAAAAACATTTGGCAAATTTTCAACAACATGGATGGACCTGGAGAACATTAGTCTAAGGGAAATAAGCCAGATATAAAAAAGACAAATGTGAACTCAATTATATGTGGAACTTAAAAATAGACTCATAGAAGCAGAGAGTAGAATGGTGGTTGCCAGGGGTCAGGGAGGGGGAAAGGGGAGATGGTGGTCAAAGGGTACAAAGTTTTAGTTTTTCAAGATGAATAAGTTCTGGGGCAATACAGCATAGTGCCTATAGCTAACAATACTACGTGTATACTTTAAATTTTTTTAAGAGGGTTAATCTTATGGTAAGTATGCATACCACAAATAGTAGTAGTAGTTATAATAATAACAATAATAATAAAAGGGGCAAGAGGAAACTTTGGGAAGTAATGAATATGTCTATGGCCATGATAGTGGTGATGGTTTCATGGGGGTATACTTATCCCCAAACTCATTGAGTTTCATATATTAAATATGTACAGCTTTTTACATGTCAATCATATCTCAATGAAGTCATTTTAAAAAAAACTGGCAAAAATAATAGGACATAATTTTTATTTAAAAAACCTGAAAGAAGTCCCTTTGATTGATTTTTAATGGAGAACCCAGAGCAATAAATTGACAGAGACCACCCACAGTAGGTTTCAGTAATGTTAGGGTAGTAATCCCAACAATTTCCCAACAGACATTATCTTGGGGATTCAGGAAAAAAATCAGAACTCAGTAATTTTCATAAATTCCCCCAAAGCGTAAGTTATTCTTTAGTATATCAAAAATCAGATATACTCTTTACTTGCTATTACGGATTTCTAAAAGTTGTTTACTAAATTAGAGATATTAAGCTTAGTAATATTTACAAAAACGATAGTCTATAGCAAATATTCAAACCCTAGAAAGCACCAGCCAAGATTACATGAAATTTGTAGTATTCAAATAATGTAACATTTGGATCTCCTGATGAGAGGTTAACTAGGTTAATAGACTTGTCAAAATCATGTGTTGAAATTGCCAATTTAAGACCATATTTTGCTCCCCAAACTTGTTATTCCTTGGAATTTCATAAGATTTGTATGAAGTATGCTATGCATAAAAACTTAATATGTATTTTTATTTGCAAGAATTCCTCACCAGTAGAGGCAAATAGGTCAACACACACACTTACAGCATGGCTATTGCTATATGCGTGACCAACTGATTAGACTGTGGCCATCTTTTTTTCTGCACACTCCTGTCCTGGTTTCCGAAAATATACCCTTAACCTTGGACTCTGTGTCTCAGTGTTTCCTGTTCCTGCATTCCATTGGATGACAGTGGGTTCCTTCAAACCAGTAACACTTCTATGTTACTTACAAAGCTTTAATTTTTGCAGGAGAATTATAGAGCTCTTTCTTGTCTTCCTAATTTTTCAACTGATTTTTCTTGAAACTTGAAATTTGAAAAAATGCAGAACTTTCCCAAGCACTGCTGGGAAGGAATTCTCACATGGAACACTAATCGAGATGTGCTGTAGGCCCAATGGGAAGGCCTACCAGCAAGCTCTCTGGAAGGGGACATAGGGAGCTTGGTGAGGGGAGACTAACTAGGACTTGGGGGCTGCTACTAGCCCCAGAACAAAGCACCTATAAAAATAGAACAGCACAGCCCATCTTCTTCAATTTTGCCTCAGCTAGGAAATGTATTGGAAGCAGAAGCCACCAGCCTCATTTAGTAGCTAATGACGAACCTTTAAAAATGGAAGGAGATTGACAAGGTGCTTGGAAAAGACAAGTCCTGATCTAGCCATCATGATTTGTTAGAGAAAGAAGGAAAATAAACTATACCCATTTCTTAACTTGTCATAAAGTTGACTTTTTGCCTAGGTCTCTTTGCTAAGGAGGTTATATATAGTATAATAGATATAATCTCAATGATAATGCCCCTCCCCCAATCCATCCATAGAGTATTTTGTAAAATCAAGGACATTCTCTTATATTCTTATATAAGCAGAGTACAGTGATCAAAATCAGGAAGATAACATTGATACAGTACTGTTATCTGATCAAAAAACCTTATTTAAATTTCATCAGTTGTCTACTGCTGTTCTTTAGAACAAAGGAAAACTAATTTCCCCTCAGGCCCAGATTCCCATCCAGGACCACACATTATATTTAGCTGTCGAGACTCTTTGTCTCCTTTAGTCTGGGGAAGTTCTTCAGTCTTTCTTTGTCTTTTATGACTTTGACATTTTGAAGCAGACAGACCATTTATTTTGAAGGATATTCCTTGATTTTGGTTTAATTGTTTCCTAAAAATTATAGATTCAGGTCCTGTGTTGGGGGCAAGAACACCATTGGAAATGATGTTGTATTTTCTGGGTGCATCTTATCAGAAGTCATGTGATATCCATTTGTCTTGTAACTGGCGATATTAACATTGATCACTTAGTTAAGATGGTGTCTGTCAGATTTCTCCACCATGAAATTAGTTTTCCCTTTGTAGTTAACAAATATCTTCTGAAGGGTTACTTTGATACTATGTATGTATTCTGTTTCTCATCACCCATTAATTTTAATATCCATTTAAGATTCTTGCCTGAAACAATTTTAACTATGAGTTGTCAAATAATTTTCTAATTCCAGATTTCGTCCTACATTTTTTAATTGGCAGTCTACACTAAGGAAGAGCTTTCCCTTCTCTCCATGCATTCGTTCATCCATCTATCCATCCATTCCTTCACTGGTATGAACTCATGGATTCTTACTTTTTCTATGGCTTTTAATCTATATAATAAAAGCATTATTTATTTTAATGCTCAAACTATTCTAGTTTTGGCCAGTGAGAACCCCTTGGATCTGGCTGCTATAGGTTGTGACATGTCCCCATCACTCTTGGAGCATTTCCTTATTCTCTAGCACAGGAAAACGTCTAAGCCCCAACCCTAAAATCAGCTATTTCTCCAAGGAGCCCTAATTCCTTTTACTGGAAAATATTTAGAAACAAAGATCTGCATGCTGGATGCTGAGTGTGCTCAGAATGAGTGTGTTAAACACACAAACATAGGTAGGTTCACTTGTTTTTGTTTGCACTCCATTTTGGGTTTCCCTTTATCCTTGTTGGGTTTGTGTATTTATGTTTTGAACATATGAAACATAACATGATTCTAAAAGTCTAAATTACAGAAAAATATATGTTTTGAGAAATGTCACTCTCCCCACATCCCTTCTATCTTGTTTCTATCCTCAATCCTTTCCATCCTATTTCCAACCAATACCAGCCATAAGTAACCAATCTCATTAGTTTCTGGTTTATCCTTATGTTTCATTTTGCAGAAATGAACAGATACATGTATATTTCCCCCTTATCTCTTACCTAAAAAGTACAAACTATAAATATGATTTTCTTTTTTTTCACACTGGAACACGTTCCATATCAGTTCAAAGAAATGTTCCTAGTTCTTTTCCATAGCTGCATAGTACTCTGTTGTATGGATATATTCAACCACTTGCTGATGTTTGAACATTATAGTTCATTTCCAACATTTTATAATTAAATTCAATACTGCAAATAATTCATTTACACATAAGTATTTTCTTATTTTTTGGAGGTGTGAGTTTCTCAAGGTAGAGTTACACAAAAAAGAAAGTGCACATATAGTATTTTTTAAGATTTATTTATTTATTTGAGAGAGAGAACATGCACATGCACATGAGTCGGGGGCAGGGGCAGAAGGAGAGGAAGAGAATCTCAAGCAGATTCCCTGTTGAGAGTGGAGCCTGACCTGAGGCTTGATCTCAGGACCCTGAGATCATGACCTGAGCCAAAATCAAGACTCAGACACTTAACCAACTGGGCCACACAGGTGCCCCTACAGTATTTTTAAATACTGCCAAATATCCCTCCAAAATGGTTGTACCAATTTGCATCCCTATCATCAAAATATGAGACTACCTGTTTCCCACAACCTTGCTAACAGAATGTGCTGTCATACTTTTTAATTTTCACCTATTTAAGTGAAAAATTATCTCGGTACCATTTTAATTTGCATTTTTCTGAGTGAGATTAAACATCTTTTCGTATGTTTAAGGATATTACCCATTTTTTACCCATCTTTCTAATGGGTACAAGCTTTAAAAAAAAAAAGCTTTACTATGAATTGCATTTTCCCTTCAATTTGCTATGAAGAAACTACAAGTTATACATTTGCTTAACATTTATCCTGTTCCTTAATTTTTTCATCATAAGATCCTACCTAAGGTAATGTTTTAGTTCTTGGATATGGATTCGGCCACTGCGAAAGTTTCATCAAGCTGTACACTTATGACTTATGCACTTCTAAAAGCTTACTTTAAAAAAATTAGCTGATTTAATTCTGTACTAAATTATCAGTGTCTTGTCTGCCTAATGCCTAAAGGAAGCCTAATTATTCCCAGAATCATACCCAAGTAGCACTGACATAAAACTAAAAGGAAAAGGTGATGCTCTTAAGGAAGGGACCAGTTTGCACATCCTTGAAAGGTGAGACCACAAAACAACATATACATATAACATCCTACCTCCTCTCCTATCATGGTGCCCACTCCCACCAACCACCAGGACCTTGCCAAAATTGGCATCCCTAGACATATCTTCCCAATTTACCAACTAGGGGAAAGGATTTATCCAACAGACAGCAGTAAGTGCCTTTGGTTTTAAGTCTGTGCCTACAATTCTTTCTTTGTGTCCCAATAAGTGATGCCCCTCTGTTTCAAGCCTCAATTTCTCCATAATTTTCGGGGAGAATGGAAGGAAAGGTAATCAAGTCTATTAAGTGTTAGAAGCTACTTAAAGACTCAGATGGACTTGGACTTTTCTACCATTCTCTATGCACTGTGCAGAGTTGGGATTAGTGGAGACACGTTCTCTCCTACCCTCAGCCTCCAGAATCTCTTTGGTATGGGAGAGATTGGGTAATCCAAATAAAACTGCTCTGGAGTGATGACGGAGGAATTTTTAAAGATTACTTGTCTATTTGCTGCATCTTTCAGGACAGTTCAGAAAAGGGGAACAGCAGGGGCAACACACCTTCAGAGAACTGGTGCCACCTGAATCATTGTCATGCTGTCAGCCCGATGATGACCCAGCCTCTCCCATGGAGCAGCCCCCAGGCTGTCTGGGAAGTCTCTGAGCAGATGGGCTGGGGGAGGATGTGTGGGGCAGATGGCAACAGTAGTTGTCAGGCATGAAGACTAAACAGTGTTGGCAGAAGTCAATGATAGACTTCCACCCTCCTAGTTCTGTCCCCACATAGCAGCCAGATGATGGTGCTTATTTCAAGGAGTTTCCAATAATGGCATTTGATATATATCATGACTTTCCAAGGGAAGCTGGGGGAGTTTCCTCACCCATCTGCAGCCTGGACATCCTCACACACGCATACACTTCATCTCCCCTAGCCTGTGTGTTGCAGACCGAAGTCACAGTAAACATACACACATACTTTCCTATTCTCACCCTCTCCCTATTTGAGCAGCATTAGGAGTAGAAGCCATTCCAGTGGCAAGAACTGGTATCCCAAATCCAGGCTCTCTGAGGATCTCTGGAAGCTAGTTTGACCCCCAGTTTTGCACAGTATACTGTATCATCCACGCTTGTGTGGTACAGGTCTGGAGCACAGGCTCATAGATGCTGGAAGTGTCTTTCTTCATCTCCAGACATCGCTTGGTGGCTCTGTTCATGACAGCTTTTTCCTGGATGGGAGAAGAGACAGAGTCAAGGTATCAAAATGCCCTCATCTCCCCTGCTTCTGCTCTTCCTGCTGTGCTCAGCCACATGCTTGAAGAGTCCCTCAATCTTCTGCCACTCATCCAGAGGGGAAATGAAGCAAAGGGCAGAGTTAGACCACCCAGGGCTTTCTCTACTAGTACCATGGCAGACTAACCACAGATCTAGGAGGAAGCAAGGCTGTGCTGGGTTTCTGTTATCATCCACCTCTCATGAGGTTGAAGCATCAGGGCAGTGTGACTGTCTAGACATGACACATCTTGGAGAGCCATGGTCCTTCTCTACTTGGCCTTCCTTTCCACATCTTCACCCCTGAGCCCATGAAACCCATCAGGATTCTCCCTCCCTCTTCAGTGAAGCTTGGTGGCCAAAGGAGCAGAAGCTACATTCAAGCATCTCAGCTTGTTTTCTCTACCACTGTGGGGGATGTGGGGGGGAGCAGTTCCTACCTGTTCTGCCCTGGGGGCTTCACCAAAGTTTACTACTGGGAATGTTATGGGCTTAGGAGCCAAAGAGTCTGGGCTAAATCCCTACTCCACCACATACAGGAGAGGGCTCCGGCAAATTACCTAGCCTAAGTCTCAATTTCCTCATCTGTAAAATGGGTTTATAGTTAATATTAGGGTTAAAATTAATATTAATTGAATTAAATTAGTTGGTTAATATTTATTGAGCATCTTGTGCCTGACATGAAAGATGTGCAGTAAATTAGTACATCTCTGACTCTTCCCATTCTAATGGGGGAAGGGGAGGAAGGGTTATCCTTCTTTTTGTTCCTATGTGCCACCTCCAGCCCCTAAGCTCCTTCCTCATATCTATGGCTCAACTACTGTCATCGTGCCATCTGTCCTGGTCCTGTCCTCTTCTCCTTGTCCTCCCATTTCCTACACCCCTCTCCACTTCTTTGCAGGAATCACTCACAGAATCTATTTCAGTGCCTCGGTGAAGTTGTTTTCGCTTTATCCACCCTGCCCTCTGCTGTCATCCTGAGTTAACAACCTCCATTTGAAGGTCTAGTGAGAGACCCTGATCTCACCGTCCCACTTTGGAACCTACCACCAAACATTTCAGCATTGAGCAGGGCTGCAGCAGTATGTCCAAACCCTGCTTCCTCTGATCTCTTTCCATCACAAAATGCAACCCCCACCGCCAACCCTGCTCCCCTAAACTTGCCTGTCCTGCCCACACTGGACTTCTCTGAGGTGCACCTCCCCAGTGTACCTCCCCAGTGCGGGCAGTCACGCAGGCACCCCTGGTTCTAGAAATCTTCCTGTCACCTCCACTGCTCCTTTCTGTGGGCCCTGTTTGTAGCCCACAGGGTGCTCCTGGAGAGGGTCCACCAACCAAGCAGGCCTGACCACAAATGTGCCTACAGCAGTCTGGCTTAAAACTTGGCTTACTCCTTAGGGTTACTCTTCCAGACCTCTTCAGCACTCTTTAACCCTGGTCCCCACTTGGTGCTTGATGCTCACTTACACTAAATGCTTTTTTTTTCACCTTGTTGAGAAGATCACACTGCCAGCCAGTCTAGTCCCTCCCCAAGTGCCATGAGGGACCCTCAGGACACTGCTTGTGGGTGGTCTCAAAGGAGCTGCCCTGCCTCTCTCTATTGCTAGCAGCCCCTGTGCTCTGATGTGGATGCCAGAGAAACACTCTTCCTGTTTAACATCGTTCTTTCGTTTCTCCCTCTGGGCAGATTCCTTTTCTACTGACTTTAAATATACCCAAATGTCCTGATATTAGAGGGGGAAAAGAATCCTTAACTCTACCATCCTTTTTAACCAAAATTCAGTGCTTTCCTCCCTTTCAGAACCAAACTTCCCAAGCAACGAGGCGATAACAACAGTGGATAAGATTCTGTGTTTGAATCTGGACATTTAATCTGCTATGTGACCTTGGTTATATTATTTGACTCTCTGTGGCTTAGTAACTTCATAAGTAAAGTAGAGCTAATGATAATATTTCTCTTGTAAGATTTATGTAAGGATTAAATTAGATCGTGCCTGTACATTATACGTACTCAACAAATCTTGGCTGTTCTAATTTATTGTGATTTTTTAGATAAAGTCGGTGACCCTTTTTTTTTTCTATTTTCTCTCCACTTCCATGTGACATGTCCTTTGGAAGTATTCTTTGCACCTTCTTCACACTTCTTCTCTGGTTTCCTTTACATTGTGTTCATCTGGATCTTATACATATTTGGTTTGGTTTTTATTTAGGGGGTGTTGTCTGACAGCTTTTAAGGAATTTTTGGTTTTGTTTATTTTCCACTTTCACAGAAGGAATATGTGCTCTTTCTTTTAATTTGGAAAGCATATTTCAAAAATTAGAAGTACTCGTAATAGAATAACATTGTATATATAGTTTGTATATCCTGCTTTTTAAGTTTAATATCATGATTTAATATCTCGTGTACTTTCCCATTTCATTAATTTTTGAAAATATACTTTTTGAGGATATAATTTGAATGGCTATATAATATTCAGTTCAATATTCAGGGGATGGAAAAAATCTCCCCTACTGTCGGGCATTTAATTTTTCCTAATATTTTGCTATGATAAATATTAAGATATTTTCCATATTAGTTTTGACCCACATTCTATATTATTTTTTAAAATACTGTCTTAAAACAGAATAAGCACCATAAAAGGGTCACAATTAATTTGGGGGTGCTGATTAGCGTCAGGGTTTTTCATGCAGAGAGCTAAACTGCCTTCTGCAACTGTGCCCACTAGCGTGACAGCGTTCCCACAGTATCTCTTCCTTTTTATTTCTCAAACCCTGACTCCTCATTCTCACTGCCTCTCCCAGAGCTCTTCTTTGTGTCACTCAATCCAGAAGACTTCTGCATGATGACATTTACCCCAACCCTCCATTATTTTAGTATGCTTCTACTCGCAACTCTGCTCCTCATTTCAAAGTCCAGATGTTCAAATTGGGTCCCTTCTCAGTCATTGATGCCATCTCTCTTGTGGCTTTCAGAAGTCGTACCTCCTCTGGTTGACTCAAACCATGAATCATGCAATTGGAAGATGAAAGGATTATTTAGTCTTAACTCCCTCTCAATTCTGGAAATTATCTTTGGTAGCTTTTTAGTGGAATGAATGTGTAAGTTGTATCTACAGCTTTCTTACCTGAAAGAACTGTGATCCTAAGATAAGGTGGATAGGAAAGGCTTAGATAGAATGAATTGACTCATGAGCTACATGATCACCTCCTTCTTCAACTTCTGGACTTCTTGACACAGTCACCTAAAAAGGGACCTGGCTTGGACATTGGAGTGGTGGGCAAAATTCCCCTGCATGTCCTGCAGCTCCAGGCCTCATACCCAGCCAGAATCTATATTCTCTCAGCAACTTCAGCCAGCTGAGAAAGTGATCTTTCCAAAATTCTCTTGGAAAGGCAAACCTCAAAATGTTTGAGATGTTATAATTGTTTCTTTAGCATAACTAGTATGTTTAATTCCCGGGAGATTTAGGATCAAGTAAAGATGTTAAAGGAATCAAACGCATAGAATTTGTTAAAGATTCTGTGTATAGTTACTATTTTTAAGTACCTGCTATGTTTAAAAAAAAAATCTTACAGATTAACCTTGTGTTACCAATTTAAAAATGTGTAATTGAATAATTAAGTTTATGAAGTCTTACCAAATTGCAAACACTGCTGAAACATATAATAGAATTTAAGAATCATTAATTTAAAGTCAGATAATTGACATTCTTAAGAAAGAAAATTCAATGTATTAAATTTATAAATACAGTATGTAATGTTTAAGGGAATTTATTAAATTGTAAAGTCCCCCATAAAGTTGCTAAGAGAGTAGATTTTAAAAGTTCTCATCACAAGAAAAAAATGTTTTTGTAATTATGTGTGGTGATCGATGTTAACTAGACTTACTATGGTGGTCATTTTGCAATTTATGCATAAATTAGGCATATTATGTTATACACTTGAAACTAATATAATGTCATTTGTATAAATAAATTAATTAATTCACTGTTGCAAATAACTTTATACTCATAAATTTGAAGAAATGGACCAATTCCTCAAAAACCATAAAGCACTGAAATTCAATCAACATGAAATAAATGATCTGAATAACCCTGAACTATTAAAAAATTTTTCAATTTGAGCTCCAGGAAGAAGGCCTGCCAGGCTGGCACATCACCTGTGCACACAGGCCTAGAAAGCTGGCAGGTCTGAATGCAGGAAGTGTGCAAGGAGCAAAGTGTCTATGCTTGGGTGCTCCAGAGTGGAAACCAGGCTCACTGAACTTGGCTTCAGGCTCAGGGGATTGTGCTGATAGTTTTGAGTATAGGCAGGAATTTGTGGGGTACACACAAGGCCGGAAGGGTTTTAAAATATTTTAATTCCTGGTTTAAAAGCCCCTGGAAAAGAAACCTCCAGGCCCATATGGTTCCACTAGAGAATTATACCAAGCACTTAAAGAAGGATTAATGCCAATTTAAGACAATCTCTTCCAGAAAATCTCTTCCAGAAATGCCTCTTTCAGAAACTGATCTATTCTAAATTTTTGTCAATAGGACAAATTTTATCAATTAGAAAGAGAAAATACCTCCTAACTCACTTTATGAGGCCTTTATTACCTTTATACTAAAACCAAAGACAGTACCAAAAAGAAAAAAAAGAAAAGAGAAAAGCTGCAGGTCATTACCTCTAATGAACTTAGACACAAAAATCTTCAACAACATACAAGCAAACCAAATCCAATAAAGTTATGAAAAGAAGTGTACACCATGACTAAGTGTGATTTATTCCTGGCACACAAGGTTGTTTCAACATTAGAAAATTAATCAGTGTAATCCATCATATCAACAAACTAAAGAAGAAAAAATATGATATCAATTGACAAAGGAAAAGCATTTGGCAAAATCCAGCTCACATTCACAATAAAAATATTTCTTAGCAAGTTAGAAATTCAGATAAATTACTTCAATTTGATAAGGAGCATCTACAAAAAATCTACCGCTAATGTATATGCAATGATGAAAGACTCAATGCTTTCCCCCTGCATTTGGGAACAAAGTAAGGATATCCATTCTCACCATTCTTACTCAACATAGTACTCGAAATTCTAGCTAATGTAATATGGCAAGAAAAACAAAACGAATAAAAGTCATACAGATTGGAAATGAAAAAAAAAAGTGATTGTTAAAACCTGCTGGGTTTTTAAATAAAATAATAAGATTTCTAAGCTGAATGTAAAAGTTTAAGAAAAACTATAGTACTTTAATTTATAACTTAAATAAATTTAATATTAATTTTTAAAACTAAAGTAAACCTGTGATAGTATTTTCTGCACACACAAAAAAGATACTGTTAAGGACATCAAAAACTCACATTTAGCACACTAGACCTGCCTGTCAAACATGTCTGCTTGGTGATTGCCATTGACAGAAAGCTCACCACCTTGCTAGGCAGCCCATTATTCTGTAGGATAGCTTAAGCTGTCAGGCTATTAGAAAGTCCTCCCCTTATGTTAAGTTGAACTCCCTCTCCTTGATCTCCAGTCACTGGTCTCAGTTCTGCCCCCCTGCAGACACTGAACAAATCTAATCCCTCTTCCTCATGAAATCAGCATCATCTTTTCTCTAGGCTCATGTCTCCAAGCTAGTGCCTCCAGATTTGCCAATCTTTCCTTTGCTCTGCAATTATTTATTAAGTGCCTGTCATGTTCCAGGCACTGTGCTAGATGCCAGAGAGAAAACAACAACAACAACAACAAAACCCAGGCCCTGCCCTCCAGCTCACAGTCTAGTGATTAAAAGAAGCAAGTGAGGAGGTACTTAGAAATAATCGTGAGATAAAACCTGTAGGAAGAGCCCTGAGAGCACGAATCACTCATCCTCGTCCTGTGGAGTCACAGATGGCTGCTCAAAGAAGACAATGTCTGAGGCCAGAGGAACATTTTGTAGTTGGCCCAGTAAAGAAGTGGGAGGAGAGGGAATAATACGTACACAAAAGCCTAAGATAAGAGGGAGCATAGCCTTTCATAGAATTACATGTAGTTCCATATAGAGCAGGAAGTGAAGAGCAGAAACACAGCTTACCCTCCTCCTCCTTCTCACTGATAGTGCCTAGTTCAAAAAGACTTGATCTAGGATCCAAAAACCCTCTGAAATTGTAAGCAAAATTGTGCACATATGTGCATATATATGTTTTCCTGGAAAGAAGATTTTCAGAAGAGTTATTAGCTTTACATTAGGAGTAAATGAGTTAGATTGATCCATGTCTGTTAAAATGTAGCCCCTGAACCTAACACAGTACCAAAATGCTCAGAGATACCATCACAGACAGAGCATTGCCTCCCTTCATCAGAACATCACATCTCTGCCAATGTGGCTTAATGTAGCCCCATCACACAGTAAACTCACATGTAGGCTGTAGTCAGTCAAATCCCTTATGTCATTGTCTTGTGAATTCTGCCAGATTCCCTCCACCCTGTTCTTAGTCAGTTGATATTGAAATTAAACCCAGGGCTTTTATACTATCAAATTTCAGCCCAGGGCTCCAGATTCTCTGATTACCATTAATAATAAAACTAATCATAATGGCTAATATTTACTGAATACTTTCTATGTGCAGGCACCATGCTAAATTCTGTATACACACTATCTCATTTAATCCTCCCAACAGGCTCCTAAAGTAGATATTGTGATCTCCATTTTATAAATGAGGAAACCGAGTATCAGAGAGGGTAAGAAACTTGCTAATGGTGACTGAACTAGGACCGAACCCAAACTCTTAACCGTTAAACTATAACAGATTCCAATATTGCTTCCCTTACCCACCCACCTTCACCAACAGACTCAGCGTTCCATGCCCAGTTTCATTTCCAGTCTTTTCCCTACCACTGCTACAAAGCCAGTCCTTCTAAAACACTATCAAATCAAATATGAACCTCACAGACTAGATTTGAATATGCTTATCTTTAAAAAAACATGTGACTCACCGGTTTAAAATCCCAATATATGTGCAGTCTGTTTTGGACTGCCTTGGAACATGGCTCTAAAGTGGGCTTCTCCCCATTGCCAGGGTCTGTCAGGCAGTGATCATCAGTACGTGCCTCCTCAATCAGTGGTCCCACACAGAACTCTCCAGTTAGGTGATAGTAGACATTCTAAAAGAGAGCAAAGGAATCTGTCATGGATACAGTCAGTGGGGCTGTCCTTGACCTTATAGAGGGCATGAAGGCTGTTCCTGGGTCCCCTACGTACTCAATCACTATGAGTGAGCAGTGAACTTTCATGGGTAACAAGGAGCCACCTCCTCTTCCTTCTCCTCAAAGCCCAGTTGACTCTAGGAAGAAGACCAGGCATAAGGAGGGGGCACCAGCCTGCTTGATTCCATATAAGGGCTCCAACACAATCATGACTTGCATAGACAAAGGAGATTATCTTTGAAACACACACACACACGCACACGCACACCTGAACTTCCATACAAGGGCTCCAACACAATCATGACTTGCATAGACAAGGGAGATTATCTTTGAAACACACACACACACACACACGCACACACACACGCACACACCTGAACTTCAGAAGCTGTCATCATAAGCTCCAGCTATGGGCTTGTCAAGAAACATTTCCAGTTCTTAATCTGATACTATCTTGCTTGGTGAGCTTGGACAAGTGGGTTGTTTTTGTGTCTCAGTGTTTTCATTTGTCAGGTGGAAATGCTTATCTATCATACATACTACCAGAAGTTCCCTGTGAGGGAAACATGCAAAGTAACAAGATGGATGAAAATATTCTCAGTGGAAAAAGTCCCCCAGGCTGCACCATCCACTTGATGCCAGGTCTCTTCTATTCTATGGAGCGACTTCCATTTAGCCTCTCTTCTCTAGCCCCTGTTTCCTTCTCTACAGAAGAAGTCACAGGTAGCATCACCTGCCCACCTTCCAGGGCATACCAGGAGTGGTGGGAGGATGGTGGAGACAGTGAGGGGAAGGGAAAAGGGTGGAACCTGAGGTAACTGTCAATGAAAATATTACCATTGTGAACGAATGTGACAGAGCATACTTTCTACCTATCATTCCTGTACCCGAAGTTGAACTGTCTAGTATGATTTTTTGAATGGACTTCGAAGTGCTTAGTTACAAAGACAGGTTTGGATTTCACCCTTACCCATTGCTCAGGATGCTCTGTTTCTGCCTTCCCATCATCTAACACTTAGTCTGAATCTGGCAAGTGTTGCCAGGGGCTGAGCCACAACAGACTCACCCTGGGGCAGGGGAGATTGTGGAAGATACCTGCAGACTGTATTTGTGACAATAAAACATGATGGGGGTTTTGCCTGAAACAAGTCCCTGATCCAGGCAGATATTTTCATCCAACATGTTTTTCATCTGAAAGGGCAAAACACACAGAAACACCATTGGAAAGAGGTAGAGAAAGAGGGCCCTCAAGCCTCCCCAGGTCATGCCTTTTCCCCACTACTCCAAGGGTGCCAGAAATTACCAACCAAAAGGAAGCAGGGGTTTGGGATCTTGGGAGCCATTCTCTTTGCACTAGACAAATGCTGGAAGGAGGTGCTGCTGTGATGTTCCTTCCTAGGAACTCCCACCCCTCAGACTGTCACAGCACATATAGAGAAGGGGGACCAAGCCAGATACCCTGGTTGGCTGAGAAACTGAGAGGTCAGATCTAGGGCTGCAGTTTGCAAAGTAAGGAACCAGAGGCAAAGACAAGGAAAAGAGATGGGGTCTGGGGAGCAAGAGACAAAAGGACACTGAGAAGGCCCAAGGGCAAAAAGCTGAGAAAGGAGGTAAGGGGTAGAAAGATAATCCTGGACAGGATGGAATTAGGAAATGCTTTTCTGAGCTGTCATGTAATTCAGGTCCCATTGTCTTTTATAGTCAAATATTTAAAATCTGAGTTGCAATTTCATGATACATACTCTTCCATAGCCCACAATGTTGTGGATTGGCTTCAGGTTTGGATAAACATTTTTCAGATACCAGTCAAAAGTTTTACATTTCAGTTTTTTCCGGAGTGCCATTCTGGAAGAAATGTCTCCAAAATCGATTCCAGAGTTCTATAAATTAAACATGGACTATTTCTGTGCCTTGTAACATCCTTGACTCCACCAAAGGATATGAATGACACATGAAGGAATGAAATATTTTCCTGATAGCCTGGAAGGTAACCTTGATAATTATAGTTTTTCAAGTAGAGTGGGAAGAGCTTGAAATCTAGTAATCTCTGCTGGCTTCAAAGGTACTTGTAAGGCCTGCATAGTAGGGCCACTCAGGTTTATTTCCCTTCACTAGCAAGCTAATGCAGACTGCTCCCATTTGAGATAATGTTTACACCAGTAAGGCACAAAATACTCCTCATGATAGAAAAAGGCTTTCAAAAGGAATATTCTGGTAGCAAGATTTAGAGGTTGAAGGAGATTTTCTACAAGTGGTATCTGTGGGGAATCAAAGGGAAAGAATGCTTGAGCCCAGAGTCGCAGCTCAAGGACAGAAGACAGCATGCCATGCCAACCTCAGGTGGCTGGCCTTAGCCAAGAAGGCCATCCTCATTTGTGTGCATCCAGCAGGGTTACAGTCTCTACTCCCACCATCCCACATCCCACCTGCCATGTCCCATAAATTCCTAATGTCCAGCCCTGCCCCACAAGGAATCCCCCAGTATAGATGATGCATGAAGATCATAGAATCTAGAAGATTCCTTGGTTTAAATTATATCTTTCCTGCTTATTACTTTATTACTTTAAACAAATTCCTTTCAACTCTCTGTGCTTCAGTTTCTTCATCTGTAAACTTGGAAGAATAAAAAAAAACCTTCCTCATAGATATGTTGCAATGATTAATGACTACCTGGAGCATAGTATTACTACACTAATGTTAGATGTCATTATCCTTGCACCATCGGAACTTTATGCTAATTTTTTAGGGCAGGGATGGCACTTTCACTCTATCTCTCCCATTTCCTACACTTATCACCCCCTCCTCCTCCTTCGTTCTTCCCTGCTTCTGTTCAATCCATGACAAACCTGGAGAGGTATGTTCCAAGCCAAATAGACCATGTGTTTGTACTCATCCATCCAGATTTCAGCCACTCGCAGAGCATTACGCTTCAAGGCAAGACTCAGATCCAAGGCATAGGGCTTGTGGTGTCTCTCTAGGTGAGAAATCCGGGAGCAGGGTAAGATCTCGATTCTCCCTCCACATTGCCACACCTGTAAAAGAAGAAAAGAAAGTCACCTGGGCAGGCTAGGCCCATGACCAAGAAGCAGCATAGCTTGTAGACTCACAGAGAACACATTTTGGAATCATTTTTAAAGAATGTAAATTCAGTTCTCTCACTCCTATCTCAATGTGGCCTCTCAACCTACCTACCTAAAACAACCTTCATTAGAAATCTACCAAAATTCTTCTCTCCCATTGTTCAGACAGCTCCAAAAATCCTACATCCCTCAGGAAATCTTCCTGAACAGACCAAAGGAATGGCTGCCTTGGCTCTATTATCCCCAAGAAAGTGCCAGAGTCCTAAGAGGTACCACACTCTTTGAGCCAATCTCACTGGACGTCACTTCCCAAGACCCACTCTGTCCTGCATGCTAGATATAAAGCAATGTGGTGGACAGACTCTCAGGGGCTCCCATGATCCCTGCCTCCTAGTGTTCATACCCTTCTCTAATCCCTTCCCTTTGAGTGTGGGCTTGTGATCTCCTTCTATCCAATAGAATATGGCAAAGGTGACAGGATGTACATGATTGCATGTATGTGATTACACTATATAAGATTGCAGCGTCCATCTGGTTAGGAGACGTGCTGTCATGTTGGCTTTGAAGTAGCAAGCCACCATGTTGTGAGCCACCATGATAAAGAGGCCACAGGGCAAGAAACTAAGGGTGGCTTCCAACTGATAGCCAGCAAAAAACTGAATGCTCTCTCAGTCTAGAGGGCTTCAAGGAACTGAGTGCTGCCAACAATCCCATGAGCTTGGAAGCAGATCTTTCCCTAGTCAATCCTCAATGGCCAACGCTTTGACTGCCCTGGCCAACACCTTGACTGCAGCTTTTCAGATGACCCTGCTAAGCCATGCATGGACTCTTAATCCACAGAAACAGTGAGATGGTAAATGCACTTTGCTTTGAATCACCAACTTTGTGATAATCCTGCTACACAGCAATAGATAACTAATACAAGTAATTTTTGACTAAGAGATATCATGACTTATGATATAATGATATAATTATAAATACTCTTCTTTGCCATCCTGATGGGTACAAACTTAATTTTCAGGCCACATATTCTAATATTTGGCTTAAAAATATGATCTTCATCCAGATAGATGATAGAATTATTTAATGATATTAGATTGATATAATGGCTCCAGTGTCTTCTCCTCATGGTTTCCCAAGAAAAGTGCAGTTTCTGGGAGTTAATTGGCCTATCTAGCAGTGGTTAGAAACCTACTACATTCATGCCCAAGGGAGCCTCTGAGATAAGAGTGAGGAACTTAGGTCCTGCTGGTTCAGTTAACCACCTGAAGGGTCAGTCCCCTTACCTGACTTTCAAAATTTTTTTATCCCTTCTTCTACTTCTGAATCCACAGATTCTTCTCCCTCATCCCCCAAAACCCAGAATAGCACAATGACAAAAAGTCATGCTTTGAAGTCAGACTGACCTGTGTTCAAATCCCGATTCTATCACTGCATACCTGGCAACTAGAAGCAAAACACTCCCCCTTCTGAGTCTCAGGTGGCTCATCCACAAAGGGCATAAAGCTCTCAGGAGGAATAAATGGCATAACAAGTATCCATAAATGTCTATGATTTTTAACTTGAAACAGATCTTTTCTTCCATTATCTTCCTGAATTTCTCTTCATTAGTTTCCAGAATCATGTGGAGGTTAAAACTCATGTGCTTTCAGATTTTAGTTTCTGAAACCAAACATCTAAAATTTCAAATACAAATTTATTTCAATTTTTTTAGTTGCTGGTAGTTTCCAATCCACAGGAATTCAGAGGAGAAAAAAATTTTAGCACAAAAAAAACTTAAATTCAAGTGAAAAGATAAAAGTGATGATTGCCATTTATGAAGTAATGTTAACTATTATCCTTGACCAACAGTTTTCAAATTTTACTCTTTCAATTTATTCCCACTTGCCAAACATTCCTCCATTCTCATTCTGTGTGTGTGTGTGTGTGTGTGTGTAACACACAGAGAGAGATGTAAAACTTCTACTTATAATAACAATGACTTGCTCTGTGGCAAATGTTACCCTAATGTTTTTCATGAATTTAATCCTTAACATGTAGGTATTATTATTATCCTCATTTAAGTAAGTTGCCCACATTTACCAGCAGGTAAATGACAGAACTGGATTCTGAACCCAGGCAGTGAGCCTATTAAGCTCTGACAAGGGGTCAGGAATACACAAGGTGCCTGATAAATGCTGGTTTTCCTTTCTTGAGCATCAACCCCAACAGTCCATCTCCATTTATACACTTCCATGTGCACTATCACTGCCATGCCTCTAGATGTCAGAACAAAACATTCCATGCAGTTCTAACGTTCCCCATGATCTGTCACTGGAGAAAGACAGATCTTAACAAGTGCTGGAAGGTTTTAAAAGGCAAATAGTCACACACACAAACTAAGGAAACTAGATATGGGTAGAACTGTTTTATCCAAGAAGAAGAAAAGAATGGCCTTTCCCTGACACTCCCTACATTTCCAGCAAAATCTATCAAAAAAGCACAAAATATTAAAAGAAAGAGAATTTCTTGTGGAAACTAAAATATCAGAGTTCAATATGGGATGGTGAGGGGAATGGAAACAGACAAGAAGCAGAAGAAGAAGAAAGCAAAGAAAAGCATGGGGAACTCAGAAATGGTAAGAAGGGCTTGGGGTCCTAAGTTGGAGAATTGGAGTTCCAAATTCATGGAAGCTATGGTAGATAGGAAAACCTCAGCCATAATGTAACTAAGGTCATCTTAGGACTTTGCTAAGTACCATGCATAAAATAATTATTTCTACATTTCTGTTTTGTGCTAGAGACTAATTGTACACTCAATGTCTATTTCCCTCTACAACTGTAGTTGTAGAAGGAATAAGTGCACACATAGCAACTAGCTGAAATCTACATTTCCCAGACTTTTTCGCTCACCAGTGGCCATATGACCAGCAGGGGCCAATGGGATTTGAGGGAAATAACATATACAACTTTCAGGTAGTGCCCTTAAAAAGAAAACATGCTCTGTCTTTCCCCCCTTTTCTCTTCCTACTGAGTAGAATACAGGTGTGGTGTTGAGTGTAGCAGAACCACAAGATGGGTTTTGGTTCCCATCACCCTGAAGCTGCCATCTTAATCCTGAACTGCTTATGTTCAAACTGTTCTGGGAAAAAGAAATCAATCTCTATCTTGTTTAAACCTGTTATTTTAGCCTCTCTCACAGTAGTCAAACAAGGATTCAATTAATATCTTTATAAATCATTTAAAAATATTTATTACATTTTAACAGTGCCATTATCCTTATGAGGTAGATGAAACAAGGATGTTTCTCTTCATTTCGTAAAAGGGAAAACTGGTCAAGACAAACATGCAAAGCAGTAGTTTTCTCTGCCCAACAATTACTGTGGCTTACAGTATAACCCAGATAGGGACTCAAAGTGTATTTGTTAACACATAAATGTGAGGTCCTGGTTAGGTCTTCATTGGGTATAATATGTAGTTCTAGGGTCATCAGTTCCAAGTAAAAAGAAATTGAAAGTTGTAGATCTAAATAAGCTTTAGAAAATATCATATGCTTCCAGACACTGTAATGGACTAGAGATCACCTGGTCTCAGGCACAGAATTTCAGGGCTTGGGGGGAAAAAAAAAGCCATTTTATAGAACCTCAGTCCACAGTGAGTTAGCAGAGTCAGGATTAGGAGCCAAGTTCAGCATTTTTTTACAATGCCATCCTGACATCCTTATCATTATTATTTTATCATTAACTATTTATGAGCATAAGTCACATGTCACTCAGCATGCTAGGTGCTCAATGTAGTAGGTATGGCTTAGAGAGCTTCTATCTGCCCAAGATAACACAGACTTTCAAGTGGTAGAGTAGGATTTGGACTTAAGTCTGTCTGTTTCCAATACTCATGTAATTCTCACTAACATAAGTTAGTGCCTTTTTTAAAGTTCAGCCTTAGGCTGGAAGATAAAAGAAAGGTAAATTAATAAGAAAAATCACAAACCCAAGGGGCAAGGCCTTTTAACAAAGGATTGTGGATTATACAGAAGCTGCAAAAGGAATACTACAGGAGGGATATTTTATGCATGAGATCTAGGAGATGCTTGGAAAAATGCTTGGAATGCTTATTTCCCTTAAGGTAAATAAGAATACCATCTGCTGAGCCTCAATTATACCTCTTTCCATCCATATCTCCCAGATTATACAAACCTATACTAGAAAGTTCCACTCCAGAAGTTTTACTGCCTTTCCTAGTGACTCAGGAACATGATAATTTGTCCATCTCTTGAGCCAATGACATTCAGCCTTGTTCCAGAATTCCAAAGACCATACTACTCTCCAATTATTTCCCCCTCTGCTTTTTCTCATAATGAGAAGAAAACGTACCCACCCTCAAGCTAAGCTCCACGTTCTCTCCTCCATAGACCAGCATCCCACCATCCAGAGATCCAATCTCTTCCAAAAAGATCCTGTTGGCAGCCAGGATGCCCATGATGGAAGGACTCCTATAGAACACATAGTAAAGTTACTAACCTCTTGATGAGAGAAATGGGTCAGGATGGTGGTGAGGGGTAGGAAGCCAATGATGATTTGGCTTTCAAAGGTCTACTCAAGCCTCTTCTTATCCTGAAGGTTTTCTCTAAACCCTCAGGCTGAACTAAGTACATGTAGCCTTCTTTCACCCTCATCCTGCCATAGTCCTTCTCATATTATAATGAAATTATACCTTTTTCATCTTCATATCCCTACTTCATAGCCTGAAAATTCTTAAAATGTCTCAAATATTTTTTAAAAACATTATATACTTTGGTTTTTGTTTGAAAGCCCTTAGATAGTCTAAAGTGCCTATAATTTTTTCTCTATCCTCTGTCCTTCACCCCATCTCCTCCATTTCTCCCACCCACTCCCATCAGTACCATAAAAGATAAACAAAACCCACACCACCCATTCCTGATTTCCCATGTTCTAATCAAATTCCCTAAATCTCAGACTTACTTCACTGGAGCGGTGGCATCATGCAGATCAAACCAGGCCTTTGGCAGTGGATCATAGCAGCACCATAGTTCCCAGTTAAAGCCATCAACTGCCAATGCATACTTTTCCAGTTCAAAGGTGTCAAAATGAATATTGTCAAACACAGGAGACACAATTACAGTGGGGTCTTCCTGAATCCGAGACAAAATGGGCTCTGCCCTAGAAGAAGAGTGTGTAACAAATCCAGGTTGGATACGAAAGTAAGAAGAAGCAAGCAAACAAAACCTCTTCAAGCACTTTGCCCTGACATTGAGCACCTTTTTCATTTATGCTGTGCTGAGCTCTGAGTAGGATACTCCAGAATGCAAAGACTCGCAGTTTTCAGGATATGAAAAGAACAGATATGTCAAGAACAGATTTGGAATTAGTACCCAAATACCACTCTCAAGTCATTATGAACAGGACTATTTGTATTCTGCCTAAATTTACATTAACTCTTTGAGTCTCCCTGTTTCCAAAATGATGTCTCTTTACTATTTGATTCTCCAAAGAACACACCTTTCTTTGCATCATGTAATTTCAGGGCTGAGAAAAACCTTAGGAATCATCAAAAGACAATTTCCTCATTTTATAGTTAAGGACATAAATGTCTAGTTAAATGTGACTTATTCAAAGTCACAAAGTTGTTTGGGAAAGTCAGGGTCAGAATCCAGTTGTCAACACTCCAAGCCCATTGTTTTTTGTTTTTGTTCTGGTTGTTGTTTTTTCCTAACACTAAACTATTACTTCTTTAGTAGTTTAGTGTTACGAATCCCTGAGTAAAACACCCTGTCTTTGGATCTTTTCTTTGTTCAAGGTCTGGTGCCATCTTTCCCTATTTCCATAATATCCTGTCTTGTATGTAGTACATTTTCAGTATCTCCTTTCTCCCCTTTCTTAGAAGAAACTTCCTGGAGCCTCACCACCCAATGTTCACTTCAACATGAGCATCAGAGATGGCAATCACATCAGCTGTGGCCACTTTCCTGCCAGTGTTGCGTGCTTGAGCAAGACATTTTCTCTTCATATGCCGTATTATTTTTAGTAGTCCTGGATACTTCCGGTTGTAAAGTTTAATCTTCTCATCCAAGTATGCCTTTAGTTCTCCTGCCAACCAAATGCACACCTATAGAAATTCTGAGTGCAATAATCAATGTGGTGTAGAAATTTCATACTATTATATAGTAGTGGTTGGACTACCTCCAGTTTAGATTGAGCAATTCTACCATCTTGACTGAGAAATAAGTAGTGTTTCCCCTGCACCTACTTCTCTCCATTCTATCCTCAGGCTTAATGCTCCATTCCTAATCTCATTTCCCTTGAAGTTTAACTAACTTAGAATAATCATACTGCTTACCATGTAACAAGGATTGTTATATAAGCTTTATGTGTATTGAGAATTCTCACAAGAATGAGTAGATAGACCTGACCTAGCTAAGGTAGAGATGCTGATGAACAGACATTGTGGAGACAGCCTGGAATGTCTTCCCCGTGGCTAAACTCTCAAGATTTTCTGGAGAATCCATAAACAACTGAAACTGTTTTGTCTTATTTTACGTATTTCTACTTGGCCTACTCAAGGACCAGTTTTGGACAGAATGCCCAGGCTAATCACTTTTCCAGCTTCTAGCTAATGAATTTGTCCCCTAAATTATGCAAACAGGATTCACTATTCCCAGATTGTTTACATTTTTTTTCTTCCCTCTTTCCCCTGTCTTTTATAAAGGCTGTCTATAAATTTGTTCTTTGACTCAGCCTACCAGTTGACTTCCTCATATGTATGAGAAAAACTTGCATGCAAATCACTAAGCAGTGTTTAAAATATCTAACCAAGTGACTGAGTTTTCCATTGATAACATTAATTTATTTAAATTTCAAATTATCCTATAAGGTAGGTATTTCAGTATCCTCACTTTACAGACAAAAAAAAAAAAAAACTGAGGCACAGAGAGATTAAGAAACTTCTCCAAGTTACACATCCAATAAGTGGCATACCCTGGATGTGAGCCCATGTTGTGTCTAACCACCATGCCATGCTGCCTCAAGAACTGTGTGTGTACTTGGTTGGATTTATCATGATCTCTCTCTATCCCTCTCTTCCCGGGGCCCAGAGATGAAATTCTTGCTGATTCCTCTCTCAGAAGAAGAGTAGATTTGTGAGCGCTAGAATGACCAAGATCTGGAAGCAATACCTACATGACTGTGGCACAAAAATTTGCCCTATGTTAGAACTTTCCCAGCTGCACTCCAGGAAGACTGACTCAGTAACTGAAGGTTTTAAAGAGAGCCAGTGGATCTGAAGGCTTTTTGCTCCAACTGTGAGAAACCAAGCTGGAAAGTCCCTACACTTACCCAGTCACTACTTTCAGGAAGCAATCAGAAGGAGTTGCCGTGTTTTTTTCTTCTTCTGCCACCATGGTGCCCCTGAAAAGGCTTGTGGCAAAGTGAGGGGAAGGAGCAGGTTCCGAATTTCACCCTTGATGGCACCCACCTTGTAGAAGAATCATGGATTCTGCCTATTTTTTTAGCAATTTCTTCAAGAAAAAAATCAAAGTGAATGGAAAACCTGGGAATCCTGGTAGAGGTGTTATAATCATTGAAAGGAGCAAGAGCAGGATTACCATAACTTCTGAGGTACCTTTTCCTAAAAGGCATTAGAAAAATCTCACCAAGAAATATGAAGAATATTCTGTGTGGTTGGTTGTACATAGTTGTTAACAGCATAATTAGGAATTACATTACTTCCAGATTAACCGGGATAAAGAAGAGAATTAAAGATGAGGATTAAAAATCATTTATCTTGAGTATTCTGTATGAGTTCTTAAATAAACTGTGTGAACCAAAATGGTGGGAAAAAAAGAAAAAAGGAAAAAAGAGAAAAAAGAGTTTGCCATAGACCCCAGATATCTAGTGTGTAATTCAACCTCCCTCACTATCTATTTCTGTGTCACTTCCCATTTGGGGATCTCTGTTTCCTCGACTTAGAAAGAAAGGCTGAATAATATGCCAAGATCCTTCCAATTCCAAAATTTTATGATTTGTAGATTCTGAGTCATCCTCTCAGAAATAATGCCTACAGTCCAGCACAAGAATTAAAGACCCTTCAATGGATCTTCTAAAGTAAACTTATGCTCCCTTCTCAGCCTTGCTCTCCCACTGGTCCTCTTTGCCCCCAAACTCTTTATTCCAGGATGCTCAGCTCAGGGTGCTTCTGGCCTCTGCAGATTTGCTCATATCATTCTTTTCATCACTCTCTATCCCCCACACCCACATACACACACCCAGTCTTCCATTGTTTTCTTTGCTTTTCTAAATCCTACCAAATTTTCAAGTCCCAATCCAAGTCCTCCTCCTCCAGGAAGCCTCTTTAGTTCATCCCAGCCATTTCTCCAGGCTTTCTTGCACTCACTGACAGCTCACTCAATTTGACACACCATTCTTCATATATTGAAATATCTTTCCATAGGTATGTCTTGCCTCATAAATTAATATGGGAACTTCTTGAAATCTTCCTTGCATAGTGCTTGTTTTTTGGTACAAAATAAATAGTTGTTAGTTATAAAATTTGCCTAAAATTGGAGCGAATATGTAGAATCCCACATATATTAATACAATTTCTGAAATAGTTGGATTAGCTCTACTGACACTCGAAACATTTGACCTGATACAAATGAAGCTTCATATCTAGGGGGGAAAAGTACAGGGACATAATCAAGTTATGGCATTTCAACAGTACTAAAAATGATACTGAGGTAAACAAGGAGTAATAACATTAGTTAACATTTATTGGGAGCAAGTCCTGTGTTGAGGACTTCACATGTCTTATTTAATCCTCAAAATTGTCCTATCAGGTAAACACTATTATTTCCCCCATATTACAGGTGAGGAAGTGGAGACATGGAGTAGTTCAATTACTTGCCCCACGAAGTCAAATGAATAGTAAGTTTCTCTTGTGGCATATGTGGTAGACTTCCATTTATTTTCCTCAATTTAACACAAAACAGATTTTTAAGTTCTGTTCAGTGTAGGACCAATCTAGTTGATATTTTATGGTTAATGAGAGAGAAGTTAATCCCTGTCCCAGGGACACCAGTCAAAGAAGGACTAACAGTCCCCTCTTCTTTGCCAATTCACACATTATCTCTATGAAAAGCATAATGGGTTCCTGACCAAAGTGAGAGAGATGTATTATATGATAAGGGAATGGTTTGGAACGATCCAGAGTTTTGCTTGACTTCTCTTTATGTGTCTACCTACATTTGTAATCTTGTATCTTTTGATTTCATTGTTCCATAGGTAGAAATCTTGAATTAATTCTTATCTACTCTTCATGGAATGTGGAATTAAAGAGCCATTGAGTTTTTTTTCCACAGGAAATGATATCTTCAGGGGTCCCCCAGCTCAGTCCTTACATTTGCCCCATGAAAAAGTTGAGTCTCAGACAGGTGAGACGGCTTGCCTCAGATCATCTCACAGAGACAGGGAGTGGAGCCAGGGTGTGTCCAGATGTCGAGGACAGAGGTCTTTCTAATCAAGTTCTTATTTCCTACTCAAAAGCTAGGTGTGCCTGCCCAGAAAGGAATGAAGTCAGCCATTTTCTTTTCTTTGGTTTTCAATGGAATTCTGCTTAAGAACTGTACCTTCTTATTTTTTTGTGCATTTATATTGAAATGACAAGAAAGGAAGGTATTTAAAACATGAAAAGGAGTATTTTTAGTGTCTGGAAATCCAAAAAGGAAAGTTTAGAGGTCATCTGCCTCTTCCTCTTAGGTCAAACTGCCCCTAATTTGATAATAAATAAATAAATAAATAAATAAATAAATATATATATATATATATATATATATATAAAACCGCCCCTAATTTGAATCTGCAATAAGTACCTGTCTCGTACTTAAAGATCCCCCAGAGAAGGAACAAATTCTGCCTCCCATGAGCAGCCACTCCATAGTCCTTACTCTCAGAAATTTCTTCCTTATTGCTAGCGCAAATCTGTGACTTTGTTCTAGTTCTTCAAAATTTAAAAAACTAAGAGCTAACACTGGCTGAGAGGTTACTATGTGCTAAATACTGTTCATCACCTACGTATTATATCAGTGAACATAGTGGCTAGAGATAGGGCTCTGGACTCTGCAAATCTCAATTTTGTCACTTACCAGCATTGCAATATTTAGCAAAATTCCTTAACCAGACTATGCCTTAGGTTTTTGCAGCTGTAAAATGGCCAAAACAGTGGTTCCTCCTCATAGGTTATTGTAATGATTAAAATAGTTAACATACATAAGGTGCTTGGAACAATGTTAGCTGCCATGATTATCTCATGTAACTCTCCTTGCAGTTTATGAGATAGTTATTATTACCAACATTCATGTTTTGCCCACTATCTCCCAATTCTTCATGTCCCCCCTGGGTGAACTAGATAGGGATGGGGAGGGGGCATGCTATGAGCAAGAAACATTGCCACTGTGAAGAGTCTCAGCATCCAAAGCTCCATTTTCTCTGGGTTTAATTACACAGGAAGATTGCTTTTCCTCATAGGGAACAGTTCTGAATCCCTTCTTGGTATCTGAGGTCTAATTTTGAACTCCAGTTTACTCCCTCAGGTCTCCATCATGGTGCATAGAAAGGCTTCAGAGTCACTCAGTCCTGGACTTGAGTCAGCTCCACCATTAACTCACTATGCAATTTGGGCACATTATGTGATCTATCTCTCTGTGTCCTAGCTTCCCCATCTATGTAATCAAGATGATGATCCTCTGCCTTGACTTTGTGAAGATTAATGTGTCCAGCACATACGACCTCAATAAATGATCCCTTTCTCTTCACTATATGAGGAGCCTAAAGTGTCCTAAACTCTAAGATAAAACTCTTTTCCAGCTCAGCAGTCAATAAACTATTATTCTTTGATCAAGTTGCTCACCATTTGAGCTAAAATCATCCACCAAGATGATCTCCTTTAACAAATGAGGGGGGTGCGATTGATGACACTAGTGATGGCCCGTTGTATAATGGACAGAGCTTCATTCATGAATATGAGAATGACACCAAGGGATGGGAGTTGTGAAGGATATGTCTTCTGAAGACACCTATAAGAAACCATTTTAAATAACCATATTACTTTTTAAAAACTTTTTAAAAATTACTTAAACATTACTATCCAATCTACCCCTTCACTATATATGATGCTTTAATATATTAATCGGCTCACCAACCCCCAAACTCATTAGGAAGGGAAACTCTAAGGTGATTGTCACTGCAGCAAGATCTTATATTTGCTTAACTAAAATTTTCCTGTTATGAGGATAAAATCCTTGTCTTTCATACTAATCTTCAGTAGATGGATCAACTTGAACATCCAACATTCCCCCAAAAGGAATCCTTATCCCTCCCCCATCTCTAAATTTGCTTTCTTGCCAGAAGTCTTCTGTCATTGCCACCACCTTTTCCCCATATTCTCAGGCTGTCAGTCATTTCTGACACAAACCTCTACTTCACCACTGTAGAGAAGTGGGGAACTGTTCAAAGAATTATGCTTGACACATTTTTTTAATTTCATAGTTTTCATAGTTTACATTATTAAATGCTTACCATATGCCAGGAACTAGCTTATTCTTTACTTTTAACATCTTTATTAAGATATACTTAATATATGATAAAAATTCACCTATTTAAAAGTATACAAGTGTTTTTTATAACATTCACAGAGTTGAGCAACAATTACCACTGTCAAATTTTAGAACATTTTCATCACACTAAAAAGAAACCCCATACCTATTACCAGTCCATTTCTCCCCAACCCATTCCACCCCCACTCCCTTCAGCCAAAGGCAACTAATCTACTTTCTATCTCTATAGAATTGTCTATTCTGGCTTTTCATATAAATGGAAACATATAATATGTGGTTTTCTATGACTAGCTTCTTTCACTTAGCATAATGTTTTTAAGGTTCATCCACATTGTGGCATGCATCAGACCTTCATTCCTTTTTACTGTCAAACAGTATTCCATTGCATGGATACACCACATGTTTATCCATTCATCAGTTGTTGGACATTTAAAATATTTTCCATTTTTTGGCTGTTGCTAATGCCACTGTGAACATTCTTGAACAAGTTTTGTGCTGGCATATATTTTCATTTCACTTATATATACACCTAAGAGTGCAATTGCTAAGTCATAGGACAACTCTGTTTAACAATTTGATGAGCTGCTGTAGTGTTTTCCAAACCATTTTACATTACCACCAGTAATGAACGAGGGTTCTAATTTCTCCACATCCTGCACAACAGTTGTCATTATCTGTCATTTTGATGATAGTTATCCCAGTGGGTGTGAAGTATTACCTCCCTATGACTTTGATTTCCATTTCCCTAATAAGTAATGATGTTTAGCATCTTTTTTTTCTTTTATTAACTTATTTTATTTAAATTCCATTAGTTAATATATAGTTACTATATCATTAGTTTCAGATGTGCTTGTTAGCCATGTGTGTATCTTTTTTGGAACATTGTCTAAGTCCTTTGTTTATTTTTAATTTAGTTATTTGTCTTTTTATTATTGAGTTATAAGAGCTACTAATGTATTCTAGATTCAAGCACTTTATCAGATATATGGTTTGCAAGTATTTTCTCCCACACTATGAGCTGTTTTTAACCTTCTTGATGATATTATTTGCAGCAAAAATTTTTCAGTTTTGATGAAGTCCAGCTTTTCAATCATTTATCACTTATGCTTTTGGTGTCATATCTAAAAACCATTGACTAACCCATGATCTCTGAGATTTAACCTTGTGTTTTCTCTTAAGAGCTTTAGTTTTATTTACATCTATGATCATTTGAGTTAATATTTATGTATGGTATGATATAAGGACCTAGTTTCATCTGTTTGCATATAAATAACCAGTTGTCCCAGTGCCATCTGTTGAAGAGATAATTCTTACCCCCATTCAGTTGTCTTAGCACCTGTAAAGAGGAAAAACTCTCCTGTGTATCTCTTTCTCTCTACTCACAGCACTACTCATAATGAAAACTTTGATGACTGGATAGTGGGTTTTTTTCCTCACATCAAATAATTCTGTGACACCAGCTGCGTGTCCTATAATTTAATTGCATTCTGATACTACCTACCTGAAGTTAACATCAGATCACACAGGTTAAGAGTTCCCACCCACAAGACTGGCACACACACACACACACACACACACACATACCACTCTGGAGGCCAATCACAAGTTTAGGTTGTTATTGGTGCTTCTGACCCACTAGCTATAGATCAGAAGTTTCCAAGACCCCCTCCTTGGGTTAGATTAATTTGCTAGAGCAGCTCACAGAAGTCAGGAAACCAGTTTACTTATTAGATTACCAGTTTATTACAAAAGATACTAAAAGATATGAATGAACTGCCATGTGAAGAGATACAAAGGCCAGGGTTCTGAAGGGTCCAGAGCACAGGAGCTTCTGTCCCAGTGGAGTTTGGGGTGCAGCACAGCCTTGGCATGCTTCATGCTTTAATAGGCATAATTGATAAGATCATTGCCTGTTAGTGGTCAAGTCTATCTCCATCCTCCCTCCCCTGTCAGAAGATATAGGAGGAGCTGAATATCCCAACCTTATAATTATAGGGTTCATTACTATGGCAACCAGCTCACAGTCTTAGAGGCTTTCTAAGAGTCACCTCATTAATTCAGGGCTGAAAGGAGCTTGTTAAGGATACCAAAAGACACTTTCATCTCTCTTATCTCTTAGGAAATTACAAGGATTTTAGATACTCTATGTCAGGAACAGGGGTGAAGACCAAATATATATTTCTTAGTATAAATCACAGTATCATGGCACCCTTGTCAAGAATCAATTGACCATTAACGTAAGAGTTTATTTCTTGGTACCAATTCTATACCACTGATTTCTATGTCTATCCTTAACCAGTTAAACCTTGTCTTGATTATTGTAGTTTTGCAGTAAGTTTTGAAATAGAGAAAATGTGAGTCCTGTAACTTTATTCTTCTTTTCTCTATTCTTTATTCCTTTTCAAGGTGTTTTGGCTATTTGGGATCATTTGTGTTTTCATTTTAATTTTGGGATCAACATGTCAATTTCTACCCAAAATCCAGTTGTAGATCAACCTGGACACTGTTGCTATTTTAACAAAATAACATGTTATTTTAACAAAATAAATGTTCCAACAATGAATATGGGATGTTTTCCATTTATTTAAATCTTTAATTTCTTAACTAATGTCTTGTAGTTTTGCATCTACAAGCTTGCACTTCTTTGTGAAATTTATTCCCAAGTATTTTTTGATGCTAAGTGACACTTTTTTCTTAATTTTATTTTTGAATTGTTCATTACAAATCTGTAGAAACATGATAAATTTTATGTATTGATCTTGCATCCTGCAACCTTCCTGTATTCATTTATTAATTCTAATAGTTTTTAATGGATTTTTATGATTTCCTATATAAGATCATGTCATCTGTGAATAGAAACAGTTTTACTTCTTCCATTCCAAGATGGATGCTTTTTATTTCTCTTTCTTGCCTGACTAAAATCTTGAATACAAGTGTTGATGTCAGACATACTTGTTTAGTTTCATCATATAGGGAAAGCTTTCAGTCTTTCACCATTAGGAATGATATGGGCTTTTTATAGATGCCCTTTGCTAGGTTGAGGAAGTTCCCATCTATTCCTTGCTTGTTGAGTGTTTTTAATCATAAAAAGGTTGGATTTTGTCAAGTGCTTTTTTTCTGTGTCTATTGACATTATAGTGTGGCTTTTGTCCTTTATTCTATCAATATGATGTATTACATTGATTGCTTTTCAGAGTTTGAATCAATTTTATATTGTTGGCTTAAATCTCAACTTGGTTTTGGTGTGTAATCCTGTTTCTATTCTGTTAGATTCAGTTAGTATTTTGCTGAGGATTTTGACATCTATAGTCATATGGGATGCGGCTCTGCAGTTTTCTTTTCTTGCAATGTATTTATCTGACTTTGGTATCAGGGTAATACTGACCTCATATAACGAGTTGTGGAGTATTCCCTTCTCTTCTATTGTTAGGAAGAGTTTAAGGAGTTGAAGCTAATTCTTGTTTAAACTTTGGTAGAATTCACCAGTGGAGCTGTCTGGACCTGAGTAGTATTTAAGTTACTAATGTGTTCAGCAACCTGGGTGCTCTCCAAATTCCATACTATTGAGATTTTATGGAGGCTTCTCCACATATGCATGATCGAATATTAATTCTATTTTCAATCCCTCTCCTTCTCTGAGGGATAGGGATGGGGCTGAAAATTCCAAGCTCCTTATCATGGTAGATATTTCTGATAACCAGCCCCCAGCCAGGGTCCACTCAGAGTCACCTCATTAGAACAAAAAATACTCATAGTGTTCTCATCATTTAGGAAGTCACAAGGATTTTAGCTCTGTGTCAGGAAGAGGGGACAGAGACAAATATATTTTTTCTATTATTTCACAACAGTATTATTATGAGGGTAAAATGCAATAATGCGCAAAAATGCTCAGAACAAAAGAAGTGCTCATTTAATGTTAGCTGCTACTATTACTACTTTGGTGATTATTGCTGTTCTTGTTCTTACATTTATTACTTGAACAGCGGCACCAGTCACTGAACTAGGAACAATGAGAGGAGAAAAAGAAACTGATACATTTTGGTTTGGCCATGTTGAGTAGGAAGCACCTGTGAGTCACACCATGGAATTCCCCAGCAGGTCATTGCATATATGGTCCCAGGGTCACAGCTGAGCAATCTGGATTGGAGACAAGTGAATTTAGGAGTCATCACCCTGTAAGTGGTGGTTGAATTCGTAAGAGTTGGATAAAATCACTCAAGTTACATGCAGAAAAGAGCCTTAAGCTAAAGCCTGAGGGTCATCAATATTTAAAGCAGAGGCAAAGGAGTGTGACAGATGAACCTTAAATTCTTTCAAGCTCAGGGGCAGTTCTTAATATCTAGTACAGACTGATTATATAATAAATATGTATTTAATCAAGAGTAAGAGTTGGTAATTAAGTTAAATTGAAACCTGATTAAAACTTTGTTCAGCTTCTCTTCCCTCTAATCCACATAATCCAATCAACCACCTTTAAATTTTCTTTTTTCCACTCAGTCTCCCATGCTTCCTTTTGAGTACTGTCTTGGCTATGTTCTAAATGTTTTCCCAACACTTCTTTTATCCACACCCCACATTCTCTTCCCAACCTTATATCAAGGGAAGCAAGAAATGTGGCTCCTGCAGTTCCAAAAAGAATGATCTCTCCTTCCTCCTTGCTCCCCAACACCTGACCTAGAATGGTTAGACCAGCTCTGTCCAACAGAATTTCCTGCAATGATGGAAATGTTCTAAATCTGTGCTGCCCATTATGATAGCCACTAGTCATGTGTGGCTATCGAGCACTTATAATGTCACTATATAACAAAAAAAACCTAAATTTTTTATTTAATTCAATTTTAATTAATTTAATTTTAAATAGTCCCATGTGACTACTGGCTACCATATTAGGTAGTGCAGCAGAAGATCCTAAAAAATATTTATTAGTTGGATGACAGTTACAGGAACTGATCTTTGGCAAATCCTTCCAATATAAAACCACAGTCCACCCCACTTCCCCCTAACAACAGGAAGGCGCAATGGGAGAAGAGAAAAGGTAGCTTCTAGGTGTTAGAGCTAGAAAGATAAACTTTATGTATATCATAACTTTACCTGAAACTACCATTGTGCATAACAAATAAACTGATATGTACACATGGAAACAGACTTTAAACAATTGCAAAATATATTCTTACATTGGGATTCCCTAAAACAAGTTACACCTGCAGCAAGGCCAGCTTCCTGGGTGTGCAACCTATGCAGTCACACAGGTCCCCACACTTAGTGACTTAACTTGGCTTAATACCTTCCTAACACCATCTTGAAATTCTAAATAGTTTTTGAACAAAAGGCCCCACATTTTCATTTTGCACTGGGCCCTGCAAATTTTGTAGCTGGTCCTGGCCACAGCATTTTGGTAAATTCCCTATTAAAGATTAACAATTGGGGGTGCCTGGGTGGCTCAGTCGTTAAGCGTCTGCCTTCGGCTCAGGTCATGATCTCAGGGTCCTGGGATTGAGCCCCGCATCGGGCTCCCTGCTTTGCGGGAGGCCTGCTTCTCCCTCTCCCACTCCCCCTGCTTGTGTTCCCTCTCTCCCTGTGTCTCTCTCTGTCAAATAAATAAATAAAATCTTTAAAAAAATAAAAATAAAATAAAATAAAAGATTAACAATTGAAGCTATGACTTTTCATGTGTTTAATCATTTGTTGGTATTTAACATCCACCTAAACTCAATAAGGTAACTGACTGATTCTCCAATTCCACACAGTGCTCTCCTGAGTAGCCTTTCTCTGGTCTCTGAAAGGTAAAGCGAGGACATGACGACAGGAGAGCTGCCAGGGCTGGCATCTTTCTGGTCTCAGATAGCTGTCCAGAAAGGTGGGGGGAACAGTGATTACAATCACTTTGACATCTCACTTAGCAGGAAGCTGGACTAAATGGCATAGAAGGTCTATTCTTATATTATTGTGTAATTCTATCTAATAATACCTCTAATTCACTAAATTATTTCTCTCAAAGAAAGTCAGTGGACTGGTCTTCCTATAGTTTTAAACCATATGGTTTCCAGAATGCTTTAGCTCTGAAATCCATATATGTCTGGGCCACAAAGATTTTTTTTATGAACAGCAGAGAGGAAGAGTACTCATTTGATTTGTAGTATCAGATGTGACTCAAACGTTTTTCAAGTATATGTAGATACTTGATTCATAAATATTTTGTATCCACAGTAATGCTTTCTGACAAGCAGTTTCATGAGTTAATCCTTATGGAATTAAATCTGGATGTTTCAAAATCAATAAATACAAGGCATCTTCAGTTACCAACTGGTCCCAGCATATTATCTTCATACCTAAAGACCTAAATTATGCAATCAACCTAGGAGAAAATGTGTTAGGTCCTACTTGTGTCCTGGTTCACAAGTAGCAAATACTGACACACATGGCACCATTCTCCCCTCTCATGATGGCAGGCATCACTAACAGATCATCCATGCCTTTGATCATATGGACTCAAAAGTTTTCCCACCACAATACTCCAGGTAGTCACTACCAATCAACTGGAGTTGGCTTTAAGGTGAAATTTTGTTACCATCCTTGTACAGGAAAAAGGTTTCTCTGAATGCTTTCGGGGTGATCTACATGTTGAGACGAGTGAGTCTCAGTGAAAAAGTAGCTTCTCACATCTCCATCTATGGCTATGCCAGGTACCTTCTGATTTAGAGAATTAGGGGATGCTGAGGAATCATCTTCTTAGGGTGATGTGACGAAGAGTATCAATTCATCATTCAAATGCTACATTAGGCCACTGCCATGTATTACATGGATTATGGGTCAGATCCTCAATGATGATTCTTTTGTTCTGGTGGTTAAAAGTATAAATGGAATAAAATTTGTGGAAAAAAATGATCACAATTCCATGTTCATTTGATATTGGATGAATTCAGCTATAAGATCTTAGCACTTAGAGGCTGCAACTTTTGATATATTTCATAACCCCTAAAAGAAATACTCATATTTAAATACTTCTAGACACATCCAAGAAGCTCAATGAACTTCAAGTAAGATAAATGCAGAGATACACACCCAGACACATCGTAGTCAAAATGTTGAAAGCCAAAGATAAAAAGAAAACCTTGAAAGAAGTGAAAGAAAAATAACCTACCACATACAAGGAAACCCCAGTGATATTAATAGTTGATATCTCATCAGAACAATAGAGCCAGAAAGCAATGGAATGACATATTCAAAGTGCAGAAAGAAAAAAAATTAACCAAGCAGTTTTTATCTTTTATCTTTCAAATATGAAAGTGAAATGAAGACATTGGCAAATAAATAAGCACTGAGAGAATTTGTTGGTAGCAAATCCACCTACAAGAAATACTAAGTTCCTTAGCCTGAAAACAAGTAATCCCAGAGAGTAGTAACTCAACACACACACACACACACATAGACGAGCAAAGAGCATCAGTAAAGGTAATTGCACAATTATAAAAGACAGTATAAATGCCTATTTCTTCTCTTAACTGATTTTAAAAGCAATTATATATTTTTTAAGTATATCTAATTGTTGGGCCTATAAGATATAGTGATTTAATATACTTGACAATAACAGCACAAAAGAGGTAGATGGGAGCAAAGCTGTACTGACACAAGAAAATGACACCAGATTGTAAATTGAATCTACAGGAACAAGTGTAGAGAATCAGACATGATAACTTAAAAGATAAATATAACAAACTTCATAAATTTATAGTTCCTTTCCTTTTTCCTCATTTTAATAGATAAAACTATATAAAGTGATTATAACAGTATATTTTTTTATTTTTTACCATACATATATGTAATATGTATAACAATAATAGCAAAAAAGATTAAATAAAGTTATATATGACTAGCCTTCCTATATCTCATTATAATAAGTCTAAGTAGACTCTGATAAGTTAAGATGTACACAATAAACCGTAGAGCAGCCATTAAGAAAATAACTATAAAATATACTGAAAAATAATTAAAAGGATGATATTGTTACATTGGAAAATATTCACTTAACATAAAAAACAAGCAGTAAAGGATGAAAGGAAAAAAGACATGAAACATTAGAAAACAAAGATAAATTGGCAGACATAAATCCAGCTATATCAATAAAAATATTAAATATAAATGAATTAATCTAATCAAAAGGTAGGGATTGTCAGATTGCATTTTTTTAAATCCAACTATATCTTCAGGAAACATATTTTAGATCAAAAGATAAAAATAGATTGTAAGTAAAAGATACATTATGCAAATAGCAACCATATGAAAGCTAGAGTGGTTATACTAATATCAGACAAAATAGATATTAAAATAAAAATCTTAGTAATGATAAGGGGGAGATTTTATAACAACAAAGGGATCAATCCATCAGGAAGATAAGACAATTGTAAAAGTATACATCCAGCAACAGAGTCCCAAAATATATGAAGTAAAAACTGACAGAATTGAAGGAAGTAATAGACAATTTAACAATAATCATTAGAGACTTCAATATCCCACTTTCAATAATAGATACAACTAAGCAAAATATAAACAAGAAAAGATTAGGCAGAAGACTAAACAACACTACAAACCAACTAGACCTAACAGATATCTAGAGAACACTCTACCCAATAAAAGCATAATACTTTCTTTCTTTCTTTTTTTTTTTTTTGAGTAGCATGGCAAGTGGAAGTACTTTTATTTCAAGGCACCATAAAATGAGTCTCTCTAAGAACACCTCTGCTTCCACATGTGAAAATCCTAAAAGAAAAGAAAGAAAGAAAGAAAGAAAGAAAGAAAGAAAAAAGCATAATACTTTCAAACTACACATACAACATTCTCCAGAAGAGATCATTTGTTAGCATACAAAAGAAGCCTCAATAAATTTTTTAAAGATTAAGTTAATACAAAATATGATTCTCTCATTACAATAGAGTGACATTAGAGATGAAAACAGAAAAAAAAAAGGAAAATTCACAAATATGTGGAAATTAAATACATTCCTAAGTAACCATTGAGTCAAAAAAAATTGCAAGGGAAACTAGAAAATACATTGAGATGACTGAAAAAACAAAGCACAATATACCAACACTTATGGAATACAGCTAAAGAGAAGCTAGGAAATAAATTTATAGCTATCAATAAGTATATTTTTTTAAAAAGAATAATAATCTAGCCTTCCACCTTAAGAAAATAGAAAGTGCAAACTAAATCCAAAGCAAGGAGAAGGAAGGAAATAATAAAGATGAGAGTAGAAATACATAAAATGGAGAATAGATATAAAAATAGAGACAATCAGTGAAAAGTTGGCTTTTTGAAAACATCAACAAAATTTACAAATGTTCAGCTAGACTGACCAAGAACATAATAAAGAGTATTCAAATTACTAAAATCAGGAATAAAAGTGGGACATCATTATTGACCTTCCAGAAATAAAAAAAGATTATAAGGGAACACTATAAATAAACAATCTTCCCACAAATTAGAAAATTTAGATGAGGTGGACAGATTCCTAAAGAGACATAAATTATCAAAAGCAACTCAAGAATAAATAGAAATCTATTGTGGATAGTGCTGCTATAAACATTGAGGTTCACGAGCTCTTCAAATCACTATTTTTGTATCCTCTGGATAAATGCCCAATAGTGCAATTGCTGGGTCATTGGGTAGTTCTATTTTTAACTTTTTGAGGAGCCTCCATACTGTTTTCCAGAATGGCTGCACCAGTTTGCATTCCCACCAATAGTGTAAGAGGGTTCCCCTTTCTCTGCATCCTTGCCAACATCTGTTGTTTCCTGAGTTGTTAATTTTAGCCATCCTGACAGGTGTGAGGTGTTATCTTTTTGTGGTTTTGTTTTGTATTTCCCTGATGATGAGTCATGTTGAGCATTTTTTCATGTGTCTGTTAGCCAAAACATGGACAGAGCCCAAATGTCCATCGACTGACGAATAGATAAAGAAGATGTGGTGTATATATATACACATACATACAATGAAATATTACTCATCCATCAAAAAGAATGAAAACTTGCCATTTGCAATGACATGGATGGAACTAGAGTGTATTATGCTAAGCAAAATAAGCCAGTCAAAGAAAGACAAATACCATATGATTTCACTCATATGTGGAATTTAAGAAACAAAACAGATGAACATAGGGGAAAAGAAGGAAAAATAAAATAAGATGAAAATAGAGAGGGAGCCAAATCATAAGAGACTCTTAGCTAAAGCGAGCAAACTGAGGGTTGCTGGAGGGGAGGTGGATGGGGGGATGGCATAATTGGGTGATGGGCATTAAGAGGGCACTTGATGTCATGAGCACTGGGTGTTATATCAACTGATGAATCACTAGATTCTACCTCTGAAACTAATACTACACTATATGTGAACTAACTTGAATTTAAATAAAATCTTGAAATAAATCAATAGAAATCTGCATAGACCTATATCAAGTAAAGAGATTGAATTACTGATCACTACCCACCAAAATAGATCCAGGCCCAGATGGCTTCTGGTGAATTCTACCAAATATTTAAAAAGAATTAGTACCAATTGTTCACAAATGTTTCCAAAATATAGAAGAAGAGGAAACATTTCTCAAGTCATTCTATGAGGCCAGTATTACTTAGTTACAAAACCAAACAAAAAGGGGCACCTGGGTGGTTCAGTCAGTTAAGGTTCTGCCTTCAGCTCAGGTCATGATCCCAGCCAGGGTCCTGGATCAAGCCCCACACCAGGCTCTCTGCTCAGCGGGAAGCCTCTTTCTCCTTCTCCTGCTGCCTGCCTCTCCCCCTGCTTGTGCTCTCTCTCTCTCTCTCAATCTCTCTCTGTCAAATAAATAAGTAAAATCCTTAAAAAAAATGAACAAACAAAAATATCACAAGGAAAGAAAACTAAAAACCAATATTTCTTATGAATAGAGACACAAAATATTAGCAAACCAAATCCAGCAACATATAGAAACAACTGCATACTATGGTCAAGTAGAATTTATGCCATGAATTTAAGATTTGTTTGACATCCTATCATCAATTTATGTAATACACTATATCAATAGATAATGAATAAAACCTCATGATCAATTTGATAGACACAGAAAAAGCATCTGACCCCTTCATAACAAGAAAAAAAAAAAGAAAGAAAAAAACACTAAACCAACTAGAAATAGAATGAGATTTCTGATAAAGGGCATGTACAAAAAGCCACAGCTAACATACTTAATGGTGAAATATTAAATGCATCCCCCACCCATAATGAGGAACAAAACAAAGTGCCCTCTCTCACCACTTCTATGTGACATTTTATTGAAGATTCTAGCCAGGCAATTAAGCAAGAAAATTAAATAAAAGTCATCATATTGGAAAGGAAAAAGTATAGCTTTCTCTATGTATAAATAACATAGTCTAATAGAGAGAAAATTCTAAAATATCCACTAAAAAAACTATTAGAATTAATAAATGAATATGGCAAGATTGCAGGATACAAGTTCAACATACAAAAAAAATTGTGTTTCTATAGACTTACAATGAACAATTTGAAAATGAAACTAAGAAAACAATTTCACTTCAAATAGCATCAAAAAGATAAACATATCTAACAAAAGAAGTACAAAACTTATACTCCCAAACCCAAAACATTGTTGAAAGAAATTAAAGAAAACCTAAATAAATGCAAAGATTCTTTATGTTCATGGATTGAAAGATTTGTTAATATGACAATACTCCCTACATTGATCTACAGATTCAATCTAGTCCCTATCAAAATACTGCTGGTTTGTTTGTAGAAATTGACCAGCTAATCCTAAAATTCATATGGAAATTCAAGATCTCAGAATAGCTAAAACAATCTTGAACAAGAAGAAAGTTGGAAGACTCATACTTATTGATTTCAAAACTTACTACAAAAGCTACAGTTGTCAAGTCAGTGAGTTAATGTCATAAGGAATAGACCTATAAAACAACGAAATAGGATTGATATCTGGAAGTAAATTCTTATATTTATGACCAATTGATTTTGACAAGGGTGCCAAGACAATCCAATGTGGAAAAAGTAGTCTTTTCAACAAAGGGTGCTAGGACAGCTGGATGGCCATACGCAAGAAAATGAAGTTGGACCTCTATGTCACACCATGTCCAAAAATTAATTTTAAATGGACCAAAAACCTAAATGTAAGATTAACACTACAAAACTTTTAGAAAAAAATGGCATAAATCTTCATGACTTTGCATTAAGCATTATAGTTTCTTACATATGACATCCAAAGCATAAGCAACCAAAGAAAAAAAATAGATAAACTGGACAAAATCATATTAATAAAACAATGAATCATGGATCACTACATCAAAAACTAATGATGTATTGTATGGTGACTAACATAACATAATAAAATTAAAATAAATTTAAAAATAAAAGGAGAAAGTCTCTGAATAGACATTTCTCCAAAGAAGATATACAAATAGCCAATATGCACGTGAAAAGATGTTCACTATCATTAGACATCAGGAAAATTTAAATGAAGACCACAATGATACACCACTTCACATCACTAGAATATCTATTATCAAAAGACGAATAACAAATGTTGGTGAGGATGTGGAAAAACCAGCACTCTCATATACTGCTAGAGATGATGCAGTCACTTTGGAAAGCAGTCTGGCAGTTCCTTGAAATGTTAAATATAGAGTTATCATATAACCCAGAAATTATACTTCTATGGTATAACCAAGAAAACTGAAGACATATGTCCACACAAAAACTTATACATGAATGTTCAGAGCAGTATTATTCTTAATAGTCAAAAAGTGGAAACAATCCAAATTTCCACTAACTGGAAAATAGATAAACAAAATGTGGTGTACCTGTACAAAAGAATATTATTTGACAATAAAAGGAGTTAAGTATTGATACGTACTATAATACGAATGTAACTTAAAAACATTATTCTAGGTACATATATACAATGGAATATTACCCAGCCATCAGAAAGGATGAATACCCACCATTTGCACTGACATGGATGGAACTGGAGGGGATTATGCTAAATGAAATAAGTCAAGCAGAGAAAGACAATTATCATATGGTTTCACTCATATGTGAAACATAAGGAATAGCATGGAGTACCATACGGGAAGGGAAGGAAAACTGAAGGGGAAGAAATCAGTAAGGGAGAAAAACCATGACAGACTCTGGACTCTGGAAAACAAACTGAGGGTTTCAGAGGAGAGGGGGGTGGGGGGATGGGGCAGTCAGGTGATGCGTATTAAGGAGGGCACATGTTGTGATGAGCATTGGGTGTTATATGCAACTAAGGAATCGTTGAACACTACATCAAAAACTAATGATGCACTGTATGTTGGCTAACTGAACATAATAAAAATAATAATAATAATATAAAAAAAAATATTATTCTAAGTGAAAAAAGCCAGTCACGAGAGACCCATATATTATATTATTCCACTTACATGAAATGTCGAGAATAGGTAAATCCATAGGGACAGAAAGTAATGGTTGCCTAGGAATGAGGAATTCTCTGTAAACAAGGAGGGGTTATTAATGGGTATGGAATTTTTTTCGAAGTGATGAAAATGTTTTAAAATTGATTACGGTGATGGTGCACCACTCTGTGCATATACTAAAAACCATTAAATTGTACACTTTAAATTGATGAATTGTATACGAATTATATCTCAACAAAGTTGTTATTTTTAAGACTTACGAAGAATGGTGGGAGAAGCAAAGAGAGAAAAAGCAATGGGAAGAAGAAACCGATGGAGAAAGAGAGGGAAGGCTCTTTTTTTTTTTTTTAAGATTTTATTTACTTATTTGGCAGAGAGAGACACTGCGAGAGAGGGAATACAAGCAAGGGGAGTAGAAGAGGGAGAAGCAGACTTCCTGCCAAGCAGGGGGCCCAATGCAGGGCTTGATCATGACCAGAGCCCAAGGCAGATGCTTAACTGACTGAGCCACCCAGTCGCCCCAGGGAAGGCTCTTTAAATTAGAATTAATAACAGAGAGGAATTCACACAGAATTTGAGGAAAACACCATGGGAGCAAGCAGAGCTGTTAACTTCAGTGTGACTTGCACAAGTCTTTCCTCAGTTTCCTCATCTGTACAATTATGAGTTAGACTCATCATCAGAATTCTCAAGGATCTGTTTCTCTGACATCTCTGCCCATTTCCAAGGGGCTGTAAATATTGGGACCAGTCAGCTGTCCTCTCTGAGCTGCCATTATAAAATGGATTAAAGACAAGAACTCTGCTCAGTCAGCCTGCCAGAATTCCTTCCCCATCAATTTTCCACTCCTCAACCCTCTTTCAACCCTTGACTTTCACTGCTCCCAAAGTTCATCCCCCAATTAAACCAAGGTCCCTTGGCAACCCAAACTTGGTCCGCCCTACCTGGAATCTCGGGTATCTGGGATGGTGCGATTGAAAGGCAACTGATTACTGAGGTACACGTTGTAACCAAACTTCTGGAAAAGGTCCTCGGCCTTTTTCTGATGGGCCTCAGAAAGATCCTTACCCCACTGCCTGAAAAGCTGTGAGTCTGGGAAGAGTAACTCTTTGGGTTTGTGCTTCTTAGTCTCACTTGCTTTGATTTTCAATGCCTTTTGAACAGGATGTTCGTATTTCACCCTCACCACTGTGTTGTCCACATTTTCTTCTTGCTTCATAGCCAATTTCATACTTTCTTCTGCAAATGAAAGGCAGGGGAGAAAATATTTCAGGTAATCCTGGGCATTGTTTTCTATCCAAATTTTCTTGAAATATTTTCCTCTTCAAATTCTGAAATGTGTAATCTCTTGTCCAAGGGGATGCAGTCTGTTAAGGGAATTTGTCAGAGCTATGCAAGGCTGTCCTGGCCAGGTGTGCACTAGAACACACCTCTCCTAAACCTTTATCAGAGCTTATCTATCCTGAGTCCTACACATTTAAGTCTTCTTAAGAAACTGTGACCTGAGAAATAGATTGATAATGAGCTAATATTTTTCAGAATAAGGCCCAAGAAACTCTTACATCGGAATTGTCATGATTATTTTAAAATGTAGGTATTCAGGCTTATCCCCAAATCAACTAAATCAGAATCATAGAGTCAGGTAGAGATAGGGGAAAAGAAGTTACAGAATCTGCATTTTTAACAAAATCAAGGAGTAACTCCTTTGTACAATGAAATTTGAAACATCATACTACACTATCAGTGGCTAACAAAGGCAGATCTATTCTAAACTGCACCATTATCCACCATTCCCTTCACTTATATATTTGATTTGCCAAGAATTTTAAATTGGAGATGTCCTAATCCCACATTTTCCAACTTGCTTAATCATAAGCAAACTTCAAAAGTTTGTTAAAAATACAGAATCCCAGGTCTCCCCCAGAGATTCTGATTCAGTAGGTCTGGGGTGGAGTGTGGGGATCTGAATTTTTAACAATTGCTCCAGATAAATCTAATGGTCACATCAATTTCAGAAACACTGTCTTCACAAAGAAGAGGAAGAAGAAGAAGGAGAAGGAGGAGGAGGAGGAGGAGGGGGAGGAGGAGAAGAAGAAGAAAAAGAAGAAGAAGAAGAAGAGGGAGGGGGAGTGGGAGGGGAGGAGGAAGGATCAAAGGAAGAAAAAGAAGAAGAAAAGAAACCAGTGACAGGACTCTTTTATATAGAAGAGGGCTTCTAGGATCCATGACATCAATAGCAATAGTTTTGGAAAGTGGCCTCCAAATTTCAGAGCACTTTTCCATCCATTATTTATGTCACCTTTACAACAACCCTATAAGATTTCTGTTTGGAGAGTCTCACCATATGTACCTCAAGCTCCATTCTGTGGACTCCACAGAGAAAGAGAAAAAGGAAGTAATTATTTACAATGTAAGTGCTTCTGCCTGCCAATCCACTCAAAAACACAATGCCCCTAAATTAGCGATGAAGATATAATTAATCTATCTAATTTGGACACTTTTCAGAGTAGATGGGGTGCTATTAATAGTTACATAACAAGTATCACCAGGACCACAGGTGTAAAGCAGGACCATTCTAGGCAAACCAGGACTTACCATCTCCTTACCCAAAGGAAGGAGAATCTATTAGTATCTCACAGAGAGCCAGCTTAGCTGAGTCTGATTTTAATACTAAATATGTCTTCTCCTCAGTGCCATCCAAACCAGTGGCCTTGTCTCCAGATACAAGGCCCACGGTATAGCTCCATCCTGGAGCCTGGGCACATGATCATTCAGCTAGGAATATCATCAACAGAAGAAAAACAAACCAGTTTCACCTGACTCTGCCACTTGCCCCCAGCTAGGTTCACCTCAGCTTGTGCTGGCTATGCTGCCATCATTTTTCTCTCAGTGAGTACTCTCTGCACCATAGAATTACAGATGGGATCCAACAAGCACCTCTGTCCTGTCCCCCAAATATTAGCCCATTCCTTGTCCTCTGTCCCCTCCTATCCTTGGTGATCTCGTCTATCTCCAAGGTTTTGTCTTTCAACTCAAGGCCACTATCACCCCCAACACACAATCTGCTGTTCTAAATTCAAACTGCCTGATTTTGAAAGTCACCTCTGCCAGCTAGCAATTGCATGGCCTAAAGAAAAGCATCTTAACCTCTCTGAATGGGGATAATCATGGCTGCACTTGCTACATAGATTTTGAGGAGAATTAAATGAGTTTGTATACATAAAGCAGTTAAAATTGTACCTGTCACTTAATAAATACTCAGTCAATGTTGGTCATCATTATCATCATCACTTTCATCTCAAGTGTCTATTGGAGATGTCTCTCATTTTGCTGTTTCCCGAGTTTCCCAAATTCCTTAACAACTGAACTCATCACCTTCCCCCCAAATCTCCTGAGGTTACCTCCTTATTTCTACAAATGGTACCAACCACTCTTCTCCTACCTACCCAACCACCAAAACTCAGGTCTCCTTTGACTCTGTTTCCCTACCTCCATTCAATTGCCTATGTGTGGAGTATGCCTCTTCAGGATAGAATTCATCCTTTTCTTTTCATCCCACTCCCATCCAATTCCCTATTGACTCTTACCTGGACTATTGATTCACCAAAGACTTATTGAGCATCTTCTCTGGCTAGTTGCTAAGGAGAGTGCCAGACAAGACAGGCTGATCCTATCCAACAATTTACCAGATCAATGTTAAAAGTCCTTAGCCAGGCAGCCCTACACCTTCCTACCTGTGTGACTTTGGCCAAGGGATTTCTCTTCTTCGTCTTAGATTTGCCAAGTACCTCGCAGGGTTTCTGTGATAACTAAGTGGATTAATACATATAAAGTGCTAAGGACAGAGCCTGGCACACAATAAAATTTGGCTATCAATTCTGTTTTCTCTGTTTCCTCTTCTGGGGGAGGGGTGGGGAGAACTGAGGAAGGGGATTAAGAAAAGTGAGAAACTTTTTAAATTGTTATGATAAGAAATTGGAGTAAGACCTGATTTCTGAAACACAGAAGCACCGTGGGACCACAGGGTCAGCTGAGGCAAGTGACCATGAATTTGTAGTGGTTCAGTTATGAGAATTTTTTCAGCAGTACCAAGCACTTGAGTGAAGGCACAGAGAAGGTGATCAAGTGATTTCACACAGTGTGGGGAGGTTCTTAGGTGGGTGCAACAGAACAAGTGTGCAATGGAGTTGTAGATATTGCAAAGAGCAGAGTTGGAGAAATAGTACTGTTATAGAGAAAAGTTCGATGGATGTATTGTAGTCATGAGGTTTCAATCAGGAATGGACAGCATGAGTTTGTCATTTCTAAGGTGAACAATTCTGGGAGGTGACAAAGTCCAGAATACACCATAGAAATGTGAGGTGGGATGTAGGTAAAGAACTTCACAGATGGAAAGGACAAGGTATTAAATGATGACACTGCATCACCCAGGGGGATAACAGGATTGGGGGCAGAGACAAAAACTAAACCAGGAGCCATTACAAAGTCTGTAAGGAGTGAGAAAACTCGTCAGAGAGGTCAGCCAGAGAAATGTTAGCAGAGGAAAGAGGGCAACCAGGTTTTCATAATGAGGTAAAGGGCTACTGTGACAGACTTCTGACTCTCCTCCATTAGACCAAACCTAGAACAGATTAATATTTCCCAAGCCCAAAATGGATTATGACACTCCTCAGCACTAAACCCCAAAATGATAATCAAGGCATTCCACCATAAGGACCCACTTAGTTCCTACTAATTCTCCCTAAACTCTCTAAATTCCAACCAGACTGATAGGATCACCTTCTAGCCCATCTAGTACTTTCCTACAAGTTAGAAGAAAATCTGTGGATAATTACAGTCCAGGGGCACCTGCTTGATGAGGGGACCGTCCTATTGTGTGAATTTCCTCTGAGTAGGTGCAGCTCCATGCCACAGCACATGGCTTGGTGAGCAGAACATGGACTGAATTTCAGCTAAATATACAGCCCCTAAAAAGGAAACAGGAAAGTCTCTTCAACTTAGAGGAGGACATGTTTAGAAGGTGGCATTAAACTGGCCCAAAGGGAAGGAGAAACAACCAGGGAAGAGCTTAAAGCAAAGACAGGATGGTCAAAGCAAACTCGGTAAGAAAAATAAATGGTTGGTCTTTTATAAAAGGCTCATGTGAGTACCAAGCATATTTGCTCCAGTGGAAAATAAAAATGAGAGCAGAATTTTTATAGTTTTCCAAATTGAATAGTATTTTTTATTCAAACTCTTCTATACTAAGTATGTGAGGGTCATAGGGTGGTCTTGGGATCTCTGTGCCTTTGAATTCCCCTATGCTCCTCTTGGGGAATATCTGATTTTTCTCTTTCATTGATGCTGTCAATGGGAAATTGTTTGGACCTGGACACTCTAGAATTAATTTGAGGATGTAAGTGCAGAGTCCATCAGGATGAATACAGTGTCACTAGACTGTCCCCATGACTATACTGAAACTTTCCAGAACCCAAGGGGGGCACACCCAATGTTGTCTTTGTGGTGGGACTTTAAAGTATCCTTAGGAAGGTTCCATCAAATTAGTTTAGGGTGATCAACCCCTCCCGCAATTATCATCACGTGTTTGCTTTTGTTCTTGATAGTTTACATAATTTGTGTAGACATCCTTATTGACTTATGACTTTTGTCAATCTTTTTGGAGGCAATGAGCAACCAGGATGATTGGTAATTGAACAGGCTTTCGATTTCAGGAAGCCCTTTAGGAAAGAAGAGCATTTGTGATCTGGAAACAGAGTCCAGAAGACATTCTGAAATTCATCTCAGGTGGTAGGGAGTCCCTGACACCATATCATTTTAGAGTGAATAAAGGGGGAAGCACTGAGAATAACAAGAAAAGGAGGAACTGGTCATTGCAAAGAAAGCAGGGGAAGTACACCCAATGGTTCTGGGTGGCTCTCAAGGCATACTTTGTCCCAGCTGAAGGAAAGAGTAGTCAGGCTTGAGGCGGAAGTCCTACTATTTTAAGGCCAGAGGAGCCTGAGCCAATAGGACGAACCCTGGGATTGGGTGAGAGAGTCCTGGTGCGGTCTGGGTGCTCTGCCCCAGAGTGATGGTGACTGGTTAGGTACACAGACATCCTCTGGTGAAGCTGTACTAAGCACATTTCCATAGTTAATGTTAACCCACTGGGGTGTGCTCAAAGCCAGGGCTTCTGGATCTTACAATCTTCTCTGTGTTTCATCTACTTTCTTGCCTTGTACCCCTCTTCCCTTCATCCTTGTCTGCCTGTCTTCTGTTTTCTCCTTCCCACAGTCATTCATTTATTCATCGATTAATAATTTCTACATGCCAGGTACAGGGAATAGAGTGGTAAGACACTATAAAACACTCACTAAACAAGCCCTTATGAAATTTGCCCTCCAGAAACTTGTACCACAATAAAATATGATGCATCTTATGAAGGAGGATGTAGACGGTGCTATGGTGCTTTTTCTCTTTCCCCTCATCTTGTTTTCCCTTTTTCCTCCAGTCTCCATTTAAACTCTTCCTTTTGTTTCTCCTGTCTGTCCTTCTCTCTATCCCTTGGCCTCACCCTGAACCCTGACAATGCTCAGTTCTCATTATAGAAGGGATTTTCCCCATCTCCAGCTCCCATGTGCACACACTCTCATGTCTGTGCAGTCACTTCCCTGCTCACACATTCAACACTTCCCTTCAGGGCACAAGCATTAGATCCCTCTCACTTGTGAGCAGAGGAAACACAGCTGCTGCCCCTCACTGGAGTCAGATCCTGAGACACATAAAATTCAGAGGGATTAGAGTTTCATGGTGAGCCAGAATCAAAAATAAACCCCAGAAAAGAAATTTTTAAAACCCCAGAATTCATGTGAAGAAGTTAAAATTTGGGAAATCTTGAGGGCATCTTGCTAAGTTGAAGAAGTCAGACATAAAAAGACAATTACTGTATGATATCATTTATATGTGGAATCTAAAAAAAAGAGTGGGGTGGGCAATGAGCTCAAGAGAACAGATTGGTAGTTGCGAGAGGCAGGGCATGGGGGAGGTGGGTGAAATGGGTAAAGGGCGTCAAAAGGTACAAACTTCCAGTTATAAAATAAATAAGTATGGGATATAATGTACAGCATGGTGTCTATAGTTAATCCTGTATTTGCATATAAAATTGTTTAACTATGGGATGATGCATCTTTTTTTATTTTTTATTGTTATGTTAATCCCCATACATTACATCATTAGATATATTAGTTTTAGATATAGTGTTCCATGATTCATTGTTTGTGCATAACACCCAGTACTCCATGCAGAACGTGCCCTCCTCAATACTCATCATCAGGCTAACCCATCCTCCCACCCCCCTCCCCTCTAGAACCCTCAGTTTGTTTTTCAGAGTCCATCGTCTCTCATGGTTCGTCTACCCCTCCAAATTCCCCCCCTTCATTCTTCCCCTCCTGCTACATTCTTCTTCTTCTTTTTTTCTTTCTTAACATATATTGCATTATTTGTTTCAGAGGTACAGATCTGAGATTCAACAGTCTTGCACAATTCACAGCGCTTACCAGAGCACATACCCTCCCCAGTGTCCATCACCCAGTCACCCCATCCTTCCCACCCCACCCCCCACTCCAGCAACCCTCAGTTTGTTTCCTGAGATTAAGAATTCCTCATACCAGTGAGGTCATATGATACATGTCTTTCTCTGTTTGACTTATTTCGCTCAGCATAATACCCTCCAGTTCCATCCACGTCGTTGCAAATGGCAAGATCTCATTCCTTTTGATGGCTGCATAATATTCCATTGTATATATATACCACATCTTCTTTATCCATTCATCTGTTGATGGACATCTTGGCTCTTTCCACAGTTTGGCTCTTGTGGACATTGCTGCTATAAACATCGGGGTGCACATACCCTTTCGGATCCCTACTTTTGTATCTTTGGGGTAAATACCCAGGAGTGCAATTGCTGGATCATATGGTAGCTCTATTTTCAACTTTTTGAGGAACCTCCATACTGTTTTCCAGAGTGGCTGCACCAGCTTGCATTCCCACCAACAGTGTAGGAGGGTTCCCCTTTCTCCGCATCCCCGCCAACATCTGTCATTTCCTGACTTGTTAATTTTAGCCATTCTGACTGGTGTGAGGTGGTATCTCATTGAGGTTTTGATTTGGATTTCCCTGATGCCGAGCGATATTGAGCACTTTTTCATGTGTCTGTTGGCCATTTGGATGTCTTCTTTGGAAAAATGTCTCTTCATGTCTTCTGCCCATTTCTTGATAGGATTCTTTTTTCGTTGGGTGTTGAGTTTGATGAGTTCTTTATAGATTTTGGATACTAGCCCTTTATCTGATATGTCATTTGCAAATATCTTCTCCCATTCTGTCGGTTGTCTTTTGGTTTTGTTGACTGTTTCCTTTGCTTTGCAAAAGCTTTTTATCTTTTTTTTTTTTTTTAATTTATTTATTTGACAGAGAGAGACAGCAATAGAGTGAATACAAACAGGGGGAGTGGGAGAGGGAGAAGCAGGCTCCCCGCTGAGCAGGAGCCCGACATGGGGCTCGATCCCAGGACCCCGGGATCATGACCTGAGCCGAAGGCAGACGCTTAACGACTGAGCCACCCAGGCGCCCCTGCAAAAGCTTTTTATCTTGATGAACTCCCAATAGTTCACTTTTGCCCTTGCTTCCCTTGCCTTTGGCGATGTTTCTAGGAAGAAGTTGCTGCGGCTGAGGTCGAAGAGGTTGCTGCCTATGTTCTCCTTTAGGATTTTGATGAACTCCTGTCTCACATTGAGGTCTTTCAACCATTTGGAGTCTATTTTTGTGTGTGGTGTAAGGAAATGGTCCAGTTTCATTCTTCTGCATGTGGCTGTCCAATTTTCCCAACACCATTTGTTGAAGAGACTGTCTTTATTCCACTGGACATTCTTTCCTGCTTTGTCAAAGATTAGTTGACCATAGAGTTGAGGGTCCATTTCTGGGCTCTCTATTCTGTTCCATTGATCTCTGTGTCTGTTTTTGTGCCAGTACCATACTGTCTTGATGATGACAGCTTTGTAGTAGAGCTGGAAGTCCGGAATTGTGATGCCGCCAGCTTTGCTTTTCTTTTTCAACATTCCTCTGGCTATGCGGGGTCTTTTCTGGTTCCATACAAATTTTAGGATTATTTGTTCCATTTCTTTGAAAAAAGTGGATGGTATTTTGATGGGGATTGCATCGAAAGTGTAGATTGCTCTAGGTAGCATTGACATCTTCACAATATTTGTTCTTCCAATCCATGAGCATGGAACGTTTTTCCATTTCTTTGTGTCTTCCTCATTTTCTTTCATGAGTATTTTATAGTTTTCTGAGTACAGATCCTTTGCCTCTTTGGTTAGATTTATTCCTAGGTATCTTATGGTTTTGGGTGCAAGTGTAAATGGGATCGACTCCTTAATTTCTCTTTCTTCTGTCTTGTTGTTGGTGTATAGGGATGCCACTGACTTCTGTGCATTGATTTTATATCCTGCCACTTGACTGAATTCCTGTATGAGTTCTAGCAGTTTTGGGGTGGAGTCTTTGGGATTTTCCACATAAAGTATCATATTATCTGCAGAGTGAGAGTTTGACTTCTCCTTTGCCGATTTGGATGCCTTTTATTTCTTTTTGTTGTCTGATTGCTGTGGCTAGGACTTCCAATACTATGTTGAATAGCAGTGGTGATAGTGGACATCCCTGCTGCGTTCCTGACCTTAGGGGAAAAACTCTCAGGTTTTCCCCATTGAGAATGATATTCGCTGTAGGTTTTTCATAGATGGCTTTTATGATATTGAGGTATGTACCCTCTATGCCTATACTCTGAAGAGTTTTGATCAAGAAATGATGCTGTACTTTGTCAAATGCTTTTTCTGCATCTATTGAGAGGATCATATGAGTCTTGTTCTTTCTTTTGTTAATGTATTGTATCACGTTGATTGATTTACGGATGTTGAACCAACCTTGCAGCCCAGGGATAAATCCCACTTGGTCGTGGTGAATAATCCTTTTAATGTACTGTTGGATCCTATTGGCTAGTATTTTGGTGAGAATTTTTGCATCCATGTATATCAAGGATATTGGTCGGTAATTCTCTTTTTTGATGGGGTCTTTGGTTTGGGGATCAAGGCAATGGTGGCCTCATAAAACGAGTTTGGAAGTTTTCCTTCCATTTCTATTTTTTGGAACAGTTTCAGAAGAATAGGTATTAATTCTTCTTGAAATGTTTGGTAGAATTCCCCTGGGAAGCCATCTGGCCCTGGGCTTTTGTTTGTTGGGAGATTTTTGATGACTGCTTCAATTTCCTTAGTGGTTATAGGTCTGTTCAGGTCTTCTGTTTCTTCCTGGTTCAGTTTTGGTAGTTGATACATCTCTAGAAATGCATCCATTTCTTCCAGGTTATCGAATTTGCTGGCATAGAGTTGCTCATAATATGTTCTTATAATTGTTTGTATTTCTTTGGTGTTGGTTGTGATCTCTCCTCTTTCATTCATGATTTTGTTGATTTGGGTCATTTCTCTTTTCTTTTTGATAAGTCTGGCCAGGGGTTTATCAATCTTGTTAATTCTTTCAAAGAACCAGCTCCTTGTTTCGTTGATCTGTTCTACTGTTCTTTTAGTTTCTATTTCATTGATTTCTGCTCTGCTCTTTATTATTTCTCTTCTTCTGCTGGGTTTAGGCTTTATTTGCTGTTCTTTCTCCAGCTCCTTTAGGTGTAGGGTTAGTTTGTATACTTGAGACCTTTCTTTTTTCTTGAGAAAGGCTTGTATTGCTATATACTTTCCTCTTAGGACTGCCTTTGCTGCATCCCAAAGATTTTGAATAGTTGTGTTTTCCTTTTCATTGGTTTCCATGAATTTTTTAAATTCTTCTTTAATTTCCTGGTTGACCCATTCATTCTTCAGTAGGATGCTCTTTAGCCTCCATGTATTTGAGTTCTTTGCGACTTTCCTCTTGTGATTGAGTTCTAGTTTCAAAGCATTGTGGTCTGAAAATAGGCAGGGAATGATCCCAATCTTTTGGTACCAGTTGAGACCTGATTTATGACCTAGGATGTGATCGATTCTGGAGAATGTTCCATGGGCACTAGAGAAGAATGTGTATTCCGTGGCTTTGGGATGGAATGTTCTGAATATGTCTGTGAAGTCCATTTGGTCCAGTGTGTCATTTAAAGTCTTTATTTCCTTGTTGATCTTTTGCTTAGATGACCTGTCCATTTCAGTGAGGGGGGTGTTAAAGTCCCCCACTATTATTGTATTGTTGTCGATGTGTTTCTTTGGTTTTGTTATTAATTGCCTTATATAATTGGCTGCTCCCATGTTAGGGGCATAGATATTTACAATTGTTAGATCTTCTTGTTGGATAGACCCTTTAAATAGGATATAGTGTCCTTCCTCATCTCTTATTATAGTCTTTGGTTTAAAATCTAATTTGTCTGATATAAGGATTGCCACCCCAGCTTTCTTTTGGTGTCCATTAGCATGGTAAATGCTTTTCCACCCCCTCACTTTCAATCTGGAGGTGTCTTTGGGTCTAAAATGAGTCTCTTGCAGACAGCATATCGATGGGTCTTGTTTTTTAATCCAATCTGATAGCCTGTGTCTTTTGATTGGGGCATTTAGCCCATTTACATTCAGGGTAACTATTGAAAGATAGGAATTTAGTGCCATTGTATTGCCTGTAAGGTGACTGTTACTGTATATTGTCTGTGTTCCTTTCTGGTCTATGTTGCTTTTAGGCTCTCTCTTTGCTTAGAGGACCCCTTTCAATATTTGTTGTAGGGCTGGTTTCGTGTTTGCAAATTCCTTTAGTTTTTGTTTGTCCTGGAAGCTTTTTATCTCTCCTTCAATTTTCAATGACAGCCTAGCTGGATATAGTATTCTTGGCTGCATATTTTTCTCATTTAGTGCTCTGAATATGTCCTGCCAGTCCTTTCTGGCCTGCCAGGTCTCTGTGGATATGTCTGTTGCCAATCTAATGTTTCTACCATTGTAGGTTACAGATCTCTTCTCCCGAGCTGCTTTCAGGATTTTCTCTTTGTCTCTGAGACTCGTAAGTTTTACTATTAGATGTCAGGGTGTTGACCTATTTTTATTGATTTTGAGAGGGCTTCTCTGTGCTTCCTGGATTTTGATGCCTGTTTCCTTCCCCAAATTAGGGAAGTTCTCTGTTATAATTTGCTCCATTATACCTTCTGCCCCTCTCTCTCTTTCTTCTTCTTCTGGGATCCCAATTATTCTAATGTTGTTTCGTCTTATGGTATCATGTATCTCTTGAATTCTGCCCTCGTGATCCAGTAGTTGTTTATCTCTTTTTTTCTCAGCTTCTTTATTTTCCATCATTTGGTCTTCTATCTCACTGATTCTCTCTTCTGCCTCATTTATCCTAGCAGTTAGCACCCCCATATTTGATTGCACCTCATTAATAGCCTTTTTGATTTCTACTTGGTTAGATTTTAGTTCTTTTACTTCTCCAGAAAGGGTTTCTCTAATAACTTCCATGCTTTTTTCAAGCCCAGCTAGTATCTTTAAAGTGGTGAATCTGAACTCTAGATCTGACATCGTACTAATGTCCGTATTGAGTAGGTCCCTGGTAGTCAGTACTACCTCTTGTTCTTTTTGTTGAGGTGATTTTTTCCATCTTGTCATTTTGTGCAGAGGAGAATAGATTAATGAGAGAACAAAATGCTAGCAGGGTAACAACGTCCCCAGAAAATAGACTCTAAACAAATCAGAAAAGACCTGAAGCAGTGGGAAAAGAAAGGGAAAGAGAGAAAAAAGAAAAAGAAAAAAAGAAAAAAGAAAAAGAAAAAGATAAAGATAAAAATAAACAAAAACAGAGCAAAACAAAACAAAACAAAAACAGAATGTGATCAAATATGATCAGGCTGGTTTATAGATCAGTGCCACACACTAGATTTTGGGTGTATTTTGGTCTGTTAAAAGAAAGTGCCTCCCAAAATTTTAAAGAAAGAAAAACTTATATATGTACAAAAATAAGGGTAAATATGATGAAGGGATGGAATATGACTGTAAAGATGGAAATTACAAAAAATTTTATAAAAGGAATTGATAAGTTGTTTGAAAAAAGAAAGAAGAGGATTTAAAAAAAAAAAGAAAAAAAAAAGGGAGAGAATGTGATCAGGCAGGGGAGTAGAAAAAAACCATACACTAGAGATTTAGAGTATATTTGATCTGTTAGAAGAAACTATCTCAAAATTTTAAAGAGAGAACAACTTATATATATATGCCAAAAATACGGGTAACTACTATGAAGGGATAGAATATGACTCTAAAAATGAAAAATAAAAATGTTTTTTAAAAAAGGGATTGATAAGATGTTGGTTGAAAAAGGGAAAAAGAAAAATTTTTTAAAAAAAAAGAAAGAAAAAAGAAAAAAAGACAGTTAAAAAAAATAATTAACTTTGAAAGACTAAAGAATCATGGTAAAAAAGCCATGAATTCTATGTGCAGTATTCCCCTAGCGCTGGAGTTCTGCCGTTCTCATTGATTGGTAAACTGGGTCTTGGCTGGCTGTTCTTGCTGATCTTCTGGGGGAGGGGCCTGTTGCCGTGGTTCCCAAATGTCTTTGCTGGAGGCGGAATTGCCCCACCCTTGCCCAGTCTGGGCTAAGTAATCTGCTCCGGTTTGCTCTCGGGAGCTTTTGTTCCCTGCAAGCTTTCCCTACAGCTTTGGAGGCCGAAAGTGAAAACGGGGGCCTCCCAATCTCCGCCCCGGAGGAGTCGAGAACTCGGGGCCCCACTCCTCAGTGCGACCCCAGAGAAAAGCAGTCAGTCACTCCCGTCTCCCCGGTCTCCGGCCGCACTCCATGCTCACCCGGCCTGTGACCGCGTGTTTCTATCTCTGGCACCCGACCCCGGGTGGAGTCTCCAAACCCAGCAGATCCCTGCGGTGCGCTCCCGCGCCGCTCCTCCTGGGGGAGGAAGGGGAGTCTTCCTGGATCTGCCGCTTGTCGGGTCCCTGCTGGAGGAGCAGTGGCCCGACTGTGCCGCAGATCACGGTTTATGGCAACCCCGAGCTGAGAGCCCGCACCTGGGCTCTGTCTCTGCAGCCGGCTTCCCTGCTCCGATACCTGGGAGCTCTGCCACACTCAGGCACCCCCGGTCTTTCTGTGACCCCAAGGGTCCTGAGACCACACTGTCCCACGAGGGTTCCACCCCCTGCTTAGCCACTGGAGTGACGTCCCTCAGCAGAGCAGACTTCTAAAAGTTCCGATTTTGTGCTCCGCGGCTCTATCACTTGCCAGAAGCGGCCGACGGAGGCCCCTCCCCCGCCGTCTATCCTCCCGAATGTCGCCTCGGATTCACTTCTCCACACGTCCTACCTTCCAGAAAGTGGTCGCTTTTCTGTTCAGAGAGTTGTTGCTATTCTTTTCTTCGATCTCCTGTTGAGTTTGTAGGTGTTCTGAATGGTTTGATCCCTATCCAGCTGAATTCCTGAGAGAAGACGAAATCCAGGTCTCCTACTCCTCCGCCATCTTGCTCCGCCCCCGGATGATGCATGTTAACTAGACTTATTATGGTGATCATTTCACAATATATACAAATATTGAAACATTATGCTGTATACCTGAAACTAACATAATGTTAGGTGTCAGTTATACCTCAACTTAAAAAGAGAGAGTTTAAAATGTGATACACATCAGTCTACAGAACATTTTCTGCATATATTTCACAACTGTATGAGATCCAGCAGGTAACCTCTCATCTCCATTTACAGATCCAGAGTCTATGGCTGAGAGAGATAAGCACTTGTTGATCATGGCCATGTCAGGGTTCAATCTTGGGTCCTCTAACAAGTCCCCATTAATTCCTGATGGGAACTCACAGCAACCTGGAAGGGAGGCCTTTGCCCCAGAGTTTGTCACCTCTGTTTAACAGCTCTTGCCCTCTCAGGGGTTTTTATACTGAGCCTCAATCTCCCTGCCTACATGCATGTACCTGTGATCATGTATGTGTTCAAGTGTACCCACACACCACTCACATAGACACATCCTGCTCCACTCCCCTCAACTGCTTGCTCTGATTCCCACTAATTCTCACTTACCTCCCATTTGGAGGGATAGAATTCAATATCAGATGCTTAATTGAGCAACTGAGAAAAAGAATGTGATCTCTCATTCATTATTTCTTCCATGCCCCTTTTTTCTAAGTGTCTCTAAACACACACACACACACACACACACACACACACCATCCCTCCAAGTTGATATTATAAACTTACTCAGATGCCGCAAATCCACCTCCACATGAGAGAGTCTCTTTATCACTGTCTTGTTCCTTTCAGACGAAGGCAAATGAAGCCGCTTTTGGAGATTTCCCCAAACCAACTTTTGTAATGTCCTCCTGGTATAAAATACCAGGTATAAAATACCAGGTATATAAAATATATAAAATACCAGGAGGACATCGGTGGCAATAACCAGAGACAGCCCAATGCAGAGGATTTTGAGGACATTTCTCCTGGACATCATACCCTGCCTCTGAAACTGTCACCTCCTGCAGGCCTGAATGTGTCACTGCCCAGGTAAGCTAAAGATCACAATCAGCTGAGCTTTGTCTCTGCCAGCTGCTGCCTGCTAAGCCAGATGTTCTTCAACTGGAAAAGCTGTCACAAGCTGCCTGGCTTCTCCCTGAGCACTGTCACATGTGTGGAGTGTGCCAGGGAAGCCACCCAATGACTGGGAGGGTACCTGGGCACACCTTGCACTATCTTAGAAGTCAGGTTAATGCTTGCCCCTGGAGCTACTTCAGGCTGTGATGGGGGAAGCTTTTCTCTCTGTGTTTTGTTTCATTTTATTTTGTTTTTTAATGCTCCCTCTCTCTGGTAAAATTGCTCTCTGAAAGGGCATGTGAAGTATAGGAGATAAATAATTTGAAAAAAGAATCCACAAAATGGGAAGCTTCCATACTATATGATTTTGAGAACAAGAATCACATCTCAGATGTCCTTTTATCTAACTCTACGGAGTCTTGAACATATTAGATGTGCAGCAAATGCTAGTTCAACAAACTTGAGGAAAGACTGTCCTGCTGGATCTACCTAGAAACAGGTGGATGAGCTGGAAGCAGCCCCTGAGGGTGAGCCCCAGGGGATGGTCAGGCTTCACTGGTCCCATCCTCTTTTGTCATCTACACAGTTCCATACAACATAGTTCTACTTTGCCCCAACTTCCAGTAACTCTTCTGCTTCCATACCTCATATTCACTATATGTTTGGACAAATCACCTAATCATCATCATTGTTAATTAAATACTTCAAATTGTTCTCCAGAGCCAAAAATTCAAAGTTGTTATTCTGGTGTTGGGTCCCTCCATAATCATATCTCCCACCCCATCCCAGTCCCTTGAACTCTTTATTAGGTTCCCAAACATGGTATATGCAGACAAGAGCCGAAGTAGACATGTGGATAAAAGTAAAGAAAAGTGGATCTTGGAAAATCAGGTAAGATGAAAAAGAACAAAATGAAAAGTAATCAGGTGGAGTTTTTTTGTTTGTTTTCATCATCTTTCCTATGCTCTCACCTGCAAACTGGAGTAAAAAATAAATTAAAAATGCATGATCATTTCCGTTTCTGGCATGAAATGGGGTAGATCCACTTATCTCTATTCCTCCCCACTAAGATCAGCTAAAAACTCTGGACATTATACATAAAACCTGCATAAGAAGACTGAAAGGTGGAGAAAAAGTGGGCAGACTGGCTGGAGATCTTGGGAGCTGAGGAATGACAGCAGTGAGTTCCCTGTGTTTTCTTCCTCCTGGTATAGCCTATCCTGGATGCTGGAGAAGTTGTTAAACTGTAAATGCCAGTAAGAAAAGACAATAAGGGGAAATCGGAGGGGGAGACGAACCATGAGAGACTCTGACAAACAAACTGAGGGTTCTAGAGGGGAGGGGTGTGGGGGGATGGGTTAGCCTGGTGATGGGTATTAAAGAGGACACATACTGAATGGAGCACTGGGTGTTATATGCAAATAATGAATCATGGAACACTACATCAAAAACTAATGATATAATGTATGGTGATTAACATAACATAATAAAATAAAATAAAATAAAAAGTAAAAAAAAAGAAATTACATTAAAAAAAGACAATAAAAGCCTCCAAGAATCTTGGACAATAAAAGAATCTTGGACAATAAAAGCCTGCTCTCTCTAGCCAAAGGAACAGGAAAGGGACAGCCCAGTAAGAAAAAAATGTTTAGATAATAACTGACCTACCCCAGCCAACAGCCAGGACTGAAAAACCTGCTGTTTGCCATGGCCATCCCATTGACAAAGACCGTATGGGGAGCTTCGGTTTCCACTCCCCCTCCAAAATGGTTCAGAGAAAGCCGAGTAGGGAAGGCATAACTTTTATCCCTGTTCCCCCATGATGCCAGTAAGGGAATAGTAATAAAATGGCTGTCTCTCACCCTAGTGGTATCAGCAGATGCCTAGTGGGCAACCTGAACTTTCTCCCTCAGCAGTATAATGAGGCACCCCTGCCCCACCAAGTTTCGATGGAGGCCAAGTAGTAAACCCGGACTTCTGTTCCCACGTGATGTAACAAGGTGGCATCTTCCTTTCCCCAGCAAGGCAGTGTCAGAAAACTTGCTAAAACAGAAGATTTAAATAAAACTGAGTCCAATAACATAATACCCCCAATGTCCAGGATGCATACAAGGATCACTTGTCATACCAAATCTCAACTTGAATGGAAAAAGGCAATCAACAGACACCAACACCTATATGACACAGATGTTAGAATTGTCTGAAAAAAAATTAAATCAGCCATCATAAAAATACTTCAGTGAGCAGTTATAAACATGCTTCAAATGAATGAAAAAAATAGTAAGTCTCAGCAAAGAAATAGCAGGTCTCGGGAAAGAAATAGAAGACATAGAGAAAAACCAAATGGAAATTTTAGAACTGAAAAATACAATAAGTAAAAATTTTAAATCACAGGAAGAGCCTTAACAGCACAATGAAGAAGATAGAGAAAAGAATCAGGAAACTTGATTAGAAGATAGAATAGAAATTACTCAATCTGAACAACAAAGTGAGAACAGACTTGAAAAATAATAACAGAGGGATGCCTGGGTGGCTTAGTCAGTTAAGTGTCTGCCTTCGGCTCAGGTCATGATCCAGGGTCCTGGGATGGAGCCCCACATGGGGCTCCTTGCTCAGCAGGGAGTCTGCTTCTCCCTCTGCCTGACGCTCCCCCTGCTTGTGCTGTCTCTCCCTCTCTCTCTGACAAATAAATAAAATCTTTAAAATAATAACAATAATAATAACAGAGCCTCAAGAACTTGAGACTCCAACAAAATATCTAATATTTCATCTGTGTCCCAGAAGGAGAGGAGAGAATGTGAGGCTAAACAAGAATTCAAAGAAATAAGGGCTAAAAATTAACCAAAGTTGGCAAAAGACATAAATTTACAAACTTAAAAAGCTGGGTTAACTGTGAATAGGATAAATCAAATAAATCTACACCAAGTCATATCATAATCAAACTTCTGAAAACTAAAAAAGAAAAAAAAGAAAGAAAAAATTCTTAAGAGCAGCAAGAGAGAAATGACAGCTCACCTGTAGGGAAAAAACAATGTAAATGACAGCAGATTTCCCATCAGAAATCACAAAAAACAAATGGAAGTGTCACAACATTTGTCAAGTGGGTAAAGAAAAGAATGGTCAATCCAGAATCCTTTATCCACAAAAATATTCCTCAAGAATGGCAGAGAAATCAACACATTCTCAGACAAAAAACAAAAAAGAAGAAAGAAAGAAAGAAAGAGAGAGAGAAAGAAAGAAAGAAAGAAAGAAAGAAAGAAAGAAAGAAAGAAAGAAAGAAAGAAAGAAAGAGAAAAGAAAAAATTAAGAGAATCTTGCTAGTAGATCTACTCCAAAAGAAAGCTTACAGGAAATTTTCAAAATGAAGAAATGACAAAAGAAAGAATCTTGGGGGTGCCTGAGTGGCTCAATTGGTTGAGCCTCAGATTCTTGGTTTCAGCTCAGGTCATGATCTCACGGGTCCTGAGATCGAGCCCCAAGTGGGGCTCCATGCTCAGCATGGAGTCTCCTTGAAGATTCTCTCCCTCTGCATTTCCCCCCACTTGCATATGCATGTGCACATGCTCTCTCTAAAATAAATAAATAAATCTGGAAGGAAGGAAGGAAGGAAGGGAAGAAGGAATGTGGAAGAGGTACTTAGGACAATCATAAATTGAAGAGGGTAAAGAAACAAAATAAGGTAATATTTTTACAATTCATTTGAACGGGTAAAGTGACGATAGTAGTAGACTATGATAAGTTATGTAATGTGCAGTGGTGATGGACTAGTTCTAAAATATTTTGATTGTAGTGGTGGTTGCATGAATCTATACATCTGATCAAATGGCATAGAAGTACACACACAAATTATCAATGTCAAATGTCTGGTTTTGCTATTGCACTATAGTTATATGAAATACATCCATTGGGGGAATATGGATGAAGGGTACACAGGACTGTTCTGTACTATTTTTGCAAAATTTTGTTAGTCTATAGTTATTTCAAAATTAAAAGTTTTTCTTTAAAAAAAGGTGTGATTCTTACTCTAAACAAACTTATTACTAAAGTACATCACTTTCTGAAATTACAAACCCTTTATTAAAAATATACAGAAGAAGAGTGGTTATCTCTTGGGGTGGCAGGGGCTAGAGCACTGAGGGATACAGGTTGGAAGGAGAATGACTTCGCTGGGTCAACTAGGCACATTTGAAAGGCCTCTGAAAGATCAGGTATGTCCAGTGAGAAAATGGAAATCTGGCTTTGAAGCTCTAGGAAGAGATCAGGGGCAGAAATTTTGCTCAGAGGAAATGAATAAAATTTTTCAAAGTAGAAGTGTATTGGAATTAAACATAAAGTGGAACATTCAAGTATGGACAATTTTATGTTCATATTATCTTAATACTATTAAGGAAAAATGGTGATTCAATCATTAATAATGTCTATCTTTTCTCTTCCTTAGCATAAAACCTCTAGCCAGACAATAAGTATTTCATAATTGATTGATTTTGTTGATCATAATGCTGACATTTTAAGGGGAAGCTCCTCCCTCTCTCATATTTCCTCACTAAAATTTCTGCTCATTCTATACTCATTTGGGGATATTGTATTCTCAAGAGATTAAACTGCACCCTTCCTTACAAATATCTGTCAGATATTTCTGTTATCTGGAATACATTACATCTGTAATGTCAGAAGATTCATTCATTTGACAAAGACTAAGCTTGATAATAGTGGCTGAAAAAGCTTATCTGTAGATTGTGAACATGCATGGGAGGACAAAAAGGAAATAAATATTTTGTAAGCATCTTCTATGGGCAGTCAGTGTTAGGCATTTTCATAGGCATCTTCATAACCACCTGTGATGCAGGGATTGTTACCCTATTTTATAGATAAGGAAACTAAGGATTAGAAGGGTAAGTAATTTTCACTCTGAATCAGGTTGTATTCTTTCCTTTTCAGTGTTTTAATCACACTTCTTTAAGCTACAGTTTTAAGGGTTAGTACAGTTGGCCTGCAAATAGTTTTCCTTTTGCATATATTTCCTCACTTCCTGGATTGGTTGCCTATATATTTATCATTGTGCTAAAATCTATATATAACACAGAACAAGTATTCCAAAGCAATAGTTTTTCACTCCATCTGTTCAGCCAGGAGTGGGAATATGAATAGTATGACCCAAGAAGAAATAATAATGTAAGCAAGACTGCTGAGTAAAAAGAAAAACTTTCCTGTAAAACTAACTTTAAAGATAATCTTTCCTGTCAATAGTCAAGAGGCTTAGACAAATCTCCTCCACCATAGCAACAGAGGAAAAAGAATCATACTGAAGAATTAGCATCATAAAACCTAATTCATCTGATAAAATTAAGAGTGTGAATTAGGAAGAGCCAATGGCATAGTCAATATAATTGATAAACATTTAACTTGAGAAGTGGCAGATTAACAGAACTCTTTGCATAATTCATCATCCCTAAGGACCTATAAAAGAACAGAATTGGCCCAAAGGGGGAAAAATAGCCTGAAAATGGACCAATATAGATAGCTGAACAAGGTAGCAAAAGAAGAGAAGAACTGGGACCACAACCAAAACATGTGGGTTTTTCTTTGTTTTTGTTTGTTTGTTTGTTTGTTTCCAACACCTGCTTGTGAGTTTTATCAGTGATTTAGCAAGGATGTCTTGGCTATTACCATCAGAACTAGAGTGGACACAATTTTTGTAAAGCCCATACTTGTCCATGTAATTCATTTTCATAAGCCTTTAAATTCAGTTCTTCAAATGTTAACTGAAGGATAATGATTTGAAGTGCTACCTTACTTCCCAGCTGCCACCTGCCAGCCAACAGCTCAGTTTCTATGTCATTTAAGCATTCCAGTGACACTTTAAATACATTAAGTTACATTTAAATAATTCAAGCTGGGAGGAGGGGGGAAAGATGGAGGAGGAGTAGGGTACCCTATTTCAACTGGTCCCCGAATTGAGCTGGATATCTACCAGACCACTTTGAGCACCCACGAAACCAGCCTGAGATGTAAGAAGATCTGGATCTCTACAAACAGAATATCACAGGCGGTTGGTTTTGAGGTATGAAGCGGAGAGCCGTGATTCTGCGGGCAGATATCGGAGGATAAACGGCGGCGGGAGGGTGCCTGGCCGTGGGGATCCTACACCGCCGGTGAGTGACAGCCTCGCGCGCTGTGGACGGGGCACAGACTCGCAGACCGGTAGCGTCGGGAAAGGACTTTAGGGCAGCCCCCTGGGTGGAAAACCAGACCAGCGGGGTTGCGCGCAGGCAAACCGCAGCCGCCCAGACAGAAACCCGGAGCGACGGTCGCGCGCACGCGAACTGCAGCCTCCGAGACGAAACCCGGTGCGCTGGGGTCCCGCCAGTGAACTGCAACCTCCGGAGTGGAAACCCCAAGCGGCGGAGTCGTGCGCGCGCCAACTGCAGTCCCCAGGACAGGACCCCAAGCGGCAGAGACGCGCGCGCAAACTGGGAGCGGCTGGTGGTTTTAGAAGCACAAAGGGCAGAGACGTGCCCCGACCTGGAGGCAGGACTGGGAGCGCTGCGGAGGGGCGCACAACCCAGGACACTGCAGTTTATAGCAGCACAGACAGAAACGGAGATGGTGTGGCCTGGAGCGCTCACTGAAGAACAGACTGAGGTCTCTCTGCTCTGAGGCAGAGGGTTGGAAACGGCCTCTTCTGCTCTGACTCGCAGAAGAGACACAGAAAGCCGCCAGGGAAAGGCGCCAGAGAACAAAAGCCCCAAAGACTGATTCCCACTGAGCCCATCCCCCACCACAGGGGCGCAGGGCAACTCCGCCCAAACAGGGTTGCCTGAGTAACAGTGCAGCAGGCCCCTCCCACAGAAGACAGGCTGGGAAAACAAGAGACCAGCAACCCTAAGGTCCCAAGAAAACAGGTGCATCTTGCTTGGGTTCTGGTCAATAATTTCGACGCTATACATTCCCTCAAACACCCATCAACAGAATGACTAGGAGGAGGAGCCCCCAAAACCGAAAAGACTCAGAGATTATGACTTATGCTGCAGATTTACAAATGGATGCAGATATAACCAAGATGTCGGAGATGGAATTCAGGCTAGCAATGAAGACAATGGCTAGAATGGAGAAATCAATTAATGGCAACATAGAGTCTCTAAGGGCAGAAATAAAAGGTGAATTGGCAGAACTTAAAAATGCTATCAATGAGATCCAATCCAATCTAGATAATCTAACAGCTAGGGTAACTGAGACAGAAGAGAGAATAAGCGATCTGGAAGACAGTATAATAGATAAAAAGGGAAAAGAGGAGGCCAGGGAAAAACAACTCAGAATCCATGAAAATAGAATCAGAGAAATAAGTGACACCATGAGGCGTTCCAATGTCAGAATCATTGCAATCCCGGAGGGAGTGGAGAGAGAGAGAGGACTAGAAGATGTATTTGAGCAAATCGTAGCTGAGAACTTCCCTAATCTGGGGAATGAAACAAACATTTGAGTCCTAGAGGCAGAGAGGACCCCTCTTAAGATCAAGGAAAACAGGCCAACACCCCGGCATGTAATAGTAAAACTTGCAAATCTTAGAACCAAGGAAACCATCTTAAGGGCAGTTAGGGGGAAGAGATTCCTTACGTACAGAGGGAGGAACATCAGAATAACATCAGACCTATCCACAGAGACCTGGCAAGCCAGAAAGGCCTGGCAAGACATATTCAGGGTACTAAATGAGAAGAACATGCAGCCAAGAATACTTTATCTGGCAAGGCTTTCATTTAGAATGAATGGAGAGATGCAGAGCTTCCACGACTGGCAGAAGTTGAAAGAATATGTGACCACTAAGCCGGCCCTGCAAAAAATATTAAGGGGGGTTCTATAAAAGGAGAAAGACCCCAAGAGTGATCTACAACAGAAATTTACAGGGACAATCTATAAAAACAACGTCTTCACAGGCAACATGATGACAATTAATTCATATCTTTTGATAATCACTCTCAACGTGAATGGCCTAAACGCTCCCATAAAACGGCACAGGGTTGCAGATTGGATAAAAAGACAGGACCCATCCATATGCTGCCTACAAGAGACTCATTTTGAACCTAAAGATACATCCAGACTGAAAGTGAAGGGATGGAGATCTATCTTCCACGCCAGCGGACCTCAAAAGAAAGCTGGGGTAGCAATTCTTATATCAGACAAATTAGATTTTAAACTAAAGTCTGTAATAAGAGACACAGAAGGACACTATATCATTCTTAAAGGGTCTATCCAGCAAGAAGATCTAACAATTGTAAACATCTATGCCCCCAACATGGAAGCAGCCATCTACATAAGCCAACCGTTAACCAAAATAAAGAGTCATATTGATAACAATACGTTAATTGTAGGAGACCTCAATATTCCACTTTCAGCAATGGACAGATCATCTAAGCAGAAAATCAACAAAGAAACAAGAGCTTTGAATGATACATTGGACCAGATGGACCTCATAGATATTTACAGAACATTCCACCCTAAAACAACAGAATACTCATTCTTCTCGAGCACACATGGAACTTTCTCCAGAATAAACCATATACTGGGTCACAAATCAGTTCTCAACCGATACCAAAAGATTGAGATTATTCCCTGCATATTCTCAGACCACAATGCTCTAAAACTGGAACTCAATCACAAGAAAAAATTTGGCAGAAATTCAAACACTTGGAAGCTAAAGACCACTCTGCTCAAGAATGTTTGGGTCAACCAAGAAATCAAAGAAGAACTTAAACAATTCATGGAAATCAATGAGAACGAAAACATATTGGTCCAAAACCTATGGGATACTGCAAAGGCGGTCCTAAGGGGGAAATACATAGCCATCCAAGCCTCACTCAAAAAAATAGAAAAATCCCGAATTCACCAACTAACTCTACACCTTAAAGAACTAGAGAAAAAGCAACAAATGACGCCTAAGCCACGCATTAGAAGAGAAATAATTAAAATTAGAGCAGAAATCAATGAATTAGAAACCAGAAACACAGTAGATCAGATCAATGAAACTAGAAGTTGGTTCTTTGAAAGAATTAATAAGATTGATAAACCACTGGCCAGACTTATCCAAAAGAAGAGAGAAAGGACCCAAATTAATAAAATTATGAATGAAAGGGGAGAGATCACGACCAACACCAAGGAAATAGAAACAATTATTAGAAATTATTATCAACAACTATATTCCAATAAACTGAGCAATCTGGATGAAATGGAGGCCTTCCTGGAAACCTATAAGCTGCCAAGACTGAAACAGGAAGAAATTGACAACCTGAATAGGCCAATAACCAGTAACGAGATTGAAGCAGTGATCAAAAACCTCCCAAAAAACAAGAGTCCAGGGCCTGATGGATTCCCTGGGGAATTCTACCAAACATTCAAAGAAGAAATAATACCTATTCTACTGAAGCTCTTTCAAAAAATAGAAACAGAAGGAAAACTTCCAAACTCATTCTATGAGGCCAGCATTACCTTAATCCCCAAACCAGGCAAAGACCCCAACAAAAAGGAGAATTTCAGACTGATATCCCTGATGAATATGGATTTGAAAATCCTCAACAAAATCCTAGCTAATAGGATCCAACAATACATTAAAAGGATCATCCACCACGACCAAGTGGGATTTCTCCCGGGGATGCAAGGGTGGTTCAACATTCGCAAATCAATCAATGTGATAGAACACATTAAAAAGAGGAGGGAGAAGAACCATATGGTCCTCTCAATTGATGCAGGAAAAGCATTTGACAAAACACAACATCCTTTCCTGATTAAAACTCTCCAGAGTATAGGGATAGAGGGAACATTCCTCAAGCTCATAAAATCCATCTATGAAAAACCCACAGCGAATATCATCCTCAATGGGGAAAAGCTGAGAGCCTTTCCCTTAAGATCAGGAACACGTCAAGGGTGCCCACTCTCACCACTGTTGTTCAACATAGTACTAGAAGTCCTAGCAACAGCAATCAGACAACAAAAAGAAATAAAAGGTATTCAAATTGGCAAAGAAGAAGTCAAATTCTCTCTTTTCGCAGATGACATGATACTTTATGTGGAAAACCCAAAAGACTCCACCCCCAAATTACTAGAACTCATACAGCAATTCAGTAATGTGGCAGGATACAAAATCAATACACAGAAATCAGTTGCTTTCTTATACAGTAACAACGCAACTGTTGAAAGAGAAATTAAAGAAACGATTCCACTTACAATAGCACCAAAAACCATAAGATACCTCGGAATAATCCTAAGCAAAGAGGTAAAGGATCTATACTCTAGGAACTACAAAACACTCATGAAAGAAATTGAAGAAGACACAAAAAGATGGAAAAATATTCCATGCTCATGGATCGGAAGAATAAACATTGTTAAAATGTCTGTGCTACCCAGAGCAATCTATACCTTCAATGCCATCCCGATCAAAATTCCAATGACATTTTTCAAAGTGCTGGAACAAACAATCCTAAAATTTGTATGGAATCAGAAAAGACCCCAAATCGCCAAGGAGATGTTGAAAAAGAAAAACAAAGCTGGGGGCATCACGTTGCCCGATCTCAAGCTATATTACAAAGCAGTGATCACCAAGACAGCATGGTACTGGCACAAAAACAGACATACAGACCAATGGAACAGAATAGAGAACCCAGATATGGACCCTCAATTCTATGGTCAAATAATCTTTGACAAAGCAGGGAAAAACATGCAATGGAAAAAAGACAGTCTCTTCAATAAACGGTGCTGGGAAAATTGGACAGCCACATGCAGAAGAATGAAACTCGACCATTCTCTAACACCATTCACAAAGATAAACTCAAAGTGGATGAAAGACCTCAATGTGAGACAGGAATCCATCCAAATCCTAGAGGAGAACATAGGCAGTAACCTCTTTGACATCGGCCACAGCAACTTCTTTCAAGATACATCTCCAAAAGCTAGTGAAACAAAAGCAAAAATGAACTTTTGGGACTTCATCAAGATAAAAAGCTTCTGCACAGCAAAGGAAACAGTCAACAAAACAAAGAGGCAACCCACAGAATGGGAGAAGATATTTGCAAATGACACTACAGATAAAGGGCTGGTATCCAAGATCTATAAAGAACTTCTCAAACTCAACACCCAAAAAACAAATAATCAAGTCAAAAAATGGGCAGAAGAGATGAACAGACACTTCTCTGAAGAAGACATACAAATGGCTAACAGACACATGAAAAAATGTTCATCATCATTAGCCATCAGGGAAATCCAAATCAAAACCACACTGAGATACTACCTTACACCAGTTAGAATGGCAAAAATGGCCAGGGAAAGAAACAACAAATGTTGGAGAGGTTGTGGAGAAAGGGGAACCCTCTTACACTGTTGGTGGGAATGCAAGTTGGTACAGCCACTTTGGAAAACAGTGTGGATGTTCCTCAAAAATTTAAAAATAGAGCTACCCTATGACCCAGCAATTGCACTGCTGGGTATTTACCCCAAAGACACAGATGTAGTGAAAAGAAGGGCCATATGCACCCCAATGTTCATAGCAGCAATGTCCGCAATAGCCAAACTGTGGAAAGAGCCGAGATGCCCTTCAACGGATGAATGGATAAAGAAGATGTGGTCCATATATACAATGGAATATTACTCAGCCATCAGAAAAGATGAATACCCAACTTTTACATCAACATGGATGGGACTGGAGGAGATTATGCTAAGTGAAATAAGTCAAGCAGAGAAAGTCAATTATCATATGGTTTCACTTATTTGTGGAACATAAGGAATAACATGGAGGACATTAAGAGAAGGAAGGGAAAAATGGGCGGGGGGAATTGGAGGGAGAGATGAACCATGAGAGACTATGGACCTGAGAAACAAACAGGGTTTTAGAGGGAAGGGGGGAGGGGGGATTGGTTAGCCCGGTGATGGGTATTAAGGAGGGCACGTACTGCATGGAGCACTGGGTGTTATACGAAAACAATGGATCGTGGATCACTACATCAAAAACTAATGATGTATTGTATGGTGACTAACATAACATAATAAAATTTAAATAAATAAATAAATAAATAAATAATTCAAGCTGAAACTATCAGTTTGAAAGAAAATTGGAAGACGCACTTAGGAAAAGAGACTCTTGAATTGCAGGCAAGTGAAAGTGAGTTTGATAGGTCTGAGAGGATATTTTCTACCTTACATTAAATTTGCCCTCCTGCCAAAAACAACTATAAAACTGAGCACAACATATGAAACAACTGTTTTTCAGGAAAGAGGCAGCAAAAGACTAATCCCAAAAGAGGAAACATGAATTGAGCCGTCCATTTATCCCATCTTTTTGCCTGGGAACAATTTCACAACCACTGGATGATGAACTCCAAGCAGAGCATGATAGTCCCCTGAGTTGAGGAGTCAGAGAATAGAGTGTAGGAGGTGTTAAAGCATCTGAAAATTTCAGTTCAGGGTACCAAAATTCAAGGAGCTACACAGAAAGCAGAAGCTTTCTCAGTATTACCTCTGGTTTTCAGACAAGGAATAGGCTGAATGGGTAAGAAAGAAATTCCACAGAGTCTAGCCTATAGCAACAGGGCTGAAAGCATAACAGATGCTAGAGGCACAGTCTTTGGGGATGCAAGAGTTCTGGCTGAGTCAGGATAGAGAGATATTACTGAACACCCTGGGTATTCTGCTAAACACAATGGTGCTTACAAGTAAGGACCATGCCCTAGAGTAAGGACAACTCTAAAACTGCTCTAATAAAGTTTAAAAGCAAGTCTCAACAGTATCAAAATAAGTTGCCAGTATATTAATAGCCAAAACAAAATTCAACATTTTTTAAAGAAAGAAAATATAAACCAGATGTTTTACAAGGATTTATTCACAACTTCAAGGATACAATCACAAATTACTAGACATGCGAAGAAGTAGGAAAATGTAACTCATTAAAGAAGAAAAGTAGTCAACAGAAATTCACCAGGTCACCCAGATGGGGTCATTAAAAAACAAAAGTCTTTAAAAAGGCTACTATTTAAAGTTTCAAGGATTTAAAGAAAAAGATGGACATAATGATTGGTGAGACGGAGAAATCTCAAAGAAAAACTAGAAACTCTAATAAAGAACCAAATGGGAATTCTAGAATTGAAATTCAAGTAGTATAATTTTTAAAGATCCAGTTAAAGATTTACTGGATAAAAACTTAGCAGATTGGCAACTTCAGACCAAAAGGTCATGCATTTCAAAATATATCAATAGAAATTATCCAATGTCAAGTAAAAAGAGAATAAAATGATTTTTTGAAATACACTCAGTGAATTGTGGGACACCAAGCAGTCTAATTGTAACTAGAGTCACAGAAGGACAGCAGAGAAAGAAAAATGTAAAAGAAATAATTGAAAAAAATTGTCAGATTTAGTGAAAACCACAAACCTGCAAATATAAATGTCTTTTTAGCAGAATACATTTTTTAAAAACACATATTGGCACTGCACAGTTTTTGGAAACCACTGAAAGAAATCTTAAAAGCCACTGTAGGGGCAATAATATCAGTGACATGGAGGCTAGAAGACAATGAAATGACATCTTTAAAGAAGTGAGAGGGAGTGCATAATTAACATAGTATCATACATCAGGCAAAAATACTTTTCAAAAATAAACACCTTTTTGGATAAATGAAAGCTGAGTCAGTACACTTGCATTAGAACAAGTTCTAAAGAAAATTCTTCATACCTAAACTAGTGTAACATTGTGTGTCAACTATACTTCAATAATATGCTTCACTAGAAGGAACCTCTGATCTATAGGAAGGAATGAGGAACACTAGAAATAGTAAATATGTGGCTAAATATGAAAGACTCCATTTTTTTCTTCTCTTAATCTTAAAAAACAAATGACTGTTTAGAGCAGAAATAGTGACATAGTAAGGTGGAATGACAATGCATGTAGAAGTTAGATATGTAATAATAGCACAAAGTATGAGGAGGTAATGGAGTTACATGGATATGAGGTTTCTACATTTTAAAAATACTAAATTTAAAATTACATAATATAATAGCTAACAATTATATAGTATTAACTCTAGGTAGATAATTTAAGGATACATATTATAATCCCTGGAGCTACCAAGAGAACATAATGGAAAAAAATAGAGAAATTAAAACAAAATAATAAAAAAAAATTGATCAAGCCAAAGAAAGATGGGAAAAGGGATAACAGAGGAACAAAAAACAGATGAGATAAATAGAAAACAAATAGCAAAGTAGTAGATTCAAACTCAACCATATCAATAATTATGTTTTTTTAAAAAGGGACTAAACACACCAATTAAAGGCAAAGATTGTTAGACTAAATCAGGCATTACCAAACTATTAGCCCACAGGCCAAATCCAGCTAGCCACCTATTTTTTAAAATAAATTTTTTAGAGCAGTTTTAAAATAAATTTGTTTGCAACAAAATTGGGCAGCATACAGAGAATTCCCATACACTCCTTGTCCCTGCACACACATAGCTTCCTCCACTATCAACATCCTGCGCCAGTTTAAACGTTGTTTAAATCAAAGTCCACACCAGAGCGAAGCCCTCCAATGTCCCAGCAAGGGTTCCACCCCCCCCCACCCCCCCCCCCCCCGCTTAGCCACTGGAGCAACATCCGTCAGCGGAGCCAACTTCTAAAAGTTCCGATTTTGTGCTCTGCTGCTCTATTACTTGCCAGAAGCAGCGACGGAGGCCCCCTCCCCCACCGTCTATCTTCCCGAATATCGCCTCGGATTCACTTCTCTGCATGTCCTACCTTCCAGAAAGTGGTCGCTTTTCTGTTCAGAGAGTTGCTGCTATTCTTTTCTTGGATCTCCTGTTGAGCTTGTAGGTGTTCAGAATGGTTTGATCCCTATCCAGCTGAATTCCTGGGACCAGACCAAATCCAGGTCTCCTACTCCTCTGCCATTTGCTCCTCCCTGTTTGTCATATTCAGTCCGTGTTTTTTTTCAGAGGAATCTTTGAAGTCTGTTGTCTCTTCTCTGCAGGTCAGTTTGGCTAAGATTAGATAACGTAATCTTGACTGAACCTTAATAAACTGTCCTAGATGCCAGTAGGCTGAAGGACCCTTGGGGTCACAGAAAGACCAGGGTGCCTCAGTGTGGCAGAGCTCCCAGGTGTCAGAGCGGGGAAGCTGGCTGCAGAGACAGAACCGAGGAGCGGGCTCGCAGCTCGGGGTTGCCATAAACCGTGATTCACGGCAGTCAGGCCACTACTCCTCCAGCAGGGACCCAACAAGCAGCAGATCCGGGGAGACTCCCCTTCCTCCCCTGGGAGGAGCAGCGCCGGAGCGCACCACAGGGATCTGCTGGGTTTGGGGACTCCACACGGGGTCAGGTGCCAGAGATAGAAACGCTCGGTCACAGGCCGGGTGAGCACGGAGTGCAGCTGAAGACCAGGGAGATGGGAGTGACTGACTGCTTTTCTCTGGGGGCTCACTGAGGAGCGGGCCCCGAGTTCTCGGCTCCTCCGTGGTGGAGATTGGGAGGCCACCATTTTCACTCTCGTCCTCCAAAGCTGCAGGGAAAGCTTGCAGGGAACAAAAGCTCCCGAGAGCAAACCCGAGCAGATTACTTAGCCAAGACCCGGCAAGGGCGGGGCAATTCGGCCTCCAGAAAAGACATTTGGGAACCACGGCAACAGGCCCCTTCCCCAGAAGATCAGCGAGAACAGCCAGCCAAGACCAAGTTTACCGATCAATGAGAATGGCAGAACTCCAGCGCTAGGGGAATACTGCACATAGAATTCATGGTTTTTTTCCCATGATTCTTTAGTCTTTCAAAGTTAATTTTTTTAATTTTCTTTTTCTTTTTTTTTAATTTTTCTTTTTCCCTTTTTCAGCCAATATCTTATCAATCCCTTTTTTTAAAATATCTTTTTTATTTTTCATTTTTAGAGTCATATTCTATCCCTTCATAGTGGTTAACCTTATTTTTGGAATATATATATATATATATATATATATATATATATATATATATATGATGTTCTCTCTTTAAAATTTTGGGATACAGTTTCTTCTAACAGACCAAAATATACCCTAAATCTCTAGTGTATGGCTTTGTTCTAGTCTCCTGCCTGATCACATTCTCTCCCTTTTTTTTTTAAAATCCTCTTCTTTCTTTTTTCAACCAACTTCTTATCAATTCCTTTTATAAAATCTTTTACACTTTTCATCTTTACAGTCATATTCCATCCCTTCATCATATTTATCCTTATTTTTGTACATATATAAGTTTTTCTTTCTTTAAAATTTTGGGAGGCACTTTCTTCTAACAGACCAAAATATGCCCCAAATCCAGTGTGTGGCACTGATCTAAGCACCAGCCTGATCATATTTAATCATACTCTTTTTTTTTCTTTTTCTTTTATTTTCTTTTTTCATTCTTTCCCTTTATTTTCCCCAGGTTTCAGGTCTCTTCTGATTTGTTTAGTATATATTTTTCTGGGGGCATTGTTACCCTGTTAACATTTTGTTCTCTCATTAATCTATTCTCCTCTGGACAAAATGACAAGATGGAAAAAATCACCTCAACAAAAAGAACAAGAGGCAGTACCAACTGCCAGGGACCTAATCAATACGGACATTAGTAAGATGTCGGAACTAGAGTTCAGAATGATGAATTTAAAGATACTAGCTGGGATTGAAAAAAGCATGGAAGCTATTAGAGAAACCCTTTCTGGAGAAATAAAAGAACTAAAATCTAACCAAGTTGAAATCAAAAAGGCTATTAATGAGGTGCAATCAAAAATGGAGGCTCTAACTGGTAGGATAAATGAGACAGAAGAGAGAATTAGTGATATAGAAGACCAAATGATGGAAAATAAAGAAGCTGAGAAAAAGAGAGATAAACAACTACTGGATCACAAGGGCAGAATTCAAGAGATAAGTGATATCATAAGATGAAACAATATTAGAATAATTGGGATCCCAGAAGAAGAAGAAAGAGAGAGAGGGGCAGAAGGTATATTGGAGCAAATTATAGCAAAGAACTTCCTGAATTTGGGGAAGGGAACAGGCATCAAAATCCAGGAGGCACAGAGAACCCCCCTCAAAATCAATAAAAATAGGTCAACACCCCGACATCTAATAGTAAAACTTACGAGTCTCAGAGACAAAGAGAAAATCCTGAAAACAGCTTGGGACAAGAGATCTGTAACCTACAATGGTAGAAACATTAGATTGGCAACAGACCTACCACGGAGACCTGGCAGGCCAGAAAGGACTGGCATGATATATTCAGAGCACTAAACGAGAAAAATATGCAGCCAAGGATACTATATCCATCTAGGCTCTCATTGAAAATAGGAGAGATAAAAAGCTTCCAGGACAAACAAAAACTAAAGCAATTTGCAAACATGAAACCAACCCTACAAGAAATATTGAAAGGGGTCCTCTAAGCAAAGAGAGAGCCTAAAAGTAATATAGACCAGAAAGGAACACAGACAATACACAGTAACAGTCACCTTACAGGCAATACAATGGCACTAAATTCATATCTTTCAACAGTTACTCTGAATGTAAATGGGCTAAATGCCCCAATCATAAGACACAGGGTATCAGATTGGATAAAAAAACAAGACCCATCAATACGCTGTCTGCAAGAGACTCATCTTAGACCCAAAGACACCCTGAGATTGAAAGTGAAGGGGTGGAAAACAATTTACCACGATAATGGACATCAAAAGAAAGCTAGGGTGGCAATCCTTATATCAGACAAATTAGATTGTAACCAGAGACTATAATAAGAGATGAGGAAGGACACTATATCCTACTTAAAGGGTCTATCCAACAAGAAGATCTAACAACTGTAAATATCTATGCCCCTAACATGGGAGCAGCCAATTATATAAGGCAATTAATAACAAAAGCAAAGAAACACATCGACAACAATACAGTAATAGTGGGGGACTTTAACACCCCCCCTCACTGAAATGGACAGATCATCTAAGCAAAAGATCAACAAGGAAATAAAGACTTTAAATGACACACTGGACCAAATGGACTCCACAGACATTTCAGAACATTCCATCCCAAAGCCACAGAATACATTCTTCTCTAGTGCCCATGGAACATTCTCCAGAATCGATCACATCCTAGGTCATAAATCAGGTCTCAACCAGTACCAAAAGACTGGAATCATTCCCTGCCTATTTTCAGACCACAATGCTTTGAAACTAGAACTCAATCACAAAAGGAAAGTCGCAAAGAACTCAAATACATGGAGGCTGAAGAGCATCCTACTAAAGAATGAATGGATCAACCAGGAAATTAAAGAAGAATTAAAAAAAATCATGGAAACCAATGAAAATGAAAACACAACTGTTCAAAATCTTTGAGATGCAGCAAAGGCAGTCCTAAGGGGAAAGTACATAACAATACAAGCCTTTCTCAGGAAACAAGAAAGGTCTCAAATACACAACTTAACCCTACACCTAAAGGAGCTGGAGAAAGAATAGCAAAGAAAGCCTAAACCCAGCAGGAGAAGGGAAATAATAAAGAGCAGAGCAGAAATCAATGAAATAGAAACCAAAAGAACAGAAGAATGGATCAACGAAACTAGGAGCTGGTTCTTTGAAAGAATGAACAAGATTGATAAACCCCTGGCCAGACTTATCAAAAAGAAAAGAGAAATGACCCAAATCAACAAAATCATGATGAAAGAGGAGAGAGAGATCACAACCAACACCAAAGAAATACAAACAATTATAAGAACATATTATGAGCAACCCTATGCCAGCAAATTAGATAATCTGGAAGAAATGGATGCATTCCTAGAGATGTATCAACTACCAAAACTGAACCAGGAAGAAATAGAAAACCTGAACAGACCTATAACCATGAAGGAAATTGAAGCAGTCATCAAAAACCTCCCAACAAACAAAAGCCCAGGGCCAGATGGCTTCCCAGGGGAATTCTACCAAACATTTAAAAAAGAATTAATACCTATTCTTCTGAAACTGTTCCAAAAAATAGAAATGGAAGGAAAACTTCCAAACTCGTTTTATGAGGCCACCATTACCTTGATCCCCAAACCAGACAAAGACCCCATCAAAAAGGAGAATTACAGAATATCCTTGATATACATGGATGTAAAAATTCTCACCAAAATACTAGCCAGTAGGATCCAACAGTACATTAAAAGGATTATTCACCACGACCAAGTGGGATTTATCCCTGGGCTGCAAGGTTGGTTCAACATCCGCAGATCAATCAATGTGGTACAATACATCAATAAAAGAAAGAACAAGAATCATATGATCCTCTCAATAGGTGCAGAAAAAGCATTTGACAAAGTATAGCATCCTTTCTTGATCAAAACTCTTCACAGTATAGGGATTGAGGGTATGTACCTCAATATCATAAAAGCCATCTATGAAAAACCCACAGCAAATATCTTTCTCAATGGGAAAAAATTGAGAGCTTTCCCCCTGAGGTTGGGAATGCAGCAGGGATGTCCACTATCACCACTGCCATTCAACATACTACTAGAAGTCCTAGCCTCAGCAATCAGACAAAAAAAGGAAATCAAAGGCTCTGAATTGGCAAAGAAGAAGTCAAACTCTCACTCTTTGCAGATGATATGATACTTTATGTGGAAAACCCAAAAGACTCCACCCCAAAACTGCTAGAACTCATACAGGAATTCAGTCAAGTGGCAGGATATAAAATCAATGCTCAGAAAGCAGTGGCATTCTTATACACCAACAAGAAGACAGAAGAAAGAGAAATTAAGGAGTCAATCCCATTTACACTCGCACCCAAAACCATAAGATACCTAGGAATAAATCTAACCAAAGAGGCAAAGAATCGGTACTCAGAAAACTATAAATTAGTCATGAAGGAAATTGAGGAAGACACAAAGAAATGGAGAAATGTTCCATGCTCATGGATTGGAAGAACAAATATTGTGAAGATGTCAATGCTACCTAGAACAATCTACACTTTCGATGCAATCCCCATCAAAATATCATCCACTTTTTTCAAAGAAATGGAATAAATAATCCTAAAGTTTGTATGGAACCAGAAAAGACCCTGAATAGCCAGAGGAATGTTGAAAAAGAAAAGCAAAGCTGGTGGCATCACAATTCCGGACTTCAAGCTCTATTACAAAGCTGTCGTCATCAAGACAGTATGGTACCAGCATAAAAACAGACACAGAGATCAATGGAACAGAATAGAGAGCCCAGAAATGGACCCTCAACTCTATGGTCAACTAATCTTCGAACAAAGCAGGAAAGAATGTCCAATGGCAAAAAGACAGTCTCTTCAACAAATGGTGTCGGGAAAATTGGACAGCCACATGCAGAAGAATGAAACTGGATCATTGCCTTACACCACACACAAAAATAGACTCCAAATGGTTGAAAGACCTCAATGTGAGACAGGAGTCCATCAAAATCCTAAAGGAGAACACAGGCAGCAACCTCTTCGACCTCAGCTGCAGCAGCTTCTTCCTAGAAACATCGCCAAAGGCAAGGGAAGCAAGGGCAAAAATGAACTATTGGGACTTCATCAAGATTAAAAGCTTTTGCACAGCAGAAGAAACAGTCAACAAAACCAAAAGACAACCGACAGAATGGGAGAAGATATTTGCAAATGACATATCAGATAAAGGGCTAGTATCCAAAATCTATAAAGAACTTCTTAAACTCAACACCCAAAGAACAAATGATCCAATCAAGAAATGGGCAGAAGACACGAACAGACATTTCTGCAAAGACATTGAAATGGCCTACAGACACATGAAAAAGTGTACAACATCGCTCGGCATCAGGGAAATCCAAATCAAAACCTCAATGAGATACCACCTCACACCAGTCAGAATGGCTAAAATTAACAAGTCAGGAAATGACAGATGTTGGCGGGGATGCGGAGAAAGGGGAACCCTCCTACACTGTTGGTGGGAATGCAAGCTGGTGCAGCCACTCTGGAAAACAGTATGGAGGTTCCTCAAAAAGTGGAAAATAGAGCTACCGTATGACCCAGCAATGGCACTACTGGGTATTTACCCCAAAGATACAAATGTAGTGATCTGAAGGGGTATGTGCACCCCAATGTTTATAGCAGCAATGTCCACAATAGCCAAACTATGGAAAGAGCCAAGATGTCCATCAACAGATGAATGGATAAAGAAGATATATATGTATATACAATATTGTATATTGTATACAATATATATATTGTATACAATATATATATATATATACAATGGAATATTATGCAGCCATCCAAAGGAATGAAATCTTGCCATTTGCAACGACGTGGATGGACCTGTAGGGTATTATGCTGAGCGATATAAGTCAATCAGAGAAAGACATGTATCATATGACCTCACTGATATGAGGAATTCTTAATCTCAGGAAACAAACTGAGGGTTGCTGGAGTGGTGGGGGGGTGGGAGGGATGGGGTGGCTGGGTGATAGACATTGGGGAGGGTATGTGCTAGTGAGCACTGTGAATTGTGTAAGACTGATGAATCACAGACCTGTACCTCTGAAACCAATAATACATTATTTGTTAAAAAAAGAAAAAAGAAAAGAAGATAGTAGGAAGAGAAAAATGAAGGGGGGGGGGAATCAGAGGGGGAGATGAATCATGAGAGACTATGAACTCTGAGAAACAAACTGAGGGTTCTAGAGAGGAGGGGTTTGGGGGGATGTGTTAGCCTGGTGATGGGTATTAAAGAGGGCACGTATTGAATGGAGCACTGGGTGTTATACGCAAAAAATGAATCATGGAACACTACATCAAAAACCAATGATGTAATGTATGGTGATTAACATAACATAATAAAATAAAATTTAAAAAAAAATTTAAAAAGGAGGGCACATACTGCATGGAGCACTGGGTGTTATACGAAAACAATGAATCGTGGATCACTACATCAAAAACCAATGATGTATTGTATGGTGACTAATATAACATAATAAAATTTTTAAAAAATCAATAGTTTACAGTAGAGCTCACTGTTGATATTATACATTCTATGGATTTTGGAAAACATATAGTGGCATGTCTCCACCATTATAGTAACATTTATAATAATTTCACTGCCCTAAAAATCCTCTGTGCTATGCCTATTTATCCCTCCCTCCCTCCAAACTCTGGCAATCTCTGATCTTTTTACTGTGTCCATGTTTTTGCCTTTTCCAGAATGTCATATAGTTGGAGTCATATGCTATGGAGCATATTCAGATTGATTTCTTTCACTTAGTAAATGTGTTTAAGTTTTCTCCCTGTCTTTTCATAGCTTGATAGCTCATTTATTCTTAGTGCTGAATAATATTACATTGTTGGATATACCACATTTTATTTATCCATTCATCTTTTGAAGGACATCTTGGTTGCTTCCAAGTTTTGGCAATTGTGAATAAAGTTGCTATAAACATCTATGTGCAGGTTTTTTTGTGGACAGAAATTTTAACTCACTTAGGTAACTTGTTTAGGAGTGCAATTACTGAATAATGTGTAAAGAGTATATTTAGTTTTCTAAGAAACTGCCCACTGTCTTCCAAAGTGGCTATACCATTTTACATTCCCACTAGCACTGAATGAGAGTTCCTGTTGTTCCTACATACTCACCAGCATTTGGTGTTGACAGTGTTTCAGATCTTAGCTATTCTAATAGGTGTGTGGTGGTATTTTGTTTTTTAATTTGCAATTCCCTAATGCATATGAATGTGGAGTATCTTTTCAGATGCTTATTTACCATCTGTTTATCTTCTCTGAATCATCTGTTCAGTTCTTTTGTCCAGTTTTTTAAAGATTTTATTTATTTATTTGAGAGGGAGAGAAAGAAGAGAGAGAAAGTATGAGCAAGGGGGAGGGGCAGAGGGACAAGCAGACTCCCCACTGAGCAAGGAGCCCAATGGGGGGCTTGTTCCCAGTACCCCAAGATCATGACCTGAGCCGAAGTCAGACGCTTAACTGATTGAGCCACCCAGGCACCCCTGTCCATTTTTTAATAGGATTGGTAATTTTCTTATTGTTGAGTTTTAAGTGTATTTGTATATTTTGGATAACAGTTCTTTATCAGATGTGTCTTTTGCAAATATTTTCTCCCAGTCTGTGGCTTATCTTCTCATTCTCTTGACATTGTCCTTTGCAGAACAGAAGTTTTTAATTTTAATGAAGTCCAGCTTATCAATTATTTCTTTCATGTATTGTGCTTTGGTGCTGTATTTAAAGATTCATCACCCAACCTAGGATCATCTAGGTTTTCTCATATCTTCTAGAAGTTTTATAGTTTCATATTTTATATTTAGGTCCATAATTCATTTTGAGTTAATTTTTATGGTGAATGTAAGCTCTATAAATACATTCTTTTTCTTTTTCTTTTTTTTAATGTGGATGGCCAGTTGTTCTAGTGCCATTTGTTGAAAAGATGATTATTTCTTCATTGTATTGCTTTTGTTCCTTTGTCAAAGATCAGTTGACAGTATTCATGTGGGTTTATTTCTGAGCTCTCAGTTATGTTCCATCAATCAATTTGTCTGTTCTTTTGCCAGTAACACATTGTCTTGATTACAGTAGCTTTATAGTAAGTCTTCAAGTCAGGTAGTATCAATCCTCCAACTTTCTTCTTACTGTATTTGAGTGTTTTGCCTCTCCAAACTTCAGAATCAGTTTGTTGATATCCACAAAATAACTTGGTATTTTGATTGAGAGTGCACTGAATCTATACATAAGGTTGAGAAGAACTGACATCTTGACAATATTAAGTCTTCAATACATGAACATGATATATCTCTCCATTTATTTAGTTCTTTGATTTTGTACATCAGAGTTCTGTAGGTTTCCTCATATAGATTGTGTCCATATTTTGTTAGATTTATACTGAAGTATTTAATTTTGGTGGGTTCTAATGTAAATGGTATTGTGTTTTTTATTTAAAATTCCAATTATTCATTGCTGGTATATAGGAAAGCCATTGACTTTTATATATATTAACCTTGTATATTGCAACCCTGTTAGAACTTCTTAGTTCCTGGAAGTTTTTTTGGTTGATTTGGGGGATTTTTCTACATAGACAATCACATCATTTGTGAACAAATAGTTTTATTTCTTCCTTCCAAAACTGTGCTTCTTTTCCTTTTCTTGTCTTATGCCTTAGGTGCCCTTCCAGTATTATGTTAAAAAAGAAGTAGTGAGAGGGAACATTCTTGTCTTGTTCCTGATCTTAGCAGGAAAGCTTCTAGATTCTCACCATTAAGTATGATGTTAGCTTCAAAGTTTTTGTAAATGTTCTTCATCAAATGGAGGAAAATCCTCTCTGTTCCTGGTTTAATTATGTATGAATATTGGATTTAGTCAAATGTATTATCTGCATCTATTGATATAATCATGTGATTTTTCCTCTTTAGCTTGTTGATGTGAAGGATTACATTAAATAATTTTTGAATGTTGAACCAGGCTTACATACCTGAGGTAAATCCAACTTGGTCATGGTGTATAATTCTTTTTATACATTGCTGGATTCAATTTGTTAATATTTTATTGAGGATTTTTACATCAACGTTCATTGGTCTTCAGTTTTCTTTTCTTGTAATTTCTTATTTAAAGATTTTATTTATTTATTTGACAGAGACAGAGATAGCAAGAGCAGGAACACAAGCAGCGGGAGTGGGAGAAGGAGAAGCAGGCTTCCCCTCGAGGAGGGAGCCTGATATGGGACTCGATCCCAGGACCCTGGGATCATGACCTGAGCAGAAGGCAGACGCCTAACGACTGAGCCACCCAGGCGCCCTCTTGTAATTTCTTTGTCTGGTTTGGGTATTAGTGTAATATTAACCTCAAAAAATAAGTTAAGCAGTATTTCTTCTGCTTCTATCTTCTAGAAGAGATTGTAGAAAATTGGTATGCTTTTTTCTCAAATATTTGGTAGAATTCACAAGTGAACCCATCTAGACTTTGTGCTTTCTATTTTGAAGGGTTAATAACTATTGATTCAATTTCTTTAATAGATATAGGCCCATTTTGATTGTGTACTTCTTGTGTGAGTTTTGGCTGATCATGTCTTTCAAAGAATTGGTCCATTCAGCTAGTCTATTAAATTTGTGGACATAAAGTTATTCATAGCATCCCTTTATTATCCTTTTAATATTTATGGGAACTGTTGGGATGTCCCCACCTTCATTTTTTATATTATTAGTCTCTTTCTTCTCTTTTTTCTTACTTAGCTTGGATAGAGGCTTAACAATTTTGCTAATCTAAAGCTAAGCATTAGCTTTTGATCTTATTGATTTTTTTCTATTGATTTCCTGTTCTCAATTTTACTGATTTCTGTTCTAATTTTGATTATTTCTTTCCTTCTACTTCTTTTGGATCTAATTTGCTCTTCTTTTTCTAGCATTCTAAAGTGTAAACTTAGATTATTGATTTTAGGTCTTTCTTTTTTTCTAATATGTGCATTCAGTGGTGTACATTTCCCTCTAAGCACTGCTTTCATTGCATTTCACAACTTTGATAAATTGTATTTTCATTTTAATTTAGTTCAAAGTAGTTTTAAATGCACTTGAGATTTCTTTTTTGACCCATGTGTTATTTAGAAGTGTTGTTTAATCTCCATGTATTTAGGAATTTTCCAGCTATCTTTGTATTTTAACTCCATTGTGGTCTAAGAGCATGTATTGTATAGTTTCTATTCTTTTAAATGTGTGAAGATTAGTTTTATGGCCCAGAACGTGGTCTACCTTGGTAAATGTTCCATGTGAGCTTGAAAAGAGTGGGTATTCTACTTGTTTTGAATGAAGTATTCTATAAATGTCAGTCATATCCAGTTGATTGATGGTATTGAGCTCAACTATGTCCTGACTGATTGCCTGCCTGCTAGATCTGTTTAGTATATACAGAGGGGCACTGAAGTCTCTAAGTATAATAGTGGATTCATCTATTTCTCCTTGCAGTTCTATCAGTTTTTACCTCATGAATTTGACACTCTTGCTGTTAGGTGCATACACAATTAGCATTGTTATATCTTCTTAAAGAATTGACTCTTTTATCATTATGTAATGCCCCTCATTATTTCCAACAATTTTTCTTTTTTTAAATTTTTTATTAATGTATAATGTATTATTTGTTTCAGGGGGACAGGTCTGTGATTCATCAGTCTTACACAATTCACAGTGCTCACCATAGCACATACCATCCCCAATGTCCATCACCCTGCCACCCCATCCCTCCCACCCCCACCACTCCAGTAATCCTCAGTTTGTTTCCTGAGATTAAGAGTCTCTTAAGTTTTGTCTCCCTCTCTGGTTTCATCTTGTTTCATTTTTCCTTCCCTTCCCCTATGATACTCTGTCTTGTTTCTCAAATTCCACATATCAGTGAGATCATATGATAATTGTCTTTCTCTGATTGACTTATTTCACTTAGCATAATACCCTCTAGTTCCATCCACATCATTGCAAATGGCAAGATTTCATTTTTTGATGGCTGCATAATATTCCACTGTATATATATACCACCTCTTCTTTATCTATTCATCTGTCGATGGACATCTTGGCTCTTTCCATAGTTTGGCTATTGTGGACATTGCGCTATAAACATTGGGGGGCACGTATCCCTTTGGATCACTACATTTGTATCTTTGGGGTAAATACCCAGTAGTGCAATTGCTGGGTCGTACGGTAGCTCTATTTTCCACTTTTTGAGGAACCTCCATACTGTTTTCCAGAGTGGCTGCACCAGCTTGCATTCCCACCAACAGCGGAGGAGGGTTCCCCTTTCTTCACATCCTCGCCAACATCTGTCGTTTCCTGACTTGCTATTTTTAGCCATTCTGACTGGTGTGAGGTGGTATCTCATTGAGGTTTTGATTTGTATTTCTCTGATGCCGAGTGATGTTGAGCACTTTTTCATGTGTCTGTTCGCCATTTGGATGTCTTCTTTGCAAAAATGTCTGTTCATGTCTTCTGCCCATTTCTTGATTGGATTATTTGTTCTTTGGGTGTTAAGTTTGATCAGTTCTTTATAGATTTTGGATACTAGCCTTTTATCTGATATGTCATTTGCAAATATCTTCTCCCATTCTGTTGGTTGTCTTTTGGTATTGTTAACTGTTCCCTTTGCTGTGCAAAAGCTTTTAATCTTGATGAAGTCCCAATAGTTCATTTTTGCCCTTGTTTCCCTTGCCTTTGGTGATTTTTCTTATTCTGAAGTCTGCTCTATCTTATAGCTACTCTAGCTTTCTTTTGATTAGTGTTAGAATGATGCGTTTTTCTGAATCCTTATACTTTTAATCTATGTGTATTTACATTTAGAGTGGATTTCTTGTAGACAACATAAGGTCTAGTTTTTTATCTACTTCTGACAATCTGTTTTTCACTGTTATATTTAGACCACTGATGTTTAAGATAACTATTGATACATTTGGATTAATATCTCCCATATTTGCTAATGTTTTCCACTTATTGGCCTTGTTATTTGTTCCCATTTTTGTCTTCCCCTCTTTCTATGCCTTTTGTGTTTTAACTGAGCATTTTATATGAATCCATTTTCTTGCCTTTCTTAGCATATCAATTATGCCACTTTTTAAAATTTTATTTTAGTTTTTCTAGAGTTTGCAATATACATTTACAACTAATCCAATCCACTTTCAAATAACAGTATAATGCTTCACAGGTACTACAAGCACATTATAATAATAAAATATTCCTAATTCCTCCTTCCTTCCCCTTGTATCATTGTTTTCATTCATTTCACTTGTTCATAAGATATATTTATCAAATACATTGTTGCTACTTTTTTAACAACTCTTACCTGTTAAATCAATTAAGAATAAGAAAAATATGATAATTGACTTTTTCATAAAGTCAATTATCATAATGGTTTCACTTATTTGTGGAACATAAGGAATAGCATGGAGGACATTAGGAGAAGGAAGGGAAAAATGAAGGGGGAGAAATCAGAGGGAGAGATGAACCATTAAAGACTATGGACTCTGAGAAACAAACTGAGGGTTTTAGAGGGGAGGAAGGTGAGGTGATGGGTTAGCCCGGTGATGGGTATTAAAGAGGGCATGTACTGCATGGAGCACTGGGTGTTATATGAAAACAATGAATCGTGGATCACTACATCAAAAACTAATGATGTATTGTATGGTGACTAATATAACATAATAAAATAAAATTTTTAAAAAAGGAATATAAAAAAAGAATAAGAAAAATAAGTTTTTATTTTACCTTTATTTATGTCTTCTCTAATACTTTTCTTTATGTAGATCTTGGTTTCTGACATATGTTATTTCTGTCTCACTGAAAAACTTATAAATTATTGCAAGGCAGTCTATGGGTAACAAATTCCTCAATTTTTATTTGTCTGAGAATGTCTTTATTTCTACTTCACTTTTAAAGAATAGTTTTGTAGGATACAGAATTCTAGATTGGTGGAGTTTTTCTCTCATACTCTAAATACTTCACTGCACTTTTTTTGCTTGCATAATTTGTGAGGGGAATTCAGATGTAATTCTTATCTTCCCCAAAGGTAAGCACTTCCCCCAACCACCACTTGCTTCTTTCAGTATTTTTTTTCATCTTTAATTTTCTGAAGTTTGAATATGAGATGTCGAGGTGTAGTTTTCTGGGAGTTTTGTTGTTGCTTTTGAGAAGTTTGGCATTTATCCTTTTTTGTGTTCTTTGAGCTTCTTGAATATGTGGTTTGATGTCTGCCATTAATTTGGGAAATTTTTCAATTGTTCTATTCCTTTCTCTCTGTTTTCTCCATCTGGTATTCCCATTAGGTATATGTTATACCTCGTATATTGTCCCACCATTCTTGAATATCCTACTCCATTTTTGTCAGTATTTTTTCTCTTTTAGTTTTTAAAGTTTCTATTGACATACCCTCCAACTCAGAGATTCCTCCTCAGCTGGGTCCAATCTACCAATGGACTTAACAATGCATCTTTCAATTTTATTACACTGGTTTTGATCTCTGCAGTTCTTTTTTATTCTTTCTTAGGATTTCCATCTCTCTGCTTACATTACCCATCTGTTCTTGTTGGTTTTTTTGTTGTTGTTTTTTGTTTGTTTGTTTGTTTTTTGTCTTACTTTGTCCACTAGTGAACCTACCATATTAATCATAGTTATTTTAAATTCCTGGTCTGATAACACCAACACTCCTGATATTTCTGAGGCTAGCTATGGTGCTTGCTCTATCTCTTCAAATTGTGCTTTTTGCCTTTTAGTATGCCTTGTAATTTTTTGCTAAAAGCTGCACATATTGTACTGGGTAAAAAGAACCATGGTAATGATGTGGTGGAAAGGTGGTGTGGGGGGAAGGGAAATTTTATATAACCTTATGATTAGGTCTCAGTCTTTTAATAAGCCTGTGCCTACAACTGTGAACTTTATAAATGCTTCTCAGTTCTCCCCCACACACTTAGGTGGAACAAGATGACTCAGGGGGCTATAGTTAGGTATTTCCCTCTTCCCTCTAAGTAGGTTAGGCTCTGATAAAGCCCTATCAGGTTAGGCTCTGGTAAAATAGTTTTTCTTGAAGGCAGGTCTTGTTAAAAAAAAAAAAAGAAGAAGAATGCTCTAGCATATTTCAAAATGATTAATTTTCTCTTTCCACTGGTAGAAGCACAAGTAGATTTTTCTCCAATATTTACTGTGAAAATCTGGTCACGCTACTAGAGGTAAAATAAAAGTGTGGGCACCCTTGTAAGACTGGACCTCCCAAGGAGTTTTTAACCTCAGAATTGTTTGCACTAAGTCTCCAGCAATTCATCAATTACAGTTTAGGTTTTCATATCCCAGTACTGGTTCCTGAGGAAGTTTCTGCTCCTGGGTTTCTGCTCCAGTAAGTTGTGATTCTCTGTATCTGCCTGTCTCTTTAATTTTGAGGGCAGTGGTTTGCCCGGTGATCTCAATTCTCTGAAGGATCTGAGAAGAGTTGTTGATTTTCACTTTATTCAGCTTTTTATTTGTTCTTAGGACAAAATGACAACTTCCAAGTTTGGCTGGAAACCAGAAACCCACCTATTTTTGAAATAAGATTTTGGTGGAATACATAAATGGATTGTCAATGGCTGCTTTTGTGCTACAACAGTACATTGAGTAGTTTTGACAGAAACCATATGACTTACAAAGCCTAAAATATTTACTATCTAGCCCTTTACAGAAAAAGTTCGCTGACCCCTGGACAAGTAGACTATATTAAAAGGCAGGACTCAGCTATATTCTGTCTCCAAGAGACACATTTTAAGCACAAAGACACAAATATGTTGAAAGTCAAAGATCAGAAAAAGAAATACTCTGCAATAATAAGCATAAGAGAATTGGTGTGGCTATATTAATATCAGACAAGAAAGTCTTCCAAACAAGGAGCTTTAGCAGAGATAAAGGAGAAATTTCTAAAATAATAAAATGGTCAATCAACCAGAAAGACATAACAATCTTAAATGTTTATGAAACTTATAACAAAGAATCAAAATACATAATGTAAAAAGTGTCAGAACTAAAGATAAACAGGCAAATCTACAATCCTGGAAAGAATAAGTCAGAAAACAATTAGAACAAAAAGTTTGTAAGTGTATTTGCTTCCTATTGCTGCATAACAAATTGACACAAAATTAGTGGCTTCAAACAACACAGTTTTGTAGGTTAGAAGCCAAGATGAACTTAAATGGGTTCTTGCCTGTGCCTCACAAGGCCAAAATCAAGGTATCAGCTAATTTGGGCTCTGTAGCCTTTATAGAAGAATTCACTTCCAAGGTCCTTTAGGTTGTTAGTGGAATTCAATTCCTTGTAGCTGCAGCCTGTTTTTTTGTTGGCTGTTAACCAGGGCCACTCTCAACTCCTAGAAGCTACCTGCATTCCCTCCATCTTCAAAGTCAGCAGTGGTGCATCACATCGTCCTCATGCTCAAAATCTGACTTCCTTCTCTGCTACCAGCCAGAGAAACAGCTTTTAAACAGAAGTTTTTAACATGTATACCTCTTGGGGAGATACTTGAGGGAAATGAATAACACTCAATATGGTGCCTTAGAATTCAGGTTTAAATATCATCTTCAGCTAAAACCAAAACAAGAAGGCTATAGGGAGTCCGGTTTGGGGAGTGATCAGGAAAAGTATGGTAAATAAAAGTAAGATTTGTTATGCAGATTTAAATTGGTGTCTCATCCATTGATGAGTCTCTTGTCATCCCTCTCTTCCAGGTACAGAAAAGGAGATACCATTACAAATAGAGATTTCCTTTATAAATGTAAATTTACATTACAAAAGGGTAACTGCTACTCAATTTTCAGAGCTCTTCTGTGACTGTTGTTTCTCAAAATAATCAGTTTAAAATAAGCCTTATGCCAAAAAGGCATATTTTGAAGTGGCATATTCTGGTCTCCTGCAATGGCATCTGTAAAATCCTCTTTTGCCATATAGTATAATTTAATCATGGAAGTAACATTAGGGAATGGAGATCATAGTGATGTGGAAAACGAAAGCAGAAGAAAAATTATTAATTTTCCTTACTACCTACAGCCCACTGACAAGTGCTTGAAACAGGTAGGGTGACATTCCTCTAGGGACTCAACTGCCTCGATGTTAATACTTGCTAAGGGCAAAAGGCAATTCTAGACTGGACCCCCTCCCCCAACCCCAGGATCCTGTAAGTCTACTTTAACATATAAAAATTCCTTTGGAAATTTCCTTTATCTCTAACCCCCAAGATACATACTAATGTTGGCAATCATCCCCCAAGCATATGGTTCAGCGATATACATCTGAAGGGTCTCATGACTAAGGTTTTATTAGACAGTAATAAATGACCTTTCCCCAACAATAGCTAGGCCCCCCAAGGTCCTGGAAACCTTGCTTCCAAAATTCCTTAGAGACTTACACTATCCCTAACCCCCTCCCAACTTGAAATTATATAATGGGCCAGTCCTCATGACCCCAGTGCAGCTCTTTCTGCCCACAGGTCCTGTCCCCATGTTTTAATAAAGTCACCTTTTTGCACCAAAGACATCTCAAGAATTCTTTCTTGGCTGTCAGCTTTGAACCCTAATGTTCTTACTACATCAATAGGGCCCATCTTAGAACTCTTCCTACCACATTAATGATATGGAAGATCTGAACAACAATATCAACATGGCCTAATTGGCATTTACAGAACACTCACTTATAAAGTTAATTATAGACCTACACTATGATCCAACTTTTCCACTCCCAGGTACCAACCCAAGAAAAATGAAAACTTATGTCCATAAAAAAGACTTTTATGTGAATACTCATGATATTGTATAATTAACAAAATAGAAAGTTTTAATAGTACAAATAAAACATATGGCTCCTCATAATAAAAATAAAAGCAATTACGGGGCGCCTGGGTGGCTCAGTCATTGAGCGTCTGCCTTCGGCTCAGGTCATGATCCCAGGGTCCTGGGATCGAGCCCCGCATCGGGCTCCCTGCTCGGCGGGAAGCCTGCTTCTCCCTCTCCCACTCCCCGTGCTTGTGTTCTCTCTCGCGCTGTGTCTCTCTCTGTCAGATAAATAAATAAAATCTTTAAAAAATAATAAAAAATAAAAAATAAAAAAATAAATAAAAGCAATTAGGAACTCCAGCAATTTTTTTTCTGAAATCACTGAAGAAATATGAGAAAGTCAGAGAGGCTGCTAAATAAATATTTGAAATGATGTTCTAGCATTCTTTCTTTTCCTCCTTCCTTGGCTATAGACTTTGGTCTAGCAGCAGCCAGAAAAATCTCTTATTTTATCCAAAGTTGGGATGGTGCACAACATTAGCAGAATAAGGTAAAAGAGATGGTGAGATAACCATCCACAAGTAATGCAAGGACTCTACACATGTGTGGTGGTGGTGATGGTGTACATGTGTTTCTGTGTGATAGGATGAGTAGAGATTGCTTTTTCCATGAAGGGTTGGAGGCAGACTGGGTTGTGGGAGGCTTCTGGGGCAGCTATTACTACTGTTGTGACTTCACTCAGCCATTTTTAATGTTGCCACAGTGGGATTATTTGGGGATGGCCAGAAGAATGTTTGCAAAAACTTAATTAGGGATTTTGTCATTATTCTAGTTCTCTGGGAATAGACTCTTCTTCCTTCCCTCCAGAGCTACAACATATAAATGTTCTCATACATGTTCAGGAAGGCAGTATGAACCAAGGTAGGAGACAGCCTATTATGTATACGTTTTAGTTGTGTATGTGTGTGTGTATGTGTGTGTGTGTGATTGATATCTCAGCTTGATTCTAAATCTAGCTGATTCAGTCAAGCAAGTAATGGCATGACTTTCAAAATGGTATAGTGGTCCTACTAAAGGCTCTGTCTGTGCTTCAGGGCTGAGGTAGATCTTGGGAAGGAGCTCAGCTCTCCTCCCCTCCATTTTTTCTCCTACTTCACACAGCTGGAGATGAAGGCTCCCTGGTCTATTCTCCCCTCTTCTGGGCAGTTTGCCATCAGAACATTCCCCTGGCCAGCTACCAAGACTAGTTCTACATTGCAAGGGAGCTTGGATTCTTACCCCTATAGTTCTAAGCCAAGAGTTTTTCCAATATCCTCTGAGATGTCTAGAGACTCCATCAGATGCATCTGGGGCTGATATAAAGATCAGAAAGTAGACAGCAGGCCAGCAGAGCACTAGACCTGTCCTCCTCACTGCTTTCTGCTTCCACAGAGTATCTTGCTTTTATCTGTTTCATATAAAGTGTGTTAGAAAAAAAAGTTTTTAACTGAAGAAAGTGTTAGGCTGATCAAACAAAATAATCAAAACCAATAATCTTCCAATGTTTCAAGGTGATCTCCCTAGAAGCCTTGTGAAGAAAACTCTATTTCCAGAACTATAGCATATCTGCCCAACCATATATGTTTCTTTTCTTATTTAAAAAAAAAAAAAAAAAAACTTACTTAGTTTTGAACATAAATACTCAATTCTTATTGAGGAACAACTCATGCATTTGAGATTGCCCTGGGAGCAGCCCCTCCTTGGCTAGGGTTTCAAAAGACCTGAGTTATTCCTTTCTAAACCCAATTCCTCATTTCATCCAAGGTCTTGATCCATCAAGTAACAAGGTGAGCTTCAGGTGTACTTCATTAGACATTAAGAGTACCATAAAACTACAATAATTAAAATAGAATCCAATTTGCCACAAAATATGGTATACTGATGAAACAGTAGAGCTCCAAAACAGACCCTAATAGTGACAGAATTTGGTGTATGATAATAACTAACATGCACATACCAGTTAATCATGTTATCATGATGTTCACTTCCTTCAGCCCAGTAATTCCATTTCCTCACAAGACCATCAGAAATGTGGGCAATGTGTCTAAGAATGTTCTTTGCACAATTACTTGTAATGTTGAGGCCATTTATGAGATAGCACCCTTTGTCACACCATAATGGACTCTCATCTCCAAACTGGGCACATGTGATTTGAAGATTCATATCATGGTAAATTCCCTGCATTTCTGGAACAGTTTTCCTGTAAATGGGACAACTTACACCTCAACTTGGTTTCTGGAGTTTTAATGCTGGGGGACCTGGTTTCAATATTAACTTTGTCATTTTCACTAAGAGCAAAGGAACCAAGTGGTTTCTGCTGAAAAGACTCAAGATGGCCATGCCGAGTCCCCAGTGATCTGCAAATTTCTCTCTAGATTAGGCTTCCAGCATCCCCATCATGTCTCCTGGTTCTGTCTTGGTTTCAAGGGCTCTTCTCTCCCCTTTGGGTTTCCTTCAGTACTGACAGCTCCCAAATCTATACCTTCTTGTCCTGATGTTAGGCAAAATGCCAGTAATGAACTTTGAACCCCCTCCTGTCTGATTCTTCACAATCATTTCAGAGTCCACACACCTAAAAAGAACAGCATTATCCCTATCAAACTAGGATTGACTCCCCCACCATTTAGCTTTTTAAGCAAGGGAATAAAAATTCAAGTTTCTATGTTAAAATGAAAACTCTGACAATGGTGAAATTTGGAATGAGTACAGAGGGGAAAAGACCAAATAGAGGAAAAGTTCTTTTAAGAGGAGGGGTGGTCAGTAAGAATGGCTAAAATTAACAAGTCAGGAAACGACAGATGTTGGTGGGGATGTGGAGAAAGGGGAACCCTCCTACACTGTTGGTGGGAATGCAAGCTGGTGCAGCCACTCTGGAAAACAGTATGGAGATTCCTCATAAAGTGGAAAATAGAGCTACCATATGACCCAGCAATTGCCCTACTGGGTATTTACCCCAAAGATACAAATGGATGGATCCGAAGGGGTACATGCACCCCAATGTTTATGGCAGCAATGTCCACAATAGTCAAACTATGGAAAGAGCCAAGATGTCCATCGACAGATGAATGGATAAAGAAGATGTGGTATATATATAATGGAATATTATGCAGCCATCAAAAGGAACAAAATCTTGCCATTTGCAATGACATGGATGGAACTGGAGGGTATTATGCTGAGCAAAATAAGTCAATCAGAGAAAGACATGTATCATATGATCTCACTGATATGAGGAATTCTTAATCTCAGGAAACAAACTGAGGGTTGCTGGAGTGGTGGGGGGCAGGAGGGATGGGGTGGCTAGGTGATAGACACTGGGGAGGGTATGTGCTATGGTGAGCGCTGTGAATTGTGCAAGACTGTTGAATCACAGACCTGTACCTCTGAAACAAATAATACATTATATGTTAAAAAAAAAAAAAGAAGAAGAAGAAGAAGAAGATAGCAGGAAGGGAAAAATGAAGGGGGGGAAATCGGAGGGGGAGAAGAACCATGAGAGACTATGGACTCTGAGAAACAAACTGAGGGTTCTAGAGGGGAGGGGGGTTGGGGGATGGATTAGCCTGGTGATAGGTATTAAAGAGGACATGTACTGAGTGGAGCACTGGGTGTTATACGCAAACAATGAATCATGGAACACTACATCAAAAACCAATGATGTAATAATGTATGGTGATTAACATAACATAATAAAATTTAAAAAAAATTATTCTCAGGCCATGTGGCAAAAAAAAAAAAAAAAGAGGAGGGGTGGTAAAAAAAAAAAAAAAGACCAGCTACAGGGTCCCCTTTAGAGTAGTGTCAATTTCTTATCTTGGACTCCCCAGCACCTCGCACAATGTCTGTAATTTTCATGAGAGTTCTGCCAGATTGAACTGAATAGAAAACTTTGTGATACTCAATGAAAGCAATTGAACCAGGGTCATCAAAAGGTTTGTTTTATTTTTATCAATAATCAGCTCTTCACATATTCTGCTTTTTTGTTTTTGTTTCAAAGTGTCTGGTTATGAGCCCCACAGAAATTATATAATCCAACTTTAGCGCTCTGGATTTAGAATCATTGATGTCTTAGGATACCATTGCATTTGTTTTATGATATCAGCTGTGAATCTTTAGGTGAATCTACCTTGCTTCCCCTTATCTGTGTTATGAGTCTAACTCAGGGTCTTGCCTGGCACATTTATTGGGGTAAGTGAAATGAGAAGGGGCAGAAAGTCTTACATGTATGTGATATGCCAAGTAGACTCTAGTACAGTGCTAGACATGTCCGGTAGGACGTCGGTAATTTTTTAGATGAATGAATGAATGCTTTATGCACTCTGGTCATGAAACTTATTAAGGAAACTCAAAAGTGAAGAAGCTTTGCTTTTTATCCATCCTATGATCCTGTCAGTTTTCCTAAAAATTCATCCATGCTGTTGCTTCCATTTTGATTTACAACCACCCTCTTAGTACTGTCCTTGAGAAAGAATCTAGGTATTAGGTTTAAAGAACCTAGGAATACTTCTTCATTTGGCACTAAAACAAATCATTTGGAGAAGGTAGTGGGTTATGAAAGCTTCTCTGAAAACCCAAGCCACCCACTCTGTTAAAGGATCTCCCAACTGACATTTCTTGTGAACCTGATGATCTCACAGCTCAGGCTTATGCTGGCCCCAGCAAAATTATAAAGCATGACAACTTTCCTTTCCTCCTCCAACACCCACTGTTCCTGGTCGTAGGGAAAACAGCACTGGGCAGAAGAGCCAGGTCTGGACTGGCTGCTGCCCTGTAACATGGAGTGGTATCTACTTCACAGGTTGGCCATGGGGGCGAGCAAATACATGAGGGAGCCCAGGGTCTACTTCAGGTCAGCATATGGTACTCCTTGGATCCAGGTTTGCCCTGCTGTCCTGACCCAACATGGTGGCCATTGGAATGGATTGAGCCACTGAGATTTGGGGGGCACACACAGATTTTTTTGTTGTTGTTTTTTAAAAAATTCAGTCATCAATATTTAAAAATCAAGAGGTTTCACACATGTACAAAAATTAGATTTTCAGCTTCCCGTGAAATTCTGTGGAGAGCTGGTAACACTGACCAACATTCCCATCTGGAAATAATCATCTGGAGAAAGCAAGGGGGTACTGCTCCAGTTCGCTCCAGTCCCTTGAGTTAAAGGATAATTTTGAAACAAAGGTACCAATCACGACTCTCATACAGATATAAAAGTGAACACATGTTAAAAACTGTATTTAATTCATTAATGAGTCAAGTGGTGAGATGTTACAACCAGTTCAAAGGAGAATCCAAAGATCAGGAATATTGAAATAAAAATGCCTTTGGAGGCAAAACTAGGGAAGAAGATCTGCCGAATCCCTGCTGGACAGAATTCACGTGTCTGTGGACAAGAATTATTTTTGCATTGCTAGCAGTTATTTTCAGCTTACAGAGTTGTGAAATAGCCCCCACAGAATCTGAACCAGATAGCCGGGTGGGGTGAATTCTCCTTTACAGTCTAGACTCCAGATGATGCACTGTTTTCCATGGAAGTACACATTTTCCCCTACATTTCAATTTCCATCATCCTATTTATTGACTGCCTGGCCCCAGAAGTGTTTGCTCACCCAGATCCTTAGAGCTGTCATCTCTCGTTTTTATTTGGTTTCTTCAGTTACAACAGGTGGAGATTAGACCCGATCATGTCTACATTCCCTTACAACTCCTGAATTCACATTTCTTAGTACTGCTTCCATCTGACACCCCACTCCACACACATATCACTCTGTAAATTATTCATCCTTATTCAGCCATTCGGGTCCTTATCAATGAGCTGTAGCCACTTCAATTTGTGCTAAGATGTTAATGGGTGATGTTTTAATTATGTGATACTTTATCTTCCACAGCATCTGTTTCCATAGCTTCAATTACCATTGCAAACCATCATCACTTTCATGAAAGCACCCCACAACATTCAGCTTTAAACATCTGCTGCCGAGAAGGCCCACACATCTATCTGCCAGTGAAGACCCTTGCCGCGTAAGACCGTGCCTTTTCCCCCATACTCCCTCACCCTTGGCCCAATCCTGGAGCAAAGAAAACCTCTGTTGGCTAAGTGAGGATGAAGATGAGTGAAGGCCCAACCACACCATCTTCCTGGACCCCAGCTGAGGAGCAGAGAAGAGATTTAGGTTACCAAGCTAGGATTTTTCTTTTCTTTGATATTTTATTTATTTATTTGAGAGAGAGAGAGAAAAAGAGTATGAGACAGAGAGCACAAGCATGGGGGAGGGGCAGAAGGAGAGGGAGAAGCAGGCTCCCCACTGAGCAGGGAGCCCAATACTGGACTCGATCCCAGGACCCTGGGATCATGACCTGAGCTGAAAGGCAGACGCCCAATTGACTGAGCCACCCAGGAGCCTATCAAGCTAGGATTTTAATTATTACCTGAGACTGGGCATCCTCATGACAAAATTGAGCCTTGAGATTTTATTACAAAATTAAAATTGTTATTATGTGACCAAGACCAGAACAATTTGGGATCAGATGGAGTTTTCACCTAAGAATATTAAGGTGAGAATCTCCCTACCCCATTCATTCAGCAAATACTTTTTGAGTGCCGAATAGATTTCTAGCACTGTTTTAGGTGTTGGGCACATCACAGTGAATATGACAAAAAAAAAAAAAGTCCTGGTCTCATGTGGTTACATTCTAGTGTTGAGATTTTAAAGAAGTTGAGAGACAGAAATTGACATTGCACTTTGGATACATTAGGAAAAGTTTTTTTTTAATATTCACTTTCATACTACTATTACTATCAACCCACACTGTCCTGGTGTTGAAGCTAATCCTCCATCTGTGCTCTGACTCCCATCCCGTCCACTTCCTCCAGAACCAGACTATGCGGGCATCATCCCAGCGCATCAAGGTGCTTGCATCTATGTACCCCCTGATCAAGAGGGCCTTACCACTCCCTCAGCATGACTAAACTTTGGACAGGCTTTTTCCTGATTCTAGGCCCCTGACCTCCCTTAGAGCATTTTCTTTAGAAAACGTGTGAAGTCTTTCTCTGCCCCTTTGAGATGTATGTAAATATTTTTTAAAGCCTTTTGTCCATTTTACAGCGCAGGAATGTTTTCCTCAAGGACCATCCCTTTGAAATGTAATCATCAGGGAGATAGCACCCCCTATGTCCCAGTCTCTGTAGAGGGGTAGGAGCATAACTTGGGTACCTCACTCCAATCTGAAAAACCACCTCCTGTCATACAATTAAGAACGGTTTATTTTCCCTTTGGATAAAGCCAGTGAACAAACACAGATGACCTGTGACCTCCTTTCATCCTGGGCCTCACGGAATCCAGATGGCCTAGTGTCCCTCAGGACTTCTCCTCCAGCTCACCCCCCGCCCTTTAAGAATCATCCCATGCTCTGCTTCAGCAGAGTTGAGCTCAGACTTAGTTCTGGTCTCTCTCTTTGACTCCAATAGTCTCTTTCCTCCCTGGCAATAATCTTTTCAAATAAAACCTCTCCCTAAGTCTGAATTTGCTTTTTATTTGACACCCTTGAAATTTCTGCCCTGCCCTTGCTCATTCTCTTAGGTCTTTCCTTCACCAGAGAGATTTCTTCAAATATGCCTTCCATTCCCTACAGCTCCCACTCACTTCGTAACGTTCTAGAATGTAAATCTGTCTGTGTCTTTCTCCTGAGCATCCTTAAACCGTTCCTGGAACAAGGCTCCCATTTTGTAACCAGATAGATCCAGGTTAGAAAAGCAGCTCAGCTACTTACTAATGTGGCAATTCACCTTCCCTAAGCCCCTGTTTCCATTACTTGGAAAACAGGGATTACTCCCTCCCTCAGGAAAGACAGACATTACTTATGAAGTCAGGAAACCAATGCATGGACTCAGATAGTCATGGTATTCCCTACTAAGTGATTATAGCTAATGTTTACTGAGTGCTTACTATGTGCCAGACTCAGCATTTTACATGCATTATCTCACTTAATTCCTCACCACAATCCTATGATTTAGGTATCTGTAGGTATTACCATCATCATGTCCATTTTACAGATAAGGAAATTGAGGCTGAGAAAGAGAGGTTAGGTGATTTGTCCAAATTTCCAGCTGAGAAGTGTTGGAGTTCACCTTGGAACCCAATTCCATACGGAGCTTACCTGCTAAACCTCCAAGGTAAGGGTCACACTCCCCACTCCTCCATCTCCCAACACATGGACTCTACCTCCCACAGATAACCACCTACTCTCTATGCCCCAGTGCATTTGTTCATGCTGTTCTCTTCATGCCAAGTGACTGCTTCTTCCTCACCCAAACACACAAACAACAAACCCATATGTACACTCATGTGTTTCTCTGGGTTATCCTCAAGACAGCTTTAAAATTCATTTTCTGTGGAATTTTCCCAACCCTTTCAGAATAGCCTTTCCTTCAATACTCCCAGAGCTCTTGACATATATCTCCATATATGCTTCCATTATAGAATTTATATTTGTCATTAGGATAAAGTATGTGAGGTGACCTTAGGACCAAGCAAAGCTGAGGGAGATATACAGGAAGGCCAGGAAGAACATGAAAGGAATTTAGAGTAGGATCAGAAAGTAAATAGATTTGTTGGATTATAGAGGTATAATGATAAATGTTGGTAAATTATAAATGCAAATGTAATTACAAATGGGGTTGGTTTATAGTCTTGAAGGTTGATATCATCTGTGATGATCAGGTCACATGCAACTTGAATCCAGAGAACACAGGCTCTAAGTGCTCCCCCATGACAGCATGATTTGAGGTCTCAGCCAAAAAAAAAAGGCCCTACAAATGAACACTCAGCTCGTCCCTCTTCACCATGAAAAGAACCACCCTGGATATGAGTGTCCCAGATCTTGTGCCCAGGGCACTGACCCTGGTCACTTACAATCTCCATGCCCTGAGAAGGGCATTCCAAAAAGCCTGGGATGCGACGACTGCCTCCTTAGTTGGTAAAGGTCTTCCACTTCTGAAAGACTTAAAACTAAATATACAGAATGAAGTAATTCAAACCTTGATTAATATTTCATGTCAAATTTGGGAATATCCTCTGCATATTTGGTACTGAAAAGTATTTGTAATATTTAAAAATTTAGCATTTTAGAGTTAACAGATTCATCTTATGATTCCAGTTTCAAATGTGTATTTTATTTATTTACTTTGGTTTTTAAGTTGAAAGGTAGGAGGAATTTTTCAAAGTTTGTAAATAGTGTCATGATTACCAGACTTTAATGTTAGTATTTATATAACTAATTTATTAGCTTTACTAGATTTGTTCAAGTACATGGGAAGGTTTTGTATATTGCAAAACTTAAGTTGCAAAACCTAACAGAAAAAATAATTTATTAAATTTTTACTTATAATTTATTATTTTTAAGAATGAATTTAACTATCTCAGGAAATTTAAGCAACTAAATCATAAGAATCCCTCAAAGCCAATTGCTCAATTCAATAAATGTATAATTAGAATTGTAGATTGAATATAAAAGTTTAAAAATTAGTTATTTCAACAAATTATATCATTTGAAAATTTCTATACTGATAAATTGTCCTCCCGAAACCTAAAAATTGACATTGAAGTACAGTAACTACTACTTCTCTGTTTCCTGCCACTGAACTGTGAATTCATTGAGTGGAAAGCATCCTTGTACTCCCATCATCCAGCACAAGAATGGCCCAAAGGGTAAGTCAACCCCCAGCTGATATTATCTGCTATCTGCCAGGACTGTGATACGTGATTTATCCACATGCTCTTAAGAAACCTTCACCACAACCTATTTACACAGTGGAGGGAGGGAAGAGCAACAACCCAGCCACCCAGCTGGGAAGAGTCGGAGCCCGGGCGGAACCCAGGCTGACTTCCAGGGCTGCAGCTTCCCTTAACTTTTACGTTACTAGTTGAATGGATGAAAATCTTTAATGCTGGGACTTTGGGCAGTATTACTTGAGCTGAGGAGACAATATGCATGTGCAAGACATGGACATAAATTGTCCCCCGTGGACAAGTGACCAGGACAGAGATAGAGAGATCCAAGTGGAGTTTCCTGGGAACAATTTGAGAAAAGTGAAAAGGCTGTCTTCCCTGAGAGATAGAAAATATGAAGTCTGGAGAGAAGGAGATAAGCAATGGAGAGGAAGAAAATAGTTTTGACTTCATTTAGAAGGATCAGGAAAAGTACTGTCTGGTTCATGATTTATTCAATGGAGGCCCAGGGGACATTTCCTTCATGGTCAGTTGACTGCCGCGGCATTTTGATTTGAAGCTGAGGCACGATGCCAGGTAACCCAGATTAAACAGGATTCCTCAGGAGCCAAGGAAAATGAAAGAGAAAATTTCTGGCACTGGTCTAAGGAAGAAGCACAGGAGGACAAGCCAGGAGGACAGCCCAAAGGAACAGTTATCAGAGGGGTTGGCAGACCAGGAGGTGAAACCCAGCAAAATCACCCGTAGAAGTTTGGTTATTGTGCTAATTCGGGGCAAACCACGAATAGTAATAATTTACCTAACAAAAGTTAGTACCAGAGGTACTAAGGCAGCTTTTTTGCATTCCGAACTTCAAATGTGCACTCTACTGAGGAGTGTACTGCGGTGGAAGAAAATCCGAGGTCAAGTCAGAAGGCTGAAACATGGTGTGCCCTGGGCCTGTCTGGTACAAGAGCGACAGAGAATGTTAGGTGCTTGTGTTGCACAACTGGACTCTGCTCAATGGTGTTTAAGATTTTTAAGTTCAACCACTGTCACCTTGCCTAAACTCATCCCTTGACCCCCAAGATTACAACATACTTTCAAAAATTTCTGTGCATGGATCACAGCAATAGCTCTTAACAGGAGTGGTAAAGCCCCCTAGAGGCATCTGGAAAACCTGTGGGTACCTTTGGTTATCATGATGACTGAGGGGCACCAGGAGCATTTAGTGGGCACAAACCAGGAGTGGTAGGCTTACCACAGTGAGTCAGAACACAACCAATGAGGAGTAGAAACATACTAGAATCTAACTCTATTTTACAGATATAAGGGACATCTGGTATGGGTTTAAAATATGTTGCATTTTAATATATGTTAAGAAAAAAAAAAAGCAGGAGGGGAAGAATGAAGGGGGGTAAATCGGAGGGGGAGACGAACCATGAGAGACGATGGACTCTGAAAAACAAACTGAGGGTTCTAGAGGGGAGGGGGGTGGGAGGATGGGTTAGCCTGGTGATGGGTATTGAGGAGGGCACGTTCTGCATGGAGCACTGGGTGTTATGCACAAACAATGAATCATGGAACACTACATCAAAAACTAATGATGTAATGTATGGTGATTAACATAACAATAAAAAATTAAAATAAAAAAATAAAATATGTTGCATTTTGGGTTTTCCTTTTAAGATTTTAGAGAGCAAGTGAGCATGAGCAGGGGGTTGGGAGAGGGGAGGCAGAGAGAGAGGGAGAAGCAGGTTCCTTGCTGATCAGGGACCCTGACGTGGGGCTTGATCCCAGGACCCTGAGATCATGACCTGAGCCAAAGGCAGACACTTAACCGACTGAGCCACCCAGGCGTCCCTATGCTGCATTTTCTAAGAATGCAATTACTATAAACCTAGAAAGGATTATGTTTTGTTTTGTTCTGAACTTTACAAGAAGTTAGTTGTTCACTAAATACAGAAGCTGGTATCATGAACAGTGGCGGTGCTCACAGTATTTCAGTGACCAACACAACCCCTCCCCTGCGATGTCAGGCCAGTTTACACCTGTGCCCATTGTGACCGCCCAGCGGAGGCGAGCAAGCAACAACTTCCTCATGCCTTCCATATGGCTGTGCACACATCAGTATACAGGAGTACATGTTGCTTTATTATGTACTACCTTTGTTTCTTGTTTGTATTAATACAACATTGTATTTTGATTGCATGTTATAGAAGCTATGATTTTCTTATCAGGATAATAAAGGATGCATTATAAAATATAAAAGGTGTTGGCCATGACAGGAAAGAAAAACTACCGTGATTGAATCATGGTTTTTAGAGAAAGCAAGCATGTGGCACCATGAGTTATGATACAAATGAAAAACAGCACTGCCGGTACATGCAAATTCTGTGAGAGAAGATGCTGTACATTATAGAATTATGATTTCTTTTCAGATCACACCCACCCACATGTGTGCCTACCGGCTGGCTTGTGACCAACCTGGGTGTCACCCGAAATAAGTTATCTTCGCTGTAGACAAAAAGTAAAGCTGGAATTGGGCTCCTTTCCCTAGAACGTGATTCTCACATCTTACTGTGCAGAATAAACTGCCATGTTTAATAAAAATAAAATCGCTGAGTCTTTTTTCTAGAGATTCTGATTTAATAGGCTTGGGTGGGCCTCAGCCACCTGAGTAATGGGAATGGCCCCACTCTGATACAGCATTTCTGCACATCAGTGCTTTTCCACTAATGTGCATACACATCTTCCAGGGCCCTTTTCTAAATGCAGATCCTGATCCAACAGGTAGGGCCTGGCATTCTGCACTTTTTTTTTTTTTTAAGATTTATTTGAGAGAGAGAGCATGAGCGGGGGGAGGGGGAGAGAAAGAGGGACAAATGGACTCCCCGCTGAGCACAGAGCCCAACTCGGGGCTCAATCCTAGGACCCTGAGATCATGACCTGAGCTGAAATCAAGAGTTGGAGACCTGACGGAGCCGCCCAGGTGCCCCTGGCATTCTGCATTTCCAACAAGCTCCAAGGTGATACGGATGCTGTTGGTCCATGACCATACCTGAATAGCACACTTCTGTCCATTCGGGGACAAAAGATTCTGGAGCATGCAGACAGCGCAGGTAGAGAACTCACCCTCCATATTCATGTTCCTTACTCTGTGAGGACGAGATGGACATTACCAGAACTGAACAGGCTTTCCCTGGACATTCCCACCCTACCGGATCAAGGGGCTGCACTGCAGTGGAATGCAGTGACCAACCTTGGGTCACCTCAAATGGCAGTGTGTCAGCTTCGCCACAAACTACGGGAGTTTTTAATCATACTGCACTGAAGGACTTGCCCACACCACACCAACTGTTCATGTGGATCTTCGCTGTGATGTTAACAGCTTATATAAAATTTCTGATTCCTAAGCAGCGGTATGACTGAAGAGAGGCCATGGCCCTGCCTTTGCACAGGAGAGAATCCACCCGCAACCACGGATCTGAAATCATCTAGATATTGTCCGGACAGCAGCGGGACAAAGGTCTCGGGGAGTTCGGATCCAAGCAGAGGACTGCAGAATTACTGCAAGTCATTGGAGAACCCATGTCTACAGACAATGTTTCTACATGTACAAACTAGTTTTTTTGTAGATGTCATTAAGATAAATTTTTTTAAAATATCTTAAGTGTGAATAAGTTCAGGCTAGTTATGGCACACTATGTATTTTCTCAATTAATGGATATTAAAAGACAATCCCATATCACTCGGGGTCATCACAATATTTGGACATTAAAAAGGGGTCCTTGTCTTCCAAAACATACGCCAGACATAGCCTGACATAGGAAAATTCAAATCCTTCAATATTTCAGAGAATAAATGATAAATATGTCATTATTAAATATGTATTTAATGAAATTATGTTCAAATTCTGAATGACTGAATTTCTCATTATTTAAATGAGGAAAGAAAAAGCTGCAGCCGAATTTAACCTCAGATGGTTTAATAGAGGGATCTTATTCACTATATACAAGATTCTCTAACGACAGTGGGCTGGTCCCAGCCGGGCGACCTGACCGACACGGAAACCCCGGGGCAGCGCAGGGGCTACTAAAAGTTGACCGTCTTGGTCGGCTTCACGTCTTCCATTTCGGACAACAGCCAGCGGTAAGTACGATGGCGCCGCAGCACCTCAATGGCCTTGAGCTCCAGGGGTGTGGCCTGAATTCCAAGGTCTTCCAAGCCAGGCAGGTGGGGCAACAGCATGTCCGTGATGTGAAGCTGTGGACACACAGAACCATGGAGAACTCTGAGACCTGACCAAGAACACAAAGTGCTATCTCACCGAACCCTGAAACACTCAAGCTGGCCTGAGTCCCATCCCCGAGACTTGTCTCCAAAGGACACGTGGCTGCTTTTGATTCCTGCACCTCACTAAAAGTAGACCACAGAAAAAGAGTTTAAGGGAAGGAAAAAGTCAAGGTCACCAAATATCAGCGCAAACAGCTCTACCCACGAACACAGAACACTGGCTCCAGATGAGCCATTCCCCAGACTGAACCAGAATCAATCCGCAATGGAGAAGCACCAGTCACGTTGTCAAGGTGGCTTCACAGGAGGTCCAGGAAGAAAATAAAACAGGGGCTAATGCAGAAGCAGCCCATTCCCCAATTCTCCCTTGTGCACGGGCTTCCTGCTTCCATTCACACTACTGAATTACGGAGATAACTGGCATTTGTTCCTTGCTCATTAAGAGATAATCCATTAACCTTTATGCTCCTACTATACTTCATCTGGTTGATTGATGCTCACCAAGATCTAAAACACCAAACCCATCTTGTTTGTAGAGGAGAATGAGCTGGAAGACTTCCACGATCCCAGACCATCCACAAGCACACGAAGAGAATCAATACGCATATAGAGCAACTCGCTCCTTCATCCTCCCCACCTGACAAGGTCTGCAATTTTGATCGGAGTGCTGTGAGGCAGCCTCCAAATCCAAAGCCCATTCGGCCTACTGTATCCACACCCACTCCATTATCAGTGTAAGAGACACATTTGCACGTATTCAGACAGTCAGTCCTCCTGTCTGGTTTTTCATGAACGTAGAAGGGATATCTTGAAAACGGTCTCAGCTTTCCAGACACAACCAGTCAGAGGGGAGGATCAGGCCTGCCCCATTCACATCTGCTCCCCGAGGACTACTTTCTCATCTTTATGTTTTAACTTTTAGGTAACATTCAGAGGATCATTTGGCTATTCTCGTTGAGAAAAGGTCAACAGGTCTTCAAAGATAGAGACAATACAGAATTTTTATTTTATTTTGTGTTCTTCCTCGAAATACTTTTACCCGCAGTGTGGGAGACCAGCACGGGAGACAGCAAGACAGAAAGAGCCAGAGCTCTGGAACCCAACACACTGTAGAGGGACAAGACAGGCAGGCAGCCCAAGACTGGTCAAGAGAATGAGAAAGGAATAATCGACCTACTTGGATTAGGGTAGGCAGAGTGGATACCTTTCTTTAAGCCAAAAATGTTCAATATTATTGCATACACCTTCAGAATAAAAAGTTGAAAAACAAAACAAAACAAAGGGCCTGGAGAGGCAGGAGTAGTAAGATCTGGCATGTATTTTGAGGGTTGCCTGAATAATACCTGTTGATGGTCTACGGCTGTGCTGCCTAATACAGTAGCCACTGGCCAAATGTAATTTTCATTTAAGTTTAATTAAAATTAAATAAAACTTAAAATCTTATTTTTGCTGTTGCACTAGCCATATTTCAAATGTTCAACAGTCCTATGTTGCTAGTCGTTACATTTTTTTTATTATGTTATGTTAATCACCATACATTACATCATTAGTCGCTACATTTTGAACACTGTAGATTACAGAACATTTCCGTCACTGCAGAAAGTTATGCTGGACAATACTGGTTTAGACTGGTAAGAGAAAGGAGTAAATCAGGGGAGAATTCCTAGGTTTTTGGCTTGAGCAACAGAGAGAACAGTGATCTCATTAACATAAGATGAGAGAGGCCAGGAGAGAAGCAGGTTTGCAGTTCTATTTGTGGAGATGTTAAGTTTCAGGAAACTGTATTAGACCCAAATAGATGTAAGAGTCTGCAGCTGGGGAAGGTGGGGGGCGATTCAAGGCTGGAGATAAAAATGCAGCTGTGAGCTCACAGACAGCAGCTGGGGCATGGGACGAGGGGAGGGTCGTTCAGAGAATGAGCAAAGATACAAAAGGGCTAAGGACAGAGCTTGTCAGTCCCCCAACATTTACAGATCAGGGAGAAGAGGGCAAACCAGGAAGGGAAACCAAAAAGCATGGCCGAGTGAGAGGAAGAAAAGCAAGGGAATACAGAGATGGCCACAAAACAGACTGGCAAGTGAGGGTTCAGGGAAAGAAGGGGTGATCACAGGTAATCTGGAAAAGAGCAGCTTGTGGGGAGAAATGGCAATAAGAGCCCGAACGGAGTGGGTTAGAAAGACTGAGGTAAGCAACGGTTAACAGCAGGAATAGACAGCTCTTCTGAAAAGTTAGGACTCAAAAGGACCCAGAAACAGGATGGTGGCTAGAAGGGACAAAGGGGAAGGGAGGGTTTCACCTTTAAAAAAACAGAGCCCTGAAGGCATGTTTGTGTGCTGTAGGGAATGATCCAGCAGAGAAGGAAAACAGACCACGTTGGAGAGAAACTAAGGCAGCACCCCCACAGCTGGAGCAGGCTGAGGCGGGGAGAGTTTCAGGGCCCAAGCCGCGGGGCTCACCTCAGAAGGATAGTGGACAAGAGCATGCAAATAACCCAAGCCAGCAAGCGAACAAAAATCAATTCTAACTTATCCATCTCTGTAGCTCTCTGCCCCGTACCTGGCCAGGCAAATGTTCATCACATACTCACCCGCTCCACTTTATCCCTTGTTGTCCACGGCTCAAATGGACTCATTTCAAAGAGTCGTGCTAGCCATCTGGAAAAAGGCATAAATATAGCACATGTGATAAGCGTCTCCATACCCAATACTCAAGCTAGCCTGCCAGAAGCACCAGGAGAAAGGCTGCATAGAGGCAGGAGCTCACTGATTGTTTTGTTTTTAAGAAAATAACCAATATCCTGGCACCACTACCTGTGAGGTTACCTTTCCTCTCAAGCTAACCCAGCCTGACTGCCCTCACTGATAGCAGCCCTGTTCTCCACGGAAGACACAACAAATCCGAACAACTGAAAATTAAAATAAAGCCATTACTACCAACAAAACAAACAAAAAGTATCTGACATTCAGAGAAGTCAGTGCCATCTAATCTAATTTAAACCTCAGACATTCAGATATGCTTCTGTTAAGAACGTGGGCCGAGCTGAGTAGTATTTAAGATGCAAATTGTAATCCTTAAAAGCAGGCGCCCCAAGGGAACCAAAAAAATTCAAAAGTAAGGAGAAGCCTAAGACGGATGATTCAAATCAGGAAGCAAACATAAAACCCAGGACAAGAGAGCCACCTGCTTCAATTAATGCCATCTCTCCACTCTTACTGAAAATAGGGTTTTCCTTATCTGCCACCAAGTTCCTGTTAAGTATCCTCGGGGCAGGGGTTTCAGCCTGCATCCAGGGTGCTCTAGGAATTCCTCAGGGCCCCCACAGAGCACTGGGGGCAAAGGCTGGGAGTACGTGCTCTGAGGATCGCCCCTCACTACAGCTAGAGCAGCTCTGCTTCTACCTGATTTACCTAGTAGGTCTCCAGGGGGTCACTGAATGCGGGGTTCCACAGCTTTCTAAAAACTTAAAAACATCACTCCAATGTGCATAAAAAAATGAAAAGGGAAGCTGAAGATGGGTCAAAATTTCTCTGGGAACAAAGTCTCAGATTCCAGACAACCTGTCCCGATGGCACTTTACTGGGCTATTACAGCGTAATTAGAACACCCCCCACCAACCTCCAACTCTCTGCTCTGGCTGCGTGTTAACAGAGGACCTCCGCTGTCCATTTCCGTGCCCTCGGTGGGCCAGTCCGTTTGCATATGGCAACTCCACTACGCAGTGACTCTCAATCCCACGCACAGCCAAGGAAGCAGCTCCCAGCGGTCTGGCGGCACCAAAGCCGCTATCACAATGACCCCACTACCGACTCCAGTGGATACTTTTAAGTCCTTCACCTTATCTGACTTTCCTGGAGCCTTTTATTCCACAAACACTGACGGAGTACCTACTGTGTGCCAAGCACTGTCCCGGGTGCGGGAGGTACAGAAGTGAACAAACAGCCTCGCTTCCCTTCTTGAAACAGTCATTTCCTCCCTAAAACAGCCCCTATCCCCTTGATATCTAGGCTTCCAAATGCTCCACTTTTTTCACTTACATGTCTGATGACTCACTTTGAGCTTCTTGATAAATTTCCCTGACTCTGCAGGTCCTTTAAACGGACGTATTCCTCGTGCTTGGCCCCCAACCCTCCTCCTTCACATATACTTCATGCTCTTCCCTAACCTAAGTCAGTCACGGAGTATTAAGTGAGAATGAAGTAGGCGGCTTGAAAAACAGAACACCCCCAATAAATAGTATCATCACACTGCATTCTGCCTATTTTTCTGACGTGTGTTAGATCACAAGCTTTCTAAGGGTTTAGTATAATATCTTGAGTCCCTAGTGCCTTGCCTCAGACATAGTAGGCATTCAAGAAATATTTGTTGAGTGAATGCAGGAGTGAAGTGCCATGTTGGTTTATAAGTCAATCCCTGGCAAACTGGATGTGAAGGTCTCCCCGACCAGACCACTAAGTATGTGACACGATCATTCTCAGATTCTAAACCTGCAAAGGGAAGAAGTGAATCAAGAGGCAGGACAAGAAGAAGATAAGGCAACCACAAGGTCAAGTCTGAATCAACCCAGCTCCTTTCCCCAATTATATGATCAGACTGGTTTAATAAAGAAAGATCCTTTCCCACGTCTGGGTGAGTGATTTAGGGAAATCTGATTGCTCCTTCATACAACCTGCCGAGCAAGACACTTCTCCAAATTAAAACTCCATGGTTTCTAACGAGAGAATCTGAAGAACTGCAGATTTAACCTCTCAACACACGTTGTTTTTCTCATCCACACTAATCCACATTTCCCTTTCTTAGACACCTCTGGTTCTGTCCTAGACTAACATCAAGACATCAGGAGCACCTCCTAGTTAAGAGATAGAGGCTCTACTATAACGAACATACTCCCTATAACCCTAAATGACAGCATTACAAACAAATGTATGGAGTTAGCTCTATTTTAGAAGGCATAAAAAGAAACACTTTACTTACCGATAGGCAAAATGCGGCAAAGGGTACGGCAGGAAGGGTCTGTGAGCCACAGCAAAGACATACTGCACCAGGTCAAAAAGGACGTACTGACTGGGCCTACAACAAGAAAACTTACAGTTCTCCAAATTATTGGCTCCTTACAGATTTTCTTTTCAAATTTAACAAAATAACATTTTCCTTATGAAAGAGGAAACACATATGCACTGCAGTAAATACAGACTGGCACAAAGAAATCTCACCCATAATCCCATCAAAAATAAAGTTAATATATTTAATGTAGCCTTCTCATCCCCTTACATATACATATTTTTTTGCTCTTATAAATGTAAGATTACATAGGTCATCCTATTCTGTAATGTCTTTCATTTAACATTAAATCCCAATCACCTTTCTATGTCACTCAATATTCTAGCGCATATTTAATGATCACATAAATTGCACTGCATGTAATCATAACTATTTGATAAATTTCCAACTTGGGGGATATGGAAGCTATTAAAATATATTTTTCCTTTATAAGATAATGCTTTAACGAACATTCTTACAGTAAACATTTATACTTATCCATAATTATGTATTTATAATGTATTCTAGAAGTGGAACTGGCTCAGAGTATGCTTAGAAATTTTAAGGCTTTTATTGAATACTTCCATACTGCCTTCCAAAAAGGTCCTATCAATTCACATAAAATGCTAGCAGCCCCCTCACCAAAAATGAGTTTAGTCATAAAACTGTGCCAATCTAGGGGCGCCTGGGTGGCTCAGTCGTTAAGCGTCTGCCTTCGGCTCAGGTCACGATCCCAGAGTCCTGGGATCGAGTCCCACATCGGGCTCCCTGCTCCGCGGGAAGCTTGCTTCTCCCTCTGCCGCTCCCTGCCACTCTGCCTGCTTGTGATTCCTCTCTCTCTCTCTGTGTCAAATAAATAAATAAAATCTTTAAAAAAAAAAAAAAAAAACTGTGCCAATCTGTTAGGTAAAAAAGGTACCCCAACATTCTAATTTGCATTACTTTAATGATAGAGATTAATTTATTTTTCTTTATACAGTTTTAGCTACATACACTTCTTTCTTTTCTCTCTTTCCTCCTGAAGTCCCGTCTATAAAGAATGATTTGTAAGAATTCTTTATATATACATATATATGTATGTGTGTGTGTGTGTGTGTGTGTGTGTATGTATTTAGAGAGAGAGAGAGAGTAAGAGAGTGAGAGAGAAAGCGCGCCTGCACGAGGAGGAGAGGGAGAGGCAGACTCCCCACCAAGCAGGGAGCCTGGTGCGGAGCTCGATCCCAGGACCCCGGGACCACAACTGAAGGCAGACGCTCAACCGACTTGAGCTGAAAGCAGATGCTCAACCGACTGAGCCACCCAGGTGCCCCAGAATTCTTTATATTTTAATGATATAGTTGGAAATATTTTTTACTGTTTGTATTTTACTTTTTAGTGTTTAACTGTTTTGTGGCATACACAAGTTTAAACATTTCACTTAAGCAAAAGTTCGTATTTATTTTATGGTTTGATTTTATATTTAGAAAATCCCTCTAGAGTAACCAGTCACATAAATTCCCACATATTTTTTTTTATTTTAAAGGATTTTATTTATTTATTTGAGAGAGAGCACGAGAGGAGGAGGGTCAGAGGGAGAAGCAGACTCCCCGCCGGTTGGGGAGCCTGATGTGGGGCTCGATCTGGGACTCCGGGATCATGACCTGAGCCAAAGCAGACGCTTAACCAACTTGAGCCACCCAGGCGCACCCCGACTTATTTTTTCTAATGCTCTGGGGTTCTTTAATCCATAACATACTTTCCTTCTGCAAAGTATTTTTGTATTGATATAAGGTAAAGGTATAAGACCATTTACTGAATCATCTATCCTGTCCCCATATTTTGAAATGTCACATACCGTGCTCGCTTCGGCAGCACATATACTAAAATTGAAATGTCACACGCTATATATTCTTACATATATTTGAGACTGCTTCTGGACTTTCTATCCCACAGATCTGAATAATTTTGTATTGGTACAACCTAGCTTTAGTAATTATTATTGCTTATAATACATTTTAATATCTCTTCTCCCGTTTGCCTAGTCCCCTTTGCCTCAGAAAGCCTGTGAGAGCTCAAGAGTTGAATGAACATAATTCAGTGAGAAACTCCTCATTCTGACATTTTAACAAACAGAAACAAAAAACATGAAAATGTCAGTGAGGGGAACTATCAGACAAAGGCCTCAAGTAGCTTCCTTCAAGTTCCAGAAGGATGTGTAAGGATCACTGCAGGGCATACAAGCTATGCCAAAGAACAATTTGTAATCTTCACAATGACAAGCAATACTGGTATCATGGGTAAACTAATTATATGTAATATACTTGCTCTTCAGCTGCTTTGAAGCACTTTGTGTTCCATTAACTGTGACTCAAGGACCAGTTTAAGTGCCTCTGCTCACACAGAAAGGCACACTGAAGCCTGTGTCTTTCCCAGCTTAGGTTTCATGGTTCAGCATCATAGTCATTGCTTTGCAAATAGCCTCAGCAAAACCTTGTCCCCCAGCCACCTCTCCACTATACTAGCGTAGCCAAGTCCCTCCTCTGGCTCATGCAAGTATCTGCCTTCTTTGTGCCAGAACCCCAGCAAGACAGAGCTGGAGAGAAAATACAACTGGGCTACCTGGCTTCACCTATATTTCTGATCACTAACTTCAAATGGAAGACTCCGTTCTGCTTTGCTACCCTACTATACTCTCCCAAGAGGTGTTCTTCTGTACTCCCAGGGAATACTTCCTATCTTCTCCTCGGTCCTCAAGGTTTCCATATACCTCTCTGACCCACCCCACCCTGCCTTTTAGCTGATGATCTCCCCACTCGTCATCATTTTCTTAATGGTGCCTTGTGAAGTACGAAAGTTTTCCATTTTGGTGGTGTCTAATTTATCAGTTTTTCCTTTTATGAAGTATGCTGTTGATATCACATCTAAAAAAATCTCTGCCTGGGGCACCTGGTGGCTCAGTCGGGTAAGCGTCCAACTCATGGTTTTGGTTCTGGTCATGTCTCCGGGTTGTGAGATCAAGCCCTGTGTCCAACTCCACACTCAATGCCAAGTCTGCTTGAGAGTCTTCCACCCTCCCTCTCCCTCCCCCTCTGCTACTCCCCCCACTCACACTCCCTCTAAAATAAATAAATAAATAAATAAATAAATAAATAAATAAATAAATATCTTAAAAAAATAAAAAATCTCTGCTTAGCCCAAGGTCTAGAAGATTATTTTTCTTCCAAAGTTTTATAGTGTTAACTCTTACATTTAGGTCTCTAATATATTTTGAGTTAATATTTTCATGTATTGTGTGAAGTTAAGGGCGTATGTTCAATTTTTTGCATGTGGATTTCCCAGGACCGTTTGTGGAAAAGATTATTCTTTCCCCACGAAGTGTCACAGCACTTTTGTCAAAAATCAATCATCCATAAACAGAAAGGTTGATTTCTAGACTATCAATTCTGTTTAATTCATCTATATTCTATTCTAATGCCAGTATCACAGTCTTTATAACTGTGGTTTTAGAGTACATTTTGGAATTAGGAAATTTAAGTGCTCCAACTTTAGTCTTGTCAAAATGGTTTTGGCTATTGTGGATCTTTGCATTTCCCTATAAATTTAGAATTAATTTGTCAATTTTTGCAAAAAAAACAAAAAACCTGCTGGACTATAGATAGGATTGGGTTGCATAAATAGATGAATTTGGGGAAAACTGCCATTTTAACAATATTGGCTCTTTCAGTCCATGACCATGAGATGTCTTTCTGTTTACTTAACTCTTCTTTAATTTCCCTCAGCAGTGTTCTGCAAGTTTCTAGATACAGGTCTTGTATTTGTTAAATTTATATCTAAGTACTATATTCTTTTGATGTTATTGTGAATAAAATTATTTTCTTAATTTTATTTTCAGATTGTTCATTTGCGAATATATGGAAACTGAGTTTTATATACCGATCCTGTACCTGTGACCTTGTTGACTTTATTAGTTCTCATAGTTTTATGTACATGTGTGTCCATCAAGAGATATTTAATGAACGAATGATAGAATGGACCAACATCCTATAGTTAATAACTATGAAAAAACTAGGAGCAAAATTAAGGTCTTATGCTTTTGCCTTCACCTCAAAGTGTCTGAGAAATAAGCTAAGTTTTCCCCTGGGCTAAAGAGACAAAAAGAGAAACGCAGGTGCCTATCTAGAGTTTGCACACACAAAATGGGTACACTGCCATGCCTAGCACTTCCTTTCCCACCAACATGCCAAACAAGTATGGTGCACTGCAGCTCAGCAAAGAGACTGGAGGGGGCTGGGCAAAGGTAAAGAGGGAAATGGCTAACTCCTCCCAGAGTTATTTCCAGCAAGTAGTAAGCAAAATCTGTAAAGCCATTTCTATTCTTCTTTTCTTCAGAATCCTAGTGTAACTACCGTTTGACTAGAGTCAGAGGTCTTTGAGTCTAGTGATTTATGGACCCGGAGCTGAACACACTTTTTGTGACTAAATCTCCTGGAGTATATAACTCTGTGCTAACACGGTGAACTAGGAACTCAGAGAGGGGCACATATCTTGCAGCCGCTAGATACAGAAACACAATATGATTTTTCACACTGACAAAAATTTTACTTAAACTAAGCCTATAACAATAGTGAAAAACATAACAATGTATGAATTCATAATCCTGGGAATATATACTATGTTTCCTGGCTTAAAAAGAAAAGTGTCTTTTCTCTGGAAGCAAATACTTCTTAGGAATTAAGCTATCACTTAGTTGTTGAATCAGATTCTCACCTTTCATGGAACGTCAGGTGTCATTAGTTTGCTTCATAGAATGACAGGGTTCTGGGCCAATTATTAGGTGATTTGGTACCTATCAATCTGGTGGACTGAGTCTTAATTTTTTCGTTTTAGTTAAGTCAGAAAAAAGGTCCTATTCCAGCTGTGACAGGATTTAATAAAATCAGGTAAGTCACACAGCTTAACTGTGCCCCATCTGTCCTAAGAGCAAAGAGAGCATATCCTAAATGATCAGTCTTGTACAGCACAAGCAACTGTACCCTAAACCATCCATCTCCAACCTTTTGGGGGCATTGCAATACTCTATCAAAAGCAATTTAATTTTGCAACTGTACTTATTCCCTAAAAGTATTCTGTTTGTGTTTTTGAATCTATAGTAACATGCTTTATATGTTAAAACATCACTGGAGTAGTACAAAAGCATCCTTGGTGATCACTGGACTAAGTATATGTAATAGTCTAGGTTCTCTCAGACTCTGGTGACAGAAAAATCACTTATTAAAGCAGATTCCCAGTTCACTCAAAATTCTGATTTAATAGAACCGTTCAGGAGATTCTGACAATAGCGGCCTTTGGACAGCTCTTTGAGACACACTGACCTCAGGGCTAAGGGAATAAAATTTCTGGAATAAATACAGTTGAAGAAAAACACTAAAAATGCAACAAATAAATCTGTAGTGACATGTTTAGAAGTTATTGTTCTTGTAAATCATTACAATTTGTTCATTTTAATAGGTAGCACAATTTTAAAGTCAAACTCTAGTCACCTACCCAACGAAGGCAAAAGATTTCCCTCTGGAATCTGGATCCTTAATTGCATTAACAATTCCTTTTGATACATCTACAACCTGTAAGAAATCGTAACACGTGTTTAAATAATTGCTGAAAGAGAAAAACAGAGGGATGGGGAGATGGGAGGGTGAGAGGGAGGGAGGTAGGAAGGAAGGGAGGAAGGAAAGCAGGCCACATCAATCACAACCAAAAAATAAAAAAAATTTTAAAAATAAATTCAAATAACGGCATTGTCCTTTTTTTTTTTTTTTAAGATTTTATTTATTTATTTGACATAGAGAGAGAGAGAGAACAAGTAGGCAGAGAGGCAGGGAGAGGGAGAAGCAGGCTCCCCGCTGAGCAGGGAGCCCAATGCGGGGCTCGATCCCAGGACCCTGGAATCATGACCTGAGCTGAAGGCAGTCGCTTAACCGGCTGAGCCACCCAGGTGCTCCCTGGCATTGTCCTTTTTGAGAAAGCTCCTTAAAGAACCCACTCCTCAAGGGCTCAAATGGTCTGCATATTGGAAGGTTCACCTAAATATTTTTTCTAGTCAGAACATGTTCACACTCAGACAGCTGCCAAGGCCTTCTGATTGGACTCTGCTCACTATCTCTGCAATCTCACCCCTTATCATTAGTCCTAACGCTGTTACCATGCCGCACAAATTAGTAGGCGGAATCCTATGGAACTGCCGATATCCTACCATTTTGACTTTCCCAAATAATAATCTTATATGATTTCAGACCCCATGGTTTTCAATTGGGGGTGATTTTGGCTTCTCCTGGAAGGCCCTTTTGGCAAAATGCCTGGAGAGGTTTGCAGTTGTCACAACTGGGGAGGTAGTGCTACTGCCATCTGGTGGCCGGCGGCCAGGACTGCTGCTGAACAGTCTACTGTAACAGCCCCTCCAACAAAGAATTATCCGGCCCAAAATGTCAATAGTGCCAAAGATGAGAAACCCTGTTTTCAACATAATATGGAACCCAACATGCTCTTACCTCTGGACCCCTGTACATACTGTTCCTTCTGCTTGGAATGCTCTTCCCCAAACACCTTCATCTGACTTGCTGCTAGCCATCTTTAAGGTCTTACCTTCAATGCCGTTTCCTGTGGGAGGCTATCCCTGAACCTCAAGCCTGGATTCAGTGTCCCTCTGCTGTATTACATAAATCCTCTCCCTATCACAGCACTTACCACACTGCATGACAACTGCTTTGCTAGCCTGCCTCTGACTGAGGCCAACGTGAGGAGAGCAATCTGTGTCTAGTTCATATCTCTATATTCCCAGTGATGTGTACAGTGTGCCTAGCACATTCAATCTATTTTTCTTAAGTGAGCAAACAAGTGAACACACAGAGAATACATGTACCTCTTAGGTAAACTGAGAGGCAAGCAGTTGGAGCAAGTTGAAAAGAAAAAATGATGGAGTTACAGGATTAGGATAAAACCAGAAAACTGATCACCTGCCTCTGAATCCAGCCAAAGCCCCTTCATCCGGGGTACTTACGTATACTGGTTGCTTCACTGTCTTCTTGCCCAAGGAAATAAGAGGTACACCACCAAACCAGCGAGTATCTGGCAGAAGAAAGAGAAGTATGCTTTAGAAGGCCTCGACTACTAGAAGCCTCACCAATCTCCATATGCTCCAGGTTAGCAGAATCATTTTGCATAACTGAAATAATGGAATAAATGTAGCTGACATTGAGGAAGCTAATGGGCAGCCACTTGTTTGTCAGATAACAAACACGGAAAGTAAAAAGGCCAAATTTTTAAGGACGTGGAGAGCAAGGGAAAATGGTCAAATGGCTTGGCCACTTGGTGCATGGCCACTCCCAAGATGGGAAAATCACTGCACCCCATTCTAAGGAGGAACATAGGAATCAGTAGATCAGCAACACAACATGGGTAACTCAGAAAAGACCACTCTGGTAAAAAACGGAAATTTAGGATATGATGAATGCATTACCACAAATATGTGGGAAATGAAAAGATTATTTAATACATGGTGCTGAGACAATCATTTTACTAAAATGAGAAAAAAAGAGAGGAAGGGAGGGAGAAAAGGCTCATATCTCACCATAAACCAAAGCAAATCCCAAGTGGATTGAATGTAAAGGTTAAAAAAAAAGCCTTAAAAAAAAATTTTAAAGTAGACATTATTTATAAGAGCATCAAAAAGAATAAAGCACTCAGGAATAAATGGAACCAAATTGGCTAAAGACTTGCACATTGAAAACTGTAAAACACTGAAGAAATAAAACTTTTTAACGATTTATTTATTTGAGAGAGAGTAAGAAAGAGAGTGGGGAGAGAGGCAGAGAGAGAGGGGGAGAGAGAATGTCAAGCAGACTGCAAGCTGAGGGCAGAGCCTGACGTGGGCTTTATCCCACGACCCTGAGATCATAACCTGAGGCAAAACCAAGAGTTGGATGCTTAACCAACTGAGCCACCCAGGCACCCCACTGAAAGAAATTTAATAAGCCACAAATAAATAGAAATACATCTCATGTTCATGGTGGAAGACAACACTGTTAATATGTCAAACCACCCAAAGAAATCTACAGGTAATGCAATCCCTATCAAAATCCCAATGGTATATTCTGCAGAAGTATAGAAAGCTCCATCTTAAAATTCATATGGAATCCTCAGGGACCCCAAATAGCCAAAACTATTTTGAGAAAGAAAAACAAAGTTAGATCATATGGGAGATTTCAAAACTTACTACAAAGCTACAGTAATCAAGATCCAAACTGTGGCATAAATATAGACATATAAACCAGTGGAATAGAATAGAGAGAAATAACTTTTGTATGTATGGTTAAATGATTTTTTTGACACAGTGCCAAGACCATTCAATGGGGAAATGACAGTGTTTTCAATGACATCAGTTTCAATGATGCTGGGAGAACTGAATATCCATATATAAAAGAATAAAGTTGGACCTCTACCTTACACCATATACAAAAATTAACTCAAAATGGATCAAAGACTTAAACATAACAGCTACAACTACAAAATCCTTATAAGAAAATATGGGGGAAAGTTTCATCACACTGGATTTAGCAATGATTTCTTGGCTATGATACTAAAACATAGGAAACAAAAGTAAAAACAGATAAGAAATGAATTTGGGGAAGGGAGGGAAGACAGTGACATAATTCAGTCCAAATCAGATGATAAATTTTATTTTATTTTAATTAATTAGTTAATTAATTTAGTAGGCTCCATGCCCAGTGCAGAGCCCAACATGGGGCCTGAATTCACAACTCTGAGATCAAGACCTGAGCTGAGATCAAGAGTCAGAAGCTTAACTGACTGAGCCACCCAGGCACCTCAGTAAATTTTATATTATATGTTTTTTACCACAATTTTTTTTAAATTGGAAATTAATACAGAATATGAAAAGACATGAGCAATCAGGGTGAAAAAACACAGGATAAAAATATCTAAATTGGATAAATGAACTGTGGTCTACACATACAATGGAATATCATTCAGTTATAAAAAAGAAATGAGCTATCAGCCATGGAAAGACATGAAGGAAGCTTAAATGCAGAGGCTAAGTGAAGGAAGCCAATCTGAAAAGGCGACATAGCATATGATTCCAACTATATGATATTCTAGAAAAGGCAAACTATGGAGACAGAAAAAGATGAGTGGTTGTCAGGTATTAGGGGTGTGGGTAGCAGGGTAAGGAGGGAAGGATAAGAAGGTCGAGCACAGGAGATTTTTAAGGCAATGGAACTATTCTCTATGATAATCTAATGGTAGGTAGATGTCATTATACATTTGTCGAAATCCATAGAATGTACAACATAAAGAATGAATCCTAATGCAAATTATGGACTTAATAATAATGTATCAATATTGGCTCATCAATTTAACAAATGTACCACACTAATGCCAGGTGTTAATAATAGAGAAAAGTGGGTGCCTGGGTGGCTCAGTCGGCTAAGCATCTGCCTTCGGCTCAGGACATGATCTTGGAATCCTGGGATCGAGCCCATGTTGGGCTCCATGCTCAGCGGGGGGTCTGCTTCTCCTTCTCCCTCTGCTGCTCTCCCTGCTTGTGCTCTCTGTCAAATAAATAAATAAAATCTTAAAAAAAAAAAAAAAAAATAGACAAAAGTGTTGTGGGCAGAGATTGAGGGTTTAAAGGGTATGTGAGAACTCTGTGCTTTCCATTCAACTTTTCTGTAAACCTAAAACTACTCTAAAAAAATAAAGTCTATTAATTTTAAAACAATTTAAGTAAATATGCCAACAACAAAAAATAACAGTAAATATAACAAAAGATGTTATAATATATAGTCTAAATCAGTAAGAAAAACATCTCTCAAAAAAACAAATACACATAGGCAAAGGACGTACAAAGAAAACTGAAAGAAAAAATATGAATAGCTAACAAGGAGAAACAGGAAGCAACTGATAAAACTGTACCCCACCAACCATCCTAGTACTTCCTAGGAGGGTCAGAATCCTCTCCTAATACATAAGTGAATAAATTGAGAGATAACTGGTAATTTGATAGAATCAGAAACTAAAGCTGGGTTCTTATCACAGACTTTAAAAATGTATTCTCCCTTCCCACCCCCACAAATGTACAGGGAAGTCACTTTTTTTACCTGTAAAATCTAAAAATCTCATCACTTAGTCAAGGAGACTGATTTCCTCTGCCAAGACAAGTCTAATTATTAAGCAAACAAAGCCTGAGAGCAAGCATAACACGATGCCCAGCCCATGAAAGCAGTTTACATACCAGTTTAACAAAGGCCAAATTCCTATTTATTAGTCCCTAATCCCATTCCACAGAAATTGCTATTAACAAGGAAGACTGACATGATCTCAGGATCATGAGGTTGAGCCCCGTGTCAGGCTCTGCGTTCAGTGAGGAGTCTGCTTGAGATTCTCTCTCTCCCTCTGCCCTCCCCCTGCTCGCGCACTCTCTCCCTCTAAAATAAATAAATAAAACCTTTAAAAAACAAACAAACAAACAAGAAAGACTGATTACATGCACCTGACAAACTACGATGCTGCCTCTTTGTCTTTCAAAATCAACATCCAAGGGACTTGGCAATCAGACTAAAAGTGAGAAAGTACTTAAGAGGGGCTTCATATGAAAAATATAAGTAAGGCCAATATTTAAGCACTGACTACGGGCCAGGTACAGTGACATGGGCTACTTCATTTCGGTTAACACGCCACTCTTGAGACAGATATTTTCATCTCCATTTCAATATACAAGGAAGCTGCCCCTCGTACACCTGCCACAGTCACAGAGCTAGTAAGTCTCGGTCTCCCAAGGCTGCACTCTTCCCGTGAATCTAAGGTGCTTAGATTCACCTTAGATTGAAGGTGAATCTAAGTAATGAAGACCACATTAGGCACATTGAACCTCTGGGGAGGAAAAGGCAACTGGGGGAGAGAAAATATACCTCAGTCTGTCAAGTCAGAGAACCCTGTTAGCTTGTGCTTAACTTCAACCTGGTTAACCAGTATCCTCTTTTCTACTACTAAGAATACAAGAAAGAATACATACTTGCAAAATGATTGAGGAATCTATCCTCTCTTCCAAAGATGTCCGATGGCTTTATGATAATGGCTTCCGGAAATGCATCTCTCACTTCCTTCTCTCCAACGGCCTAAACAACCAACCAAACAAAAAACAGAGTTCAGAGATGAGTGAACAGAGCTTGCGTTCCTTCCACTATCAGGACGTTACTTATATTTCAAAGGTCAGTTTCTCCAGATTAAGCTAGGATTCATAAAAGTCAGTTACATAGAACTTTTTTTTAAATAACATACAAAAGTGCCCTGCCTCTAATGGCTCTTGTTGGGTTTCTTCCTATATTTATCCTGGGGAAGCTTACGCAGAAGAAAGGAGAAAACTCAGAGTAGAATTTTTCCAGCCTCCATTTTTCTTTCTAACCATAGGTTCTCTAGATGGTGTCACCAATCTAGCAGGCTGCCAGACAAAGGAGAGTGTGGTCGGAGGCCACAATATGGAAGTGGCAGCACACATACCTACCCAGAGTGGGGACAGGCCAGGAACCTTCCTAACCTCGACACCCTCGCTTGTTTCCATCTACCTCCTAGACGAGGCCTCTTTCCGTGCAAGGATCAGCACCTTGTCCAGCCTTCCTCCCCACCTGCACAGCCACTGCGAGTGACACATATGTCCAGGTGGACTTGAACCTCTGTTTCTTCAGCTTCTCAACTCCAGTGATCTCCTCTTTTCTCCACTTTTGCCCCCTTCAACTCATTCAGGCCATGGACCGTATCAACAACTGTGATTACCCTTCTTCTGAAATACTACATGAAGACATCCTGTTCTCAGATGGCAATCTCCCATACTTCCAGCTGCTGCTTCTTCATCACCTGTTCCTGGGATGTCTGGTCATCACCTTCTCAGGAGCGCTAGCCCTCTGATGCTGCTTTCCTCCACATCAAGTCCTCCTAACTTACCTCAGACTAGATTCCATGGCCCAACTTTTCAATCAGTCTCTTACCAATACTGTAAACTACCTCATCCCTTTGTCTTTACTCCTCCACCCACCAGGCAAAATCCCAATTCTGAAACAACCCCATTAGCTTCCTTCTTTGAGCCATGCACTCCCACTGTCTTCAGAGCTAGAGGAAAATAAATACATAAAAATCATAAATTGGACAACTCAATAGCGAAAAAAAAAAGTCCCAATTTGATCAAAAAATGGGCAGAAGATCTGAATAGACATTTTTTCCAAAGAAGACACACAGATGACCAACAGGTACATGAAAAGGTGCCCAAAATCACTAATCATCAGGGAAATGCAAATCAAAACCACAATGAGATATCACCTCCCACCTATTAGCATGGCAATTATCAAAAAGACAAGAAATAACAAATGTTAGTGAGGATGTGGAGAAAAGGGAACCCCTGTGCACTGTTGGTGGGAATGTAAATTGGTGCAGCCACTATGGAAAACAGTATGAGGGTTCCCCAGAAACTTAAAAATATAACTACCATATGATCCAGCAATTCCACTTCTGCTAACATGTCCAAAGGAAATAAAAACACTAACTTGAGAAGATATCTGCATCCCCATATTCAGTGCAGCACTATTTACAATCGCCAAGATATGGAAGCAATCTAAGTGTCCATCAGGAGATGAAGGGTTAAAGATGTCATAAATACACACACACACACACAATGCAATTAAAAAAGAAGGAAATCTTGCCATTTCCAACAACATGGATGGACCCTGAAGGCATTATGCTAAGCAAAGTATTCAGACAGAGAAAGACAAATACCATAGATCTCACTTATAAATGGAATAAAAAAAAAAAAAAAAAAACAAAAGCAAACAAAAACCCCAGCAAACTCATAGATACAGAGAACAGATGGCCAGAGGCAGGGGTAAAGGGGATCAAAAGGAACAAACTTCTAGTTATAAAATAAGTAAGTCTCAGGATGTAACATACAGCATGGCGACTACAGGTAATTTGAAAGTTGCTAATAAAAGAGTAGATCATAAAAGTTCTCATCACAAGGGGCGCCTGGGTGGTTCAGTCGGTTAAGCGTCGGACTGTTGATTTCAGCTCAGGTCATGATCTCAGGGTCATGGGATCAAGCCCCATGTTGGGCTCTGTGCTCAGCAGGGAGGCTGCTTGTCCCTCTCCCTCTGTTCCTCCTCCCGCTCATGTTCTCTCTCTCTCTTTCTCAAATAAATAAATAAAATCTTAAAAAAACAAAAAGTTCTCATCACACACACAAAAAAATCTGTAACTATGTGTGGTGATGTTAACCAGACTTATTGTGGAGATCACTTCACAATATATACATATGTCAAATCATTACATTATACACCTGAAACTAATATAATGTATGTCAATTACACCTGAATTCAAAAAATCATAAATTGCTGCCACTTATATACTCATGTCATAAATTTTAACTGGGACTTCAACATATCCCAAGTACTGTTTTCTTCTAATTAGCTGTTCTCTCCTATGACAATTTCAAACATTCTCTATTCTATTCAAATTCCTCCCTTACTATTCTCTTTCTTCCAATAAATGACTTCACCTTCTCATTCAAAGAGAAGATATGGCAACAGACAAAAACCACCTCAAGTTCCCACCAGAAAATCCACAACTCTCCTCCTTTCTTATCTCCCCTGCTCCAGGACTCACTTCCTTTCACTTTCTCAGGAACCTGCCCAACTGACTCTCTCCTTTATCCTCAGTCTCACTCTTTACCAGCACCTTCTCACCAGCACTTACACAATATCAAGATCTTCCACCTTAAAAGAAAAACGATTCTCAACTCCACGTGCCCCTTCAGCTTCTTGCCCCATCCCTCTTCTTACCAAACCACTTAAAAATGCCACCTGCTCTTACTGTCCCCACTGCCTCAGCTCCTGCTCACTCTTTGTTCACCTGTGCTCTAGATTCTGCCCCAACACTTGCACCCAAACCATTCTTAATCAGATCAAAAATGACCTCCATCCATACTGGTAGATCCAAGGTGACTTTCCAGTTCTCACCTCACTCGGTTTCTCATTGGCATTCATAAGCAACTACTCCCCCCTTGCGACACTGTCTTCCCTTGGCTTCCATGACCTTATACTCTCCTGGTTTCCCTTCTACCTCACCATGTCCACTCCTTCTCAGTCTTTGTTTGTTTGGGTTTTTGCAGGTACCTCCTTGTCTACCAGAGCACTAATCATTGGTATTCCTCTGAGCCCTGTCCAAAGTTCTCTCAATCTACGCTTCCTCACTAGGCAATCTTATTCCCAAACATTGCTTCAATTAACTGGTTTTATTTTTTTTTTAAGATTTTATTTATTTATTTGGGAGAGAGAGAGAAAGAGAGAGAGAGCATGAGCCGGGGGGGAGGGGCAGATGGAGAAGCAGGCTCCCCACTGAGCAGGAACCCTGGGATCATGACCCGAGCCGAAGGCAGACGCCCAACTGACTGAGCCACCCAGGCACCCCTAATTAACTGGTTTTGTATCTCCAAACCAGACCTCACTTCTGAGCTCCAGGATCATAAACCCCATTCACCATTGTTACTTGGATGATTGACAGACACCTGAAATGCAACCTGAGTCCAAAACTGGATCATCCTCTTCCTTCTCTGTAAATACTATTTTTCTATCTTTGCTGTGCTTTGGGATTACCTAGGGATAGTTAAAAATATCGATGCCCAAGTTCTATCCCCAGAGATTCTATTTTCATTGGTCAGGGTGAAGGATTTTTCAAAGTTCCTAGTGCTTCTAATGGGCAGCTAAGGCTAAGAACCACTGCCCGAAAGCCTTGTCCTTCTCAAGTGTTTCTCCCCTTATTCACCAGCACTACCATCTACCTCGTGGTGTACACCACAGGGCTGGACATCTCTGAGTCTTCTCCCACCACTGACTCCAGCCCCAACCCTGGCCCTTCCAAACAAGCATGGATTCAGACGATTCTGTGAATGCCAGATGCAGGTAGGCAGAGAGTGCATACGCTCATTCTCCCTCATCCATGCGGTATAAAAATGCTGAGGCTTGAATGTGCTGCTAGCCAGTTCCATGACTATGAGAAACAGCTTACACAAAAAGAAGGAGCTGAAAGAATCACAGAGAAACCAAGCTGAAACTCTGATGAACCTTGGCACCAATGTGGCTAAGTTTCCTTATTGCTGGATTTTTCAGATTACAGGGGCCTATAAACTCCCTTTATATTGAACCAGTTTACATTGAATTTTCGGATGCTAGCAATTAAATGCTCTGAACTGATAGATAGATGCCCTCTCTACCCCATTATATGCTCCTACAGCACAGCTCCCTACTTTGCAACACCAGGTACAAATGGAATTATTTTCCTCAATAGATTAGAAACTAGATAGGGGATAAGACTGTGTCTGTTTTATTTGCTACTGTATCCCCACCATCTAATACAATATACAGCACACTGTAGGTACTTAATAAATCATTTGTTCAATAAAAGAATGCAGTGGGTCAAAAAGCTGGAGTCCCTGGCAAAGAACTCTGCGGTCCTTACCAATGTGACCCAAAGCAGGCTCATGACAGCAGAAAACAAATGCTAAAGATAGCCCCAGACACTGCAATTCCTTTGAGTCCCTGATAATAAAAACATTTTAGGCTATAGAATGACCCCAAATCAGAATGGTCAATCCCTAGGTACAATCTGGATGACAATGTGGTTTCTGGAAGTATAAAAAGCCTAAATACTAGATTTCCTTGGCAAATATTTATCCCTGTCATCCTCAGCCTTTACATTACCCCCGTAAGAGTAGCATACAACCATACTAGGCACGAGGTTTGAGAAAAAAAGATGGTCTTTCAACCTGTAGGTGATACGGGTAGGATGCTTTTGACAGAAATAATACTCTACCTTTTATGAGGTTTACTATATAATCCTATTATGTCCCAAGCAACTTTCAGCATTTGAGAACAGGTATCCATCTCTGAAGCCCCTTACCATAGTTCCCTGCAAACAGAAAGCACTCAACCAAAATGTCAGAATACAACACACACATCACACACATCAATCTAATTCTGGATATGGAGAATTAGAAACCCCTTTTATTTCTGGATATGTCAGTGAGAAACCCTTCTCACTTAACTCATGTTTCAAAGGGGCCAAGAAACTCTGGGAACCACTTCCCAAGTCAACTTGTCACCTACCTTATTTCTCAGATATCTAGAAGAGCTTTTAATATCAGCATTCAGATGTGAAACATGAATGAGCTTTTCAACTCCAGCTTCCTTGGACACTTGAGCAATTGCATGGGGAATCTTCACAAAAATATCCTCAAAATCAAAGTTTCTGGAAGAAGGAAAAAAAAAGGGGGGGGGATCAGTTAAGAACACCTGTTTAAGGATTCCAAAGCTTTCTGTGATAAGCTAGTTTTCATACTATTGCTGGAATTCTTAATAGTTAAAACTTTTAAATGGCAACGATTTAACCCTAAGTCAAAATTAATATATATATGTATATTTTAAATACAAAGTTTTACTGCTCATCATCATTACTGTACATAATTTAAACCTTACCATAAGTCATAAATCAGCACACATAATATTCTCTGTGCTCCAGGAATCCCAAGGCTGAGACCCTTTGAGAACATCTGGCTGCAGCGGCTGGGAAGGGAGGGGGGAAGTGTTGGGAGCTGAAAAGGGACCCACTTCTTATCCCCGGGCCTTTGTTTCCCCCAGGGGGAAAAAAACTAAAAAAATCAGTCACCAGTTTAATCCAATAACATTAACATTACACAATAACATTAATGCTTACACTGTACAAGGCACTGTTATTAGTCACTACAGGAGGTTTAAAGTTGAATGAGACTCTCCAAGTCACCAAAGAACTTAGAAATATGTGATGAGGCAGACATAGATTATCAAACTTTAATAAATGTTAAGAAAATGGTATGAACAAAATGTTGTGCAACTATAAGATTAAAACACTATCTGTTGATAAACAACCTACACAAAGGCTAACAAGAACTGTTCAAACCAGTACTCATGTCATCTTTGATTAACAATGTGAACACTGTTTACTCAAGAAAAACCAATGTTCAGCTTGATGAACAGTAGGATGGGCAAAATCGTCCTGCCTAACCCATCCCAGCTGGACGAATCCAAAACAGGATCAGCCATTATGAACCAACCGGTCATTCCGTCAAGCTGATGACACCAACTACACTGACATAATCCCTACCAGCTTTTTATGGGTAGCGCATCACATTGCTCACTTATACCAGACTTACTGCCAACTGAATCTCCTGAAAGGGGGTTTTTGGGCATGTAAACAGGTGTTCAATGCTTAATTATGGACTAATTAAAAATGTGACAACTACAATTCCTGACATTAGAAGGTACCCAGTGAATGTCTACTGAACCTTTTGATAGCATATGCAAAGAAAAAACAAGAGCCAAAGACTTACTTGGTTTCCCATTCTCGCCCAACAAGATTAATGACCACATTGCTGTGCTTCACTGCTCTTCGGATAGAGTCTTTGTTTCTCCCGTCCCATTCCTATAAGAACAACAGCCAGTCAGATGCAAACATAAGGGCAAGTTTCAAAATAGGCCATCTGTTGTAGTCATAATATGGTACCATTTCATACAGGCTCCATTTATTACAAGAGAAATGGTCATGAGGTCTCAAATTCCCTCCTGATTCTCTGATTCTCCTGGAGACAAAAAAGATCACAGTATATCTATTTTATTCAGGTAATGAAATGATAGAATTAGAAAAGACAATATTCATTTTTAGTGGGGCACATCCATTTCTGGCCACCCAACTGCCCCTTGCAAGTTTGTAAGGAAATCTGGCTACCAAATCTCCCTTCCTGAAATAGAGCCAAAGAGCCAAGGATCATTTGGGAGGAAAACTGAGTTGCCCTTTTTGCAGCAACCAGCTACAGATTGAAGGTAGGCGGAGTATCTCTTAAAGGCTAACATTAAATTGGGAACATTCATGACTATTTTCTTATCTCTCCTTAATGCTTTCCTCTTTATAATCCTAGATCTAGTCATTTCTTCTAGTCACTTCAGATCTAGTCACTTCAGACATGAAAACAACACGCAGGGAGGAGTGACCTGCCTAAAAGCGCAGGGTGAGCCAATGGCAGATTTCAGTGTAGAACTACATGTCTGAGTGATTCAGGCCTACAGTCAGGTTGACGATTCTTGTCCAAAATGGAGACCAGGGATTAAATGACCTCAAAGATACAGCATTTTCTATGTTAAAATGAAATTGGATTTTTTAAACATTTCGAAGGAAAATAATAAGTAGTAAGAAGTTCTTAGGGTCAAATGCTAAGGGGTATGTATGAGCGAAAGGAGAGTGAGTGAGAAAGGAACAATGGGGCAGGGGGAGTGACTGGGCAGGGCCCACTAACATACCTGTGCAATTTAGAAAGGGCTCCAGAAACCAGACTCAAGAGCAAAAGATGAAGCCCTCAAGAGGAGGAACTAGTTGTAACTGATGCAGGAGAGGGGGTACAAGAGACATATAGAGTGACAGCTGGGGAGTCAGAAAACTCCATTTGCCTTTTGTGAACGGTGTACAAAGTTATCTCTCCAACCTCTATGTAAAATTTGAAAATACAACCTATCTCAGGGGTTTGCTATGAAGATAAAGTAAAATAGACATACAATCTGCAGCACAATGAGTGACACAGCTAATAAAAAAAACAGTTCTTGGGGCGCCTGGGTGGCTCAGTCGGTTAAGCGGCTGCCTTCGGCTCAGGTGACCAAAGGTCACTTTTTTAAAAAAAAAGCAGTTCTACACATAAAAAGCTAAAAAAGACTTTTTTTTTTTTTTAAAGATGGCAAGAGTGGGAAAAAAAGAATCCAAGAAGTGGATTCCAAGACTCAGAGTGGAAGAGCTTGGGGTACATCTGCAGGAATGGCACAAGAGAAAAGCCTGGAGAGAAAGAATTAAAAGGAAACCAAATTCCCAGGGATAAGGCCCAGGGGGCACAGTCAAGTTAGCAAACCAAGTGGTTGTTCAGACAGCAGTTTCCACCACAGACTAAAGCAGGGAAATCAGTACCTCACACTTAGTATGGTTCACCCTTCTCAGAAATAAACAACAGTATAGTGAAGTCTTTCCGTTTTATCTTTCTCATACTTCCCCTTTTGTAAACATTATTATATTCAAAGTAATATGCTTGGGGCACCTGGGTGGCTCAGTTGGTTAAGCATCCGACTCTTGATTTAGGCTCAGGTCATGATCTCAAGGTCGTGGGATCAAGCCCCACGTTAGGCTCCATGCTGGGCACAGAGCCTGCTTAAGATTCTCTCTCCCTCTGCCCCTCCCCGCCTTCACGCTCGCTCTCTCTCTCTCTCTCTCAAAAAAAAAAGTTATATGTTTAGTCTCTGTATTCTCTATTAACACTGAGAGCTCCCTGTGGTCTTGTTCATCAAGACATGCTCAGAGTTTAGCTCAATGCCAGGCACTCTATAAATACCTGTGGCAAGAATGGAATATGTATCATATATCTCAATTCCAATGACTCCACATCTGCAAGCCAAAGTTTTCACCCATCATTTGTGAAATACTTTAATTTTTAGGATTGACAAAGTGACCAATAATCTCAAGTCACAAAGAAACAGGAAAAAAGCTAAGCTCCTCTAACTGTAAGACCAAGAAGATATTTGAGAATAAGATTTTAGAGAAGAAAAACACTTTAGAAACAAGAAATTTCCAACATATTCTTAGCTTGTGAACATTCAGTAAGGAATAAATGAAAATGTTATTAAAAATAAGTAAAAATTTGGGCGCCTGGGTGGCTCAGTTGGTTAAGTGACTGCCTTCGGCTCAGGTCATGATCCTGGGATCCTGGGATCAGGTCCCACATCGGGCTCCCCCTGCTCTGCGGGGAGCCTGCTTCTCCCTCTCTCTCTGCCTGCCATTCCCCCTGCTTGTGCTCTCTCTCTCTCAAATAAATAAATAAAATCTTAAAAAAATAAGTAAAAATTTAAAAGAGATCACAAATAATCTGCATGAATATATCAGAGATCTTCAGAATGTTTACCAAATTATTTTTTTTTTATTTATTTTCTTAAAAAAAGATTTTATTTATTTGACAGAGAGAGACATAGCGAGAGAGGGAACACAAGCAGGGGGAGTGGGAGAGGGAGAAGCAGGCTTCCCGCTGAGCAGGGAGCCCCACACGGGACTCGATCCCAGGACCCTGGGATCACGACCCAAGCTGAAGGCAGACGCTTAACGACTGACCCACCCAGGCGCCCCCCAAATTATTTTTTAAAAGGGGAAGTGTGTACATGGAAGAGCTCAACTTCATACAGAATGATAAAAGCAGGACAATTTAGCCAGAACAGGAGACCGAGCATCAAGGCCCAGAGTGTTTCTCAATAGGATAACTGTAGGCACTGGGGACAGTGTAACTCCTTGTGGAAACGGACTGCTCTGGGACCTGTATGATATCTAGCATCCCTAGCTAATAAACCAGTATGGTCTCCAGTCATTGTGGCAACCAAAAAGGCCCACACGTTTTTAATCACCCCCTTGAAGGGTCCCCCCCCTACCCTGGTTCCCCACTGCCTCACCCCATTGGCAACTCTTGGCCAATGGAAAAACCTGCAGATTATAGAATAGCAATAGGGAAGCACAACGAGCACTGTTCTAAATTCAGTCTGTGCCAAGGAAACCAAGTTATAAAACACCCTATTTGTGATTTTCACCATCTACAGAAGAACTGTCCAACAGAAATATAACATGAGGCACACAGGCAATTCTAAATTTTCCACCAGTCACATTTAAAAGAGTAAAAAGAAACAGGTGAAATTCATTTTAATAATGTATTTTATTTAACCCAATATATCCAAAATATTATTTCAATATGTAATAAGTATAAAAAATTATTAATGATATATATCACTTTCTTTGTACTAAGTCTTTGAAATCTGGTGTGTATTTTATATGTACAGCATATCTTAATTAAGATTAGCCACATTTCAAATGTTCCATGACCACACGTGGCTGGTGGCTACCATACTAGATGGCACAGGCCTACAGCAGGGGTCAGCAAACCATATCCCAAAGGCAAATCTAGCCTGTAGTCTAACTTTGTAAATAAAGTCTTTTTTTTAATATTTTTTTTAAGGATTTTTTTATTTATTCATTTAAGACACAGAGATACAGAGAGAGAGAGAGAGAGAGAGCATGAGCAGGGGGAGAGGCAGTGGGGGAGGGAGAAGCAGGCTCTCCACTGAGCCAGGAGCCCGATGTGGGGCTCGATCCCAGGACCCTCGGATCATGACCTGAACCAAAGGCAGACGCCCAACCATCTGAGCCACCCAGGCGCCCCTGTAAATAAAGTTTTATTAGAACACAGCCACTTCCATTCATTTATATATTATCTATAGCTGCTTTCAGGCTAGAAGGGCAGAAATGAGTAATCATGAAAAGACCCTGTGACCTACAAAAGCTAAAATATTTACTATCTGGCCCTTTACAGAAAATGTGTGTCAACTGCTGGGCAAGAGTTTAAAAGAATGGGGTGAATGAAGGATGCCCTTGGCTCACTCTGGGATGAAACTGTTGCTTTATTACACTGTCTCTCTCTCCTAAAAATGTCCTCAGTAATTTACATCTGTCAACTCCAATAATCAGTCACACAGGCTCTTACCAGAAAGATAATCTGGCCCAGGTCACCCATGGGACGAAGGTGCATGGTGTCATATGGATCACACCGATAGGGTACGATCACCTGTGACCCCATACGTCCTAAAAAAGAATGGATTGAAACAAGGATCAACATTAACATAATATGGATATTTACTTTATAGGACAATGATTTGGTAAATATTTAACTTCTAGTATGATAAATGAATGGATACCATGTTTAACAAAAAGCATATTTTGCTGTGCGAGAGATGCCGTAACTTTTCAGAGACCACATTCCTGTTTCTACAACCTATACAGAAAGCATGATAATGCTTCCTAATGAACAGCAGATCAGAATTACATAAACCCAAGATAAGAGTAATCTGTAACACTGTTAAATTGAAAGAAACATGGCTCATGGCTTCTCATTAGGCAACCCTAATAAATGGCGCTGGGGCATGAGGAACTTAAAGAACTACTTACCAAGGTGGTTGACAACATATCGGCCCAGGAATCCTGTTGCTCCAAACACAGTGGCCACAATCCCACTGACTGAGGAACGCCCACCTTTGCCATGAGGTATGAGTGCATGATGAAGCTGGCGCTGGGGTGGGCCATGAAACACAGCTGTGGCTCTTGCAGTAATAGAAGAACCTTAAACAAAACCCCAGAGTATACAAAAATGGTAAATGTTAATATACATCTTTTCCTAGAAACTGGTATATATATATATATATCTTGCAATAATAGAAGAACCTTAAACAAAACCCCAGAGTATACAAAAATGGTAAATGTTAATATATATCTTTTCCTAGAAACTGGTATTTTGCTATCAGTACTTTCATATACTTAAGTTTAAGATGAATTTTTAAATCAAAAGTTGTAATTTAAGTGCCAACAGCAATAATAAACAAACTACCGCAACAAAGAATCCATGTGTCATAAGGAAATATATAAAAATTAGAAAGTACAGTTGATCTTTCAATAACACTGGTTTGAACTGCATGGGTCCACTTTTATGCAGATTTTTTCAATAAATACAGCACAATACTATATTTTCTCTTCATTATGATTTTCTTTAATAACATTTTTTCTCTCACTTACTGTAAGAACACAGTATATAATACATACAGGTAAACATACAGAATATGTTAATCAACTATTTATGTTACCAGTAAGGCTTCTGATCAATAGTAGGCTATCACCAGTTAAGTTTTAGGGGAACCAAAAATTATACATGAATTTTTGACTGCAGGGATGGGGGAGGTCAGTGCCCCTAACTACTGTATTGTTCAAGAGTCAACTATAAACTTCCTGCCCTATGGGATACAATATACCTAGGAAGATAAATCACATTTAAAAAATTAAAGTTACATATTAAGAGAGTATAAACCTCCACAATAAAAGGAACTGAGAGAATGCACAGGAAAAAAGCAATATAAGAGGAAGGATTCTTGGATAAAATGGATTTTGTGGGGGCGCTTCTTCCAGTTTTACTGAGAAATAATCAACATATATCACTGTGTAAGTTTAAGGTGTACAGCATGATGGTTTGATTTACATATATTATAAAATGATTACAACAGGTTCAGCTTATGTCCATCATCTCATAGAGATATAATAAAAAGGAAAGAAGAAAAAAAACCATTTTCTCCTAGTGATGAGAACTCTTAGCATTAACTACCCTAATGTTTTATCATTATCATTCGGCAGCATTAGCTATAGTCACCATGTTGTACATTACATCTCGAGTACTTATTTATAACTGTAGGTTTGTACTTTTGACCACCTTCCTCCAATACCCCTTCTGCAACCCTCTGCCTCTAGGAACCACAAGTCTGAGCTCTTTTTCTATGAGTTTGGGTTTCTTTTTAATCCCACATATAAGGGAGATCATACAAAGTTGAGATCATACGTATTCGTCTTTCTCTGACTTATTTCACTTAGCGTAATGCCTTCAGGGTCCATCCATGTTGCAGCAAATGGTCGGATTTCCTAGTTTTCTTTATGGCCAGATAATATTCCATCTTATATAAATACCACAACTTCTTTATCTGTTCAACCCTCGATGGACATTTAGGTTGTTTTCATGTCCCGGCTATTGTAAATAATGCTACAATAAACATGGGAGTGCAGGTACCTCTTTTGAGTTAGTATTTTCATTTCCTTTGAACATATTAGCAGAAGAGGAATTGCTGGATCACATAGTAGTTGTATTTTTAATTTTTTGAGGAACCTTCATGCTGTTTTCCATAGTGGCCGTTCCCTTTTCTCCACATCCTCGCTAACATTTGTTATCTCTTGTCTTTTTCATGATGGCGATTCTAATGTGTAAGGTGATATCTCATTGTGGTTTTAATTTGCATTTCCCTGATGACAAGTGATGTTGAGCACCTTCTCATGTACCGGTTGGCCTTTCACATATCCTCTTTGCCCATTTTTTAATTGGGTTATTTGTGGGGTTTTTGCTATCGAGCAATAAACTACTTTGAGTAAGGTTGTAAAGAGGAACAACAGAAAGAATAGATTTCCATGTGAAACATGTAACACATATAACAATGTAGACGTGGGAATGAATAAGCCCAGTGCAGGGAACAGAAGATTTACCTGGAACAGACTCTGAAACTGATAACGAATGAAAAAATAAAGGTCATGATACATGCTGGAGGCAGAGGACTATTAGTAGAGAACATTTTTTTTAAAAAAAAAGTACAGTCAGACAATATAAAGCTACTGAAAATCATCAAAAGTAATGACAAAAGGAGTGTTTGAGAAAAAATTTTCTGACCTTTAGAAAGGTTAATTTGTCAAACCTCTCACTATTTACATCTCCACACTATATGCGCAAGGAGACCATGTGGCCTTAGCCTGGACATCTGCAAGGTGGGGAAACACACTTCCCATTGCAGACCATTCTTATTTGAGCCATTCTAACAAAGGGTTCCACCATATGGGAGATCAATGACTGTTTCCCAGCAGCTTTGATCCCTTTGTTCCTCTGGAATGACAAAGAACAAATTTAACCCCTCTCCTGCATTTAAGTTCAGCAATTATATCTCTACTAAGTCTTCTCCAGGTTACACATTCCTAGTTCCATCAACTATTCTTCATTTGGCAGAGGTGTAAAACTCCTTTGGAATCACACTCCCAATTTTCAAGTCCCTTGAAACATATTATGGCAAAGTTTTAGAGCAAATTACTTACCTTTCAGAGAATAAGTAAAAACCAACTAAGACATTTAAAGGGCTAATAAACTTTTGCTACAATCAACAAACTGTTTACCATCAGCACTGGTGCTTTGTAAACTTGGGGAAAACTGAAAGAAACAAATAGGAATTGCTTTAGAAAATCTGTATTGAAAAAAAAAAAAGGAAGGAAGGAAGGATGGTAAGTAAGTAACTAAGTAAGTCTGTGTCTCTTCTCTGCAGGTGATTCTCCAGCGGCATTCTACCCAGGAACCATGGTTTTTCCCTAATCAGAAGCATGAAATTAGAGAAAAAGCCTAGCTTACTGAACAATGACTGAAACCACAAAGATTAAAAACAAACACTGCAGATCAGACACATAACAACAAACTGTTACCACAATAACAGCTAAACTTACAAAACTGTTAACAGATGCCAGGCATTGTTCTAAGTGCTCAGTAGGTATTATCTTATTTAATACTATTCTTACTGTAACTTTACATATGTGGAAGCTCAGGCTCAGAGAGTTTAAGTGACTTGCCTGAAAAGCCAGCAAAGGAGAATGAAAAGCAGCCCAGTAAGGTAAGGGGAAAACAAAAGGAAATGATACCCAGAAGGTAAATGAAGAAAGGGACTGATAAAGGTAACAGGTAACTCTATCAAAGGCTGCTGAAAAGTGAAGTAGGATGGTGACAGAGGACCACACACCTAGAAGATGTTGGTTTTGAGTGGCCTTAATAAGAGCAATTTTATTGCTGTGGGAATGACAGCCTGACTCGAGCAGGCAAGAGAGAATGTGAGGCAAAGAAGTGGGAAAAGGAGTATCAATGATTCTTCTGAGGAGAGATGATGTGAAAGGGGGTAAAAGGACTAGAGGAACATGAGGACAAGGAAGGATTTTTTTTTTTTTAATATTAGCTATTATAACATATTTATACACCGATGGAAATGACCCAGTAGAGGGGAAAAATGAATGATTCAGGAGAGGGAATGCACAGGTAATTGAAGATGGGATGGAATGCAAAACAAAGGAAGTGGCTTTAGATCAAAGCAGGAGGAGCTCATCCACTATCACAGGAGGGAAAGCTGAGAATTATCACAGCTCAGCTATTAGATTTTTATGGTGGGAAAAAGATCGTTCTCATCTGATTCCTCTGATTTCTAGGTAAAGGTGAGAATGAGACAGAAGCACATGTTAAAAGTTTTAGGAGACTGACAATGTTAAATAATCATTATGGAAAAGGGAAAGCAAATTTCTTGAAAAACATAATACTGAAAATCTACTTGATATCTGTATTCATGAATTTAAAATAAGGTCAGTCAGTTTTGAGTTTTCTGTAGCTCAGTTCTCTACTGCAGGAAATGTGTGGAAAGCTTGGTTTAATTAGTGGGGTTTTTTTTTTTGTTTGTTTTTTAATGCCACAGGCAGATGGGCTGGGGAGTTAAGAATGTATGGGGGAATGATTAGAATGATCAGTAAGGAAGGAAATGAGGACACTGGATAAAGGACAGTAAATAAAACAGGAAGAATGACTGGAGTCAAGGAATTAATATCTCAAATGATTGTTAGGAGATTTACAGTAAATGTATATAAAGCATTTAGCACATTATCTAGCGCATGTTAAGCACTCCATGAGTAACAGATGCTTTCATTTGTTATTACTTCAGAATCTCTTGGGTGATGTTACACTAACCTCATGAGATTATTTATTTTCCCCCAACAATTATAGGCCAAGCACCGTTCTAGAAACTGTGACTAGCACAATAAAAATGACAAAGTTCCTGGCCTCAGGGAGCTTACATTTTAGAGGGTTGACTTGAAAATTAATATGTGGGTAGGTACCTGTCACAGTGCCTTGCACTAGGTAGGTACTCAATAAATATAAGTTGTTACCTTCTTTGGCTCCAACCTCTCTATTTTCTTCCATATGTTATGAACCATTAGGAGAGTAATATTCTTTACTCATTATATTCCTCTGCTCAAATACCTCTATTGGCTTCTTACTGTAATATATAAACCAATCTTCTCCAAACATATTTGCTTGCACATTGCATTAGTTTTAAACATTTATAAATCACATATACATTCTGTGTAGTACCAATACGTCACATACACTAAAAAACATATTAAAGCACTTAGAATAGTGTCTGGTATATAGTTTAAACTACATAAGTGTTAGCTATTGTTGCTGTTATTACTGAAAATGTTTTTTCAGTTCTAATACTGTATTTTTGTATCCCACTGATTCCTCTTGCAAAACCCACTTTCAAGACCACTGAACTAAACTGCTTGACTTTCAAAGTCCTCCATTATTTGATCTCATCTAACATAGTCAACTTTCTTTCCTACGATTCCGTATCTACAGGTAGTCATTTCACTGCCTAAGTACTTTGTGATTCCATTCTCACCACCTTGTCCTTGCCCACGCCAGGATAAGGTCTAGTTTCTCTGACTTTCCAAATCAAAACAACCCTAAAAAAAAAAAAAAATCAGTGGAAGCACTGCAATTCTCCACTGGTCTTCCAATCTTCCCTCACTACTTCAAATCATACTAATCTTTCCCTTTTCTGATTTCCTACGGTACTTAATAGTCTCTCCATATCTCACCATATATAATTGTTTTACACGGTTCTGTTCTATAGTTTTTTGATTATGTTACACACTAGACTTGCCTCTCTAGAGTTTATGCAAAAGCTTACTTTACCAGAGACAATAAAGCATAGAGGTTAAGAGCACAAGCTATGGCTTCAACTAAAAAGAAGTTAAAGTGAAAATATTTATGAAACTATTTAGGACTGTGGTTAGCAAATAGCCAATACACAATAAATGGTAGTTATTATCATTCATGAGCTACATTATGTCACACCAACGTAATACTTTCACAAGAACCAACAAATGTCTTTGCAAAGAAGTCATGGCTACAAAACCATCCACAAAATCGATGTGAACCAATCACCTTCCCAGTGGTATGTAGGAGCTCTACCCAAGATGGAAAATAAAAAAGTATCCTCCAAATACTCCTGACTTGCTCCTCAACCTAGACATCAGAACGACTTGTGGAGCTTTTTTAAAACCCAAGGTGCAAGGACCCAATCTCAAAAATTCTGATTCAATAGCTCTGCAATGAGTCCCCATTTCTATTTTTTTCTAAAGCACTAAAAATGATTCTGACATGAAGCTAACTGTGAGAGCAAACGATATTTAATAATGACTTGAATACACTATGGAAAAATACAACTTTTGGAGGTCGATTGAAGCAAATTTGTGAAAGGGTGGAGGGGGAAGAACGATAATGAAGTGTAACTGTATTCCCAATTTCCTTGCTTTTCTTGACTCGTTTTGTGAGTGTAAGGGTAAATTTATATTTTCAAATTGAGGAACATGACAGCAAATCCAATCAGAATAGGAGGAAAAATGAACAACGCTTAGACAAACCTTAAGATATCCTTTACTCTTCACTTTACTTTCCACCAAGCTCCTCATTGTTCTCTCCAGCATCCCTCGCTCCCCCAGCCCCCAGTGCCTCGACCTAACACACTCTACATATGCAGGGAGGCTTTTGACTTAGAAAGTGCTTTTATAAATATTACTTTATTTAATCGTTTCAGAAACTCCCTGACGTTGTGGTATTATCATCCCCACTGTAACACGAAGAATCTGAAATTGAGATAGACTAAGGGCTTGCACAAGTTAAGAAACTTTTCTCACTATCCTTTTTTTTCCATCCTTTTCAGATTCCTCCCCACAAACCCCCGAACGTCCCGCCGCCGGCCACACACACTAATTTTTCCTAACCTCGAACCCTTACCACCCTATGAGAACTGATTCTTTCGATCCTTTACATGTTCCCCACTTTCTCCTTTTCCCTTCCCGTTGCTCACGTTCGCTCAGCACAGACCCCTTCCCAAGTGTACAATTTAATGTGAGCCAAGGAGGGGAAAAGGAAAGCAGAAACTACAGGCAGTCCCGGACCTAGAAAGACCAAGGTGCTCGGGGAGTCGGCGTGACCGCTGCAGGATGGCGCCACTCTCAACACTTCGGAATCCCGATCGGGGGCCGCTGTTCCCGGTGACACTTACGTGACATTGGCAGGGCCCGGACAACCCGGGGGTGAACGGCAGCCGCCATCTTCTCCCACAATACCCCACGGCCGGCGCGCCGACCCACTACGGCTACTGAGCTGGGCCAAAATGATCTTCCACGCCTGTCTGCGCAGGCGCTAACCGGGAAGAGACGGGGTGGGTCAGAGATTGGGGTAGAGTGTGGAGAGAAGAGAGCTAGAGAAAGAGAGCGGGGCGCACGGGAGGAAACGTGAAGGAGAGGGCAAAGAAAGGAAATAGAGAAGAATCCTGGGGTTAGAATCTCAGATCTGGAGTGGACTATAATCTTATTGCCAAGGAACGTGAAGTTAAGAGTCAACCAGTGACTGACTGAAGGACTTGCAAAATGGCAGAACCCGAGCTGCAGAGAGCCCAACTTCCCTGACTCTCAGTTCAGTTTGTTATTCCCTGAAAATGTCAGCAGCTCTGGTGAGACTAGGGGAAAATGGAGGCGTGGCCCCAGCACTCGGGAAGTTCTCAAAGGAGAGAACCAGGGTCCAGAGGAGAGGTTGGACAAGAAAGGAGTGAGGCGGGACGTAGAGAAATGAAGGAAGAGAAATAGAAATGAGGATGTGCACCTCGAACTCACCAAGCACATTCTCTCCTCGGAGCCATAGCTCTTGCTGTACCCTTTACCTGGCATGCTCGCTCAGATGTCTACACCAGCTCAAGTTTCTGCTCAAAGAAAACTTCTCTGACACCCAAGGTGGTCATCATTCCATCGTCTATGTTGTTTTTACTTAATATGAAAGCACTTACCACCACCTGACATATGACTCCAGGGCTTCTTAACCTGGGGTGTGATTCATGAGTGGGCTCAAGGAAATCTGTGAACCTCCTGAAATGTTAAGTAAAATTTAGTGGGTATGTATGCCACTGCACATTTTTCTAGAAAGAAACTCAAGGTGATTCTAGAACAATAGTTTATAATTTTTATTTTCTTAACTGTGAACCTCTTTGAGAATCTGCACTGTTCTAGAAAGAGGTTTCTAGAGCCTGAGGAGATTGCAGAAAGATTAAACACTTGGATTTTTAAATAGTTTATTCTGGTCGCTCACTATTTCTGAGTGGGAGACAGCAACCAGCAACCTGCCCTGAGACATCTGCCTTGGGCTTATCAGAAAACAAACTAGTTTGGGGGAACTTTCTAGATTTGGTAATTCTTTCAGTGCTTTGTTTTTGTCAGGAAGAAAGTAGTGTGAGTTGCTTGTATGGACAAAAGTCCCCTAATGAGTAGAGGTTGCCTGTTATTGGGCTTGTAAGATTGGTTGTTTCCCACTTCATCCCCGCCCCCACTATTTCTTGAAGTGTCCTGTACCAAATTGAATTGGAAGAGAAAAGAAACTCCTGAAAAAAAAGGAAATTTCTTGAAGAAATTTTATCAGAGAGGTTTAATAATGCTACACAGTCATATTTCTTGGCCTCATCCGGTGTTCACCCAGCACTTAAAATTCTCTAATATTTGCTTCTGAGGTCAATATGAATATAAAATACTTAATTGGTTCTGATAAACTGACAGACCCCGTTATCATCAGCAGCCTCCTAACACCTGTGAAACATGGCAAGTCTGCTATTTTACACTTGAAGTCAAACACTGACTCATGTTCTCAATGCTAATTTCAAGATTGCATATTGTTGAAAGAGCACTGACTTAAAACTCAGAGTACTAGATCCCAGTCCCAGCTCTACCAGTTAATAGTTGTAATCTGGGCAGATTTCTACACCTATCAAACAGGGAAAGTAATACCTGCCCTGTTACCTCAAAAGATTATTGTGAGGATAAGATGACATAATGGGTGTGAAGGTGCTTTGTCAATTGCAAAGTACTATATGCATGTATGTGAAGTTCTATTTAAATACCACCGAAGTATCAAAGTTCTAGACTGTTAGAGCTGGAAGGGATCTTAAGAGATGAGTAAGCCCAATTTCTTTATTTTAAAGATGAAGAAACTGAGACAGTATAAAAGATCATCAATAGATAAATAACCTTGTTGAAGAAAGCCTGTAACAAACCAGTCAGTCACTTTTGAATCTGTTAGCAATTTTAATCTTTATCTTGTGGCCTTGATCAAGATTCTTTTTGTTTCATGGAAACTATGTACTAGTCCTATACTCAATCATTAATTAAGAGTACATAGGGTAATATTTCCAAAGAGGATGTACTAAGAATAAAGTCCTCCTCAAGGATAGAAATTGTCAACCAAATGCCTCTAAGTCTGATTTATCCCAGTACCTTTCCTCAGATTGAGGCACTGTAGAGAATGGATTAGCGCGACTGTATCCGACCATTGAAGATAAATTATAACCCAGAGATGGTCAGTCTGGGCAAAATATCTGCAAATTTACTTATTTGTTTGTTTGTTTATTTATTTATTTTTACAAAAGATAAGATGCTTATAATTCAGAGTCAAGGCTGGGTCCACAAAATGAAGTGATTCCGTGGGCTTTGCATAAAAAAACTTAGTAGATGCTCAATTTTTATTTCTTCCTCTCTGTACCCATCTGAATTTGTTCATACATAATAAATACTCTGTTGTTTTAAGTGCAATCCATTGGCAAAATTTTCCCCTCCCATATTCCCTGCCTAAATTAGATACTTAAAGGAGGAAATTAATTAGAGGAAAGCAAGCCCAGTCCTTCCAAACTAAGCATCAGAGACATGGAGTATATCTTAACCTATCCCCCTTGTCCTTTGACAACTCAGTTTCTGATAGCCTCACTACTGTTGCTATAGAGACAGTGATATCACCACCAGTTGCAATTCTGATGTCACTCTTCAGTCCCAACAAGGGGGAGGTACATGGAAGTCTGGGGGAGGAAACAAGATCTTGAGGTGAGCAAGAACATCCCAGCATCTTCATTGACTTTTAAAGTATAGTCTGGAGTCTTCTGTGGTTCACTATTCCAGTGCTACAGAGGTAGGAAATTCCACTGGACTGATAAAACAGCCCATTTTCTGAGCCTCTGTAGTTAAAAAGGAGAATTCAGTGACAAGTGATGGTTAACTTTTAATGTTCAACCCAGCTTCCCTCTTTGCACAGTCAATTTTACTTTTACATCAGAGTTTTCTGGAAATAAATGAGCCTCTCCCTCAGTAGCATTATAGCTAAACCTATCATCTTTGCTGCTGAAATTTTAATTTTGTTGCAGATTTAACCAGATCTCCTCAGCCATCCTTTTGGGATCATGAGGGTGTCTTACTCCTCACTTCCCATTTGACTGGAAGCTTAACTAACTGCTGACTTCTCTTCATTGTGTAACTATTCCAAAAGTTGTTGTTTTTCTCCTAGTGCTCGAGTAGCAAAATCAGACTGGTGTAGCTCTGAGTCCTGATTCTCATTTACTTTCATCCTCTTTACTCTTATTTCTGAAGTCTTGGCTAGACAACAGAGAATTGGAAAAGACAGGCTATATATATAGCCATGTGGAGAAAGTGTCTGTATTTATTGGACACCAGAGGAAGAAGCTAAGGGAAAGTGAAAACGGAGGAGATCCACAGAGAAGCTTAATAGTGAATGGTATCACCAAGGGAAAAGACACACACACACACACTTCTAATCCTTATTTAAACAAAATCAATTGTAACTGATGTCAGCAATAACCAAATTTATTGAGTGTGTACAATGTGCCAGGCACTTAGAAGAAGGGAATGAGAGAGAAAAAGAGAATGGATATAAATGAATATATTCTTCCTTTTTAAAACTAGTAATAAAACTTGGTTGAATAAACTTTAAAACCTGATCAGGTATGTATCACCCTGCAAAATCTTCATTTATGTTGCCTGTAATTTGGGCTTTTCTGTGACTTTAAGAACCTTGAGTAAATAGGAGCCTCTTGCTTATGATGGATGTAGGAGAAAAATGTCTTGAGATAGAGCTACGGTCTGAAGTAGAGGAACCATAACCCATAACCAAATCCCTGTGTTATGCCCTCTCTGGCTGACATTCACGATTTGCACTCCTCCTCAATTATTACTGAGGTAGTAACCACATTGGCATTTTTAAGGGGTATCCTTCTATGGGCCACAGGATCCCTCTGTTGGCATAGAAAAATTTCATAGCTTCTGGGATGTTAACCTGCAGAGCTCTAATATTTAAAGGAATATATCCAGTGTTTTTAACATTCCCTTTCTGGGCCTCAGTTTCTTAATCTGTAAAATGAGGGTGTTAGAATAAATGGTTTCTAGGATCCATTTATCTATACATTGTATAGAGTTAGCTTTCTTTCCTCATCAAATTTAATAGGTAATACAAATCATCTTTTTTCTCTTTTATTTTCTACCCTAACTCCAGGATATTATTCACCAACTTTGAACTTAAGATATTTATGAATCTGTTCATTGGCTCCATTAAACTAGATTTTCCTTCCCTCTTTTTCATTTCATTATGGGAAATGTATACAGATTTAGAAGTCTGAATATCATTATCATCAAAAGATATTTAAGTACTTCATATAAATACAATTAGCCAGGACAATTTAGGGAGTTTAAAGTCTAAAAGAAGCTTCATGGATGCAGATAAAAATGCAGAAGACAAAGAAAATAGAATAAAAACATTAGTACATGTAAGTGTAAGTGTTTGCTGGATATATATGACTAAAAGATTGTTGATTTATTTGTATTATTGGGATAGGAAGTTCTGTTAATAAATCATTGGATAAATATTTATACCTTGGATATGTCTCTAGGGTGAACGTATCCCCAAAAGGAATCAAGCCTCAAGAAAGCCTGAATGTGTGGCTTACCACCATAGCAAACTTGAGCAAAGTTTTTTTGTTGTTCTCAGATTCTCCTATTTAAGAAAGAAAGAAAAGATTATACTATCTGGAATTTGAAATAGGCAGTATTCCTATATTCATTCTTTCAGCAGGTGATTATTAAGCACCAACTTAAGACACTAGTTACTGTGAGGGATACCAAGATGAGTAAGAAAATGCATCTGTCCTCAGAAAGCCAGCTAATAAAAGAGATGAAATATATGTGAGCAATTAAAGTGCTAGATGGGATGTAAAGGTTGAAGCAAAATATGATGGAAACTTTGATAGAGGAGCAATCACATTCAGTTAGGTACTTAGAAAATATTTCATAGATGTGGTAAGCTTGTCCTGAGCTATCAAGCAAGGGTGGGATTTAGAGAGACATCACAGGGGGGAGGAGGAGGTGCATGGATATTCCAATATGAGAGTACAATGCCCTAATGTCTTCTATTTAAATGTCTTAGAAGAGGACGTACAAGAAAGATCTTTGATCTGGAAGCTAGATCTAACATTAACTATAAATTCCCTTTACAACATGAAGATGTGTATTTCTCTCAAGTCCTCAAAAGAATATTTACAAAGTGCTTTGAGATCCATGAATTCAGGACACTTATTCTTCATTCTAGCTACTTACTTTCTGACCTCCTAATCAAGAAGTTTGAGACTAAGCTAAAAACTTTTAGTTTTGTCATTGTTAAATAAGCCTTTATGATTATTACTGATTTGAAAGTGGAGAATAACAATAGTCATTTCAGAAAGTGTTGGCCAGAAGATGGAACCTTTTAACTTTTTTTTTTTTTTTTTGGTCATCTGGGAACCTCAGACTACACCCAGATTAAGACCTGGACTATAAATTTGAATGTCATTTTGTACTCATGACTTGTGTACTACATGTGAAAAATAATGAGTAAGTCAAAATCATTATTTGGTAATAAGAGCAATAGGGTTCATATGTAAAATTAGTCATTTTTATTTGTGTCTTTCCATTGCAGATCCCTTATATTTCATGGCAGGAGGGTTGGATAAATTTAGGGATAGTGAAGACAACAACAAATTAATCACGAACTTTCCTCATATCTCAGAACCTGTCCTCAGTAAGAGTAAGTGATCACATAATTTCCTTACTTTTGTACTTAATTTTCATTCTTGCTTTTAAATTGCAATATATAGCTTAAATAAGTCAGGAGCCCCTATTGATTTTGTCATTTTCTATTAGAAGTAATTCATTAAGATAAAATATCAACTGGAGATTGAAAGGTAAGTTTCTGGCTCTCACTTGGTCTATCAACAGTTCAGAGCAACCTGTTTCCAAGTCTTCTCATTCTCTGTCCAAGTAATAGTAACATCCATTCCTTTATTCATGGCAATATGCTTACTCAAGCATAAGAATATTAGCACATAATAGTTGCTGAGAGGCAATACAAGGCTTAACTTCATAGACATTAAGAACTCCCTTGTTATGGTTGTAAAAAAAAAACATTAAGATACTGAAGAATGTTAGGAAATCTTAGAAAATTTTTAAAGAAAAGAATAAATAAAAATAAATCTGGAGCTGGCCAGTTTTTCTCAGAATCTCCAGGGATTCTCATTCTTATGTTGATGTACCTTAGAATCACCCAGGATGCTTTTAAGAAATTGAATGCCTAAGTTTCCCCACCCCAAAACCACTGAAATGGATTCTTTGGGAGGTAGTATCTCAGATTCAGTATCTTTAAACAGTTCTCTGGGTGATTCTAACATCTAATCAGGGAGGAAAACCCACTGTGTACCCAAGGAAACTCTTGTATTACAGTGTCAGGAAGAGTAAGAGAAACAGTGTTCCTAATCTGAGTTAGTGATTAGGGTGTGAAAACAGGTACAAATCCTTGTGGGAGCAAAGGACAAGTAGCTCTCAAAAGGTCTTCTATTTTTTTTAAATAATTACTTGTAATAGTCTATATAAGAAAAATAATAAATCCATTTATAAATAAGCTTAAATCGTGTGTAATCTGTATTTGATTTGTGTTGGTTTTATTTTGAGGGAGGATGTCAACCCCCACCACTGCCCAAAGTCCTTTAAAACAAACATTTCCAATTAACCAGATATTCAACTCTTAATAATGCTTATTTCAAGCAATTTTTTATAAAATTAAATTTCACTGTAAAAAAATTAGGATAAGCTTTTGGACTTTATTGTAACAGTTTAAAACAACTTATAACAATTTTATTTTTTTAAGATTTTATTTATTTGAGAGAGAGAGAGAGAGCACACGCACACAGGAGCCAGGGGGAGGGGCAGAGGGAGAAGCAGACTCTCCACTGAGCAGGAGCTGGATCCCAGGACCTCAGGATCATGACCTGAGCTGAAGGCAGAAGCTTAACCACTTAACTGACTGAGCCACCCAGGTGCCCCTCTAACAATTTTAAATAAATGTTTTATTTTATTCTAACCAAATATGAATATATTATATATATATACTTCTTAAAGATATTTACATTAGAGAGGAAAAAATTGACCATCTTATTCCACCTTGTTGAGAAGTATAGATGTAAGCAAAGTTTATAATGAAAGAAGGGAACTTCAGTGTGGAAGCCTGGTAATGGAAGTCTGGCATGGAAAAAGATGTCAAAGAGAAGCCTCTCATACTTGTAGATTATCAGTGGACAAATATGATAATTAGCCATGTTTTCAATAAGATGCGATGCTAAGGAAAGTGGACAAGACTAAGACCAAAGGAATAGGGGCTGTTATGCTAAATTTTGAGGTTAGCAAAAAGCAAGTATAAGCAATTCTTTCATGAAAAGTGGCAACAAATGAAAGAAGAAAGTGGTAGCAGTTAGAGGGAGGCGTGAGATGGGAGAAGACAGCTAAAACGATTATCAGTTTTCTGGTTTGGAAAACTGGCTAGATGGCAGTGCCATTACTGAGATTAGGGAGTAGAGCAAAGTATTGGGAGGGTTATGGAACAGTCAACATCAGCAAGGGCATCCACGCAAAGGTCCATTGGATGGTGTACGTGGCATCTCTTTTCTCTTGGCATCCAGAAGTTTGGCTGAACCATGGAGACTAAGAATTTCCCCACCTTTGGCTATTTGGAGGGAGGGATTGATCTTAAGGAGGAGCTACTAGACTTACTACTGCTAATATAAGTTAGTGCTCTGGAAATTAATGAAAATGAAGCATATATTACTTTAAAAATAAGTTGGGGCAAAAAATAATAAGTTAGTGGGACAAGAACAGGCAGAGAAAAGAGAAATTCATTCTATCTTGATCGCATTGAGTTTTGAGTGTTTAGTGAAAATCCAGGATGTGGAAAGGCTGTCAAGCAAGGACACATAGAGCAGGACGTGGTTACATAGGTTCATTCACGAACAAATCCGTATTAAGCACCTCCAGCACAGAGCAGACACTGGCCTCAGTACTAGAGATACATGTATTTAAGAAATCTTCATGCAACTGAGAACTGAGAATGAAGAGATCTAGAGTCCCGTGGGTTGAAGTAGCTCTTGGGACAGGTCTCTATTGAAAGCATTGCTCCTATTTTCCACACCTCAGCCATTTGTTTTATTTCTCATTAATTTCATGTAACTTGTCCTTTGACGACCCTTTCTCATTTTTTTTCTACTTCCAGATGTCGGATAGGGTTGACTGGTTACAAAGCCAAAATGGAGTATGCAAAGTTGATGTCTTTTCCCCTGGAGACAGCCAACCCCAGGACTGGAAAATGGTAAGGGTCGACCTCTTTATAAATACTAATTTAGGAATAATGTGGAATACCATTAAGAATAGACTTATGAACTCCACCACCACTCCTCACCTCTCTTACTCACTACTCTTACTTACTCACTACTTACTTGAAATTCTTGGGGAAAAACATGAACTCCTCTAGAATAAAAAATTCTTACCCCTATTGTTTTGGGGGGAAAATCCCATATATGGTAATTTCATAGAAGAAATATAGTATAATTAATGTAAAACCTGTATATTACAGCTGTAAAATTTTCTTTAATTTTCAAACAGAAGGGGATTGGATTTCAAACAAATGTCTACAAAGTTCATAGAAACTATTTTCTGAAATGTAGGATGCCTCAAAATTCTCAGAACTATAAGGTCTCATCTAAGTAACATTATCATTCTGCCGTCATCATTCAACAAACATTTATTAAGTACTTAGTATCAGGCACTGTAAGTCAGGGTCCAGTCAGAAGATGGAAACCAGGGTGGGAGGATGGGTTAGCCTGGTGATGGGTATTGAGGAGGGCACGTTCTGCATGGAGCACTGGGTGTTATGCACAAACAATGAATCATGGAACACTATATCTAAAACTAATGATGTAATGTATGGTGATTAACATAACAATAAAAAATTTTTTTAAAAAGAGACCCATGCTGAAACACATTATGATCAAGCTTTCAAAAGACAAAGACAAATGGAGTATCAGTAGAAATGATATTTGATACTGTCAGGCCTGGACCATGAAAGTCTCCAATTCAGTTCTCCCTGATCTTGATTGTTCCTCATATACTTGAAGAATGGGTTTTGAGGCCCAAGGGGAGAGTGAAACCATGCAAAAGCAGAGCTTAAGTCCCCGAGTCACTGCAAAGAAAGCTGCTCATTGAATGTCCTCTCTAAACAAGGTGATTGAGAAATAAACCTCTATTTTCTTATACCACTAATACTTCAGGGGCTATATGATTTAAAACTAGCATTATCCCAAATAATATATTTTGCTTGTGTCATTTTGTTGCCAGGAATGCCCACCCTGTTATATCTATCAAAATGTTTAGAAGTCCATCTCAAATGCCACTACTTTTTCTAGTCACCCACCCAAAATTATCTGTCCTTTTTGTAACATTAAACATATCTCTTTTTATTATTTTCACTGATAACAAAGTATTTAGTAACATTTATGTTCATATTTTGTCTCTACAGTAGATTCTTCCAGAATGCAAAGATCATATTTCTTTCATCTTTTATATGTCCCACATTCTCTGGTACAGTGTATTGTACACAGACACTATATACATATTGAATTATGCAGGTAGTTTGTATTACACATCACCTACCCTAAATCCCTAAATCACCTCTATGGTAGAGGGCCATCATGGTAGATAGTTTGTATATTCGAACTTGATTTTCCATTTCTCGAATGCAGTCTCTGCTCTGACTACACCACCTTTTCTCTGTCTCTTTCTCAGACATGCTTATAGGCAGCTCTCCTAAAACTTCTTCCTAAAACTTCTTCTTAAAGCTAAATTATGTCCAAAATGAATTTCCCACTTGGGGGTGCCTGGGTGGCTCAGTCAGTTAAGAGTCCACCTTCAGCACAGGTCATGATCCCCAGGGTCCTGGGATTAAGCCCTGCATTGGCCTCCCTGCTCAGTTGGGAGCCTGCTTGTCCCTCTGCTTGCCGCTCCTCCTGCTTGTCCTCACTTTCTCTCTCTGTCAAATAAATAAATAAAATCTTAAAAAAAAAAAGAATTTCCCACTTGTTACTGATCTTTGGTTCAGAAAAACAATTTTTTAAAAAATTCATCACAGAAACTCAGAAAGTAGTTTCCCCGTACCTCCCATAGAAATGAATCACAGTACACATCCCTAGCCATACTGTCTTCCAGCATGTCTCTTTTCACCCAGAGCTCTACTTCCCCATACATATATGGTCAAGTTTTATTTCCTAGTATTCCCACAGACGGTTAACTATGTTCCACTGCATTTCCTAAAAATCAAGCTTATTGATTTCTCTTACTCTTATCTTACCTCTTCTGAAATCTAATCTTAATTTGAAATGTTTAAGTAGTATTATCTTATATACATCACTATAAGAGTACAAATTTTGTGCATATTATCTCATTTAATACTAATTATAATCACATGAGGAAATTATTAAAATTAACAATAATTACCATATGATTCAGCAGTTCCACTTCCAAGTGTATATCTGAAGGAAACAAAATCACTATTTTGAAGTGATAACTGCACCCTATGTTTATTGCAGCATTATTCACAATAGCCAAGACATGGAAGCAACCTAAGTGTCCATCCATGGATAAATGAATAAAGAAAATGTAGTATATATATACAACAGAATATTATCCAACCATAAAAAGAAGGAAGATTGCCTTTTGTAATAACATGGATGGACCTAAAGGGTATTAAGCTAAGTGAAATAAGTCAGACAGAGAAGGACAAATACTGTGTGATCTCACTTATATGTAGAGTCTTAAAAAAGAAAACTCTTAGATACAGAGAACAGATAGGTGGTTGCCAGGGGTGGGTGGTATGAGAATGAGCAAAGTGAGTTGAGAGAGTCAAAAGGTATAAACTTCAAGCTATAAAAGAAATAAGTCCTGGGGATTTAATGTACAGCATAGTGACAATAGTTGTTATTACTGTATTGTATATTTGAAAGTTGCAAAGAGAATAGATCTTAAAAGTTCTTGTTACAAGAAAAAATAATCTTGAACTATGGTGTGGTGAAGGATGTTAACTAGACTTATTGTGATCATTTTGCAATATGTACAAATATTGAATCATTGTACTGTATACCTGAAACTAATATAATGTTATATGTCAATTAAATCTCCATAAAAAATAATAAACTTCCAACCACGTATCAAAAGTAAACACAGAAACACAAGACTCACCTGTCCAGAAATCAAAGAACTCTTCTACTTCCAAGTGGGCACAAAATTCTTAATTGCTTTGAGCTTGAGATGGGCAAAAAATACTAGCAAACCAAATTTTCCATTGTCTCTTACCCAACAGAGAATAGATCTCTACAAACAATTAATCCATTAAAGAGATCACCAAATGGTTAAAAAATAAAACCAAATTCTTGATCACCACTGCCACCAACAGTTATTGGCCATCAGGGAACCAAAATGAACACTAAAAGCAAAATTAGTACAGAGAAAAATTAAAACTAGAAAAAACAGAATGCAAAGTTCTGTTGCCACCTTGGATTCACCTCTGGGGTCAAAGAAAAGATGCACCTGGTATACTTCCCTCAAGATGATATTTGTCTCTGTTAGGTGAATCTGCTGGACATCTTGGCAAAGAATTCCAAAACTGTTAAAAGATCATTTTCAGAGAAGGTGAAATAATGACTTTCATATATATATATATATATATATAAACTCATGGTGGGGATCAGACTCGGTGGCTCAGTCCAGTAAGTATCGACTCTTGCTCTTAGCTCAGGTCTTGATCTCACAGTTGAGAGTTCAAGCCCCACATTTGACTCCGTGCTGGGTATGGAGCCTACTTAAAATTAATTAATTAATTATCTCCCTATTTTTCTAATTTTTCTATTTCTCTAATTTTCTTATAAGTAATTTAATTAATTAAATTTCTGAAACTAATTAAACTAAAATAAACTCACAGTAAATGTTTTAATCATTAACAAGAGACTGGTGAGGTTCAAAGGAGAATCAAAGAAAAGAACCACATATATAGATCAGGAATATTGAAGTGAATGTGCAAATGGGGGCAAAAATGACCTTTTCTACAGTGGAACTTTCTCTGGTCAGAATTAACATGTATAAACAAGAATTATATTGCATTGCTATCAGTTATCTACAGAGTTGTAACATAGCTACAAGAGAATCAGAATCAGAAAATGTAGAAGACTGTGGTATAGCTTATGCATAGCTTTCCACTAAAGTGTGAAATTTTAACTATTATTCAAATTAGGAGAACCATTTAGGAGGACTTTGCACCAAGCATGATGGCCCACAGACAGCTTAAACCAGCCCCATAGCAGACCGATACAACTGCTTTTCTCTTCTTTCCAAGTCATCAAAACATAGCAGTGTACTGAAGGTGTGGAGAGCCAATTCTAGAGTCAGAACTGGATTTGAATACTAAATTCCATCATGTGGCAGCTGTGAGATACTAGCCAATTTATGTTACTTCTCTAAGTCACAGTTTTCTCATCTATGAAACCAGAACAGTAATACCTCCGTGTATTATGAGGCTGTATATGAGGATTAAGTGAAATAATGTGTGTAAAGCACTGAGCACAGTGCCTGGCAAACACAAGTATTTAAGAAATAGTAGCTAATAACTTATGTGACACTTGGTAATTAAAGTGCCAAATTATTCTTTAAAGATGGGCAATACTTGCAGTCATTCCTAGATAGACATTAATATAATGACAGTACTCCTTTACATTTGATAGTAAATAGGACACTTTCACATACTTAATTTAGCCTATGTTCAAGTGAAAATTATAGATTGTAATATGTAAACGTAAAACTATGTATATGTGCTTATTACAGCTAGTATTCATTAAAGAATCTGTATTCATTCGAAACTAATAAATTGTCCACAGATATTAACTCCTCAATTAAAAATTAGATTATTCACTTAAGTGATATCAAATAGTTCATTGGAAGCCATTTAACATATCAATACTGTGCTTGTGTAGCCTGGCGAAATGATTAATTATGCACAATTGTCCTTGAATTCTCTAATTTTTTTAAAACTATAGTTTTAATAAGAGATCTAAATAAAAACAGATAAGCCATAGAAAATAGCAAGTAATATAAATATAAGAAAAATTGGATTCAGTTCAAATGCTAACTCTGCTACATATCAGATGACTGTCAGATCTTAAGGATATATATTGTTAAAAGCAATATCATGTAGTGGCTGAGAGCATGGGCTCTAGAGTCAGACTGCCTGGGTTGGAACTCCTGCTCCATCAGTGATTAACTGTATAACCTCAGATAAGTAACTAACTAGATCTCTCCTTTCTTCAGTCCCTTTCTCTGTAAAATGTGGATAATAAAAGAGCTAATATTTAAGTTTACTGCAAGAATAATGTTAAGTGAGGGACGCCTGGGTGGCTCAGTCAGTTAAGCATCTCCCTTTGGCTCAGGTCATGATCTCAGGGTCCTGAGATGGAGCCCTGCTCTCCGGGGGGTCTGCTTCTCCCTCTGCCTCTGCTCCTCCCCCTCACTCATGCACGTGCACTCTCTCTCTCTCTCTCTTTATTAAACAAATAAAATCTTTTTTTTTTAAAGAATACTGCTAAGTGAGATAATAATCTTAAAATACTTGGAACAGTGCCTGATACATACTAAGTACCTAATAAATGTTGGTTACTTTTATTGTGATGATACCACAGTTAAGGCTTGAGAAAGGTGAGCATTTTTCTAATGAAATCTTCGAGGTTGTCCTGAATGTCCCATGTCTTCACTTTGTTATAGTCGGATGAATCCTTGTCTGTTTTTAAGGAAGCCTCAACTGATCCTATCAGAGTGCTCAGCTGGCTCCGCAGAGACTTGGAAAAAAGCACAGCAGGGTTCCAAGATGTTAAGTTCAAGCCTGGAGAACCCTCACTGGGTGGGGAAATGAGCGACTTAGGAGACCCCCGCAAGGGTTTCTCTGTGGACTATTACAATACCACCAACAAGGGCAGTCCAGGACGATTGCACTTTGAGATGACTCACAGAGAGAACCCCATCCAGGGCGCCAGTGTCCATCTCGGTAATGGGAGTTCAGTAGATGAAGTTTCTTTCTATGCTAATCGCCTCACAAATCTAGTCATAGCCATGGCCCGTAAGGAGATCAATGAGAGGATAGATGGTTCTGAAAACAAATGTGTCCATCAGTCATTGTACATGGGAGATGAACCCACACCCAACAAAAGCTTGAGTACGGTGGCATCAGAACTGGTGAATGAGACTGTCTCTGCATGTTCCAAGAATGCTACCTCAGATAAGGCTCCAGGCTCTGGTGACAGAGCCTCAGGATCATTACAGAGTCCCCCAAATTTGAAATATAAGACCACTCTGAAGATCAATGAGAGCACCAAGGAAAGCAAGGGTCCAGATGATAAGCCTGCTTCTAAGAAGTCTTTCTTCTACAAGGAAGTGTTTGAATTTTGTAATGCAGGTGACGCCAAAGAGGGTGGAAGGTCCTTACCTGGGGAGAGAAGGATGTTCAGAGGGCAAGAAAGGCCTGATGACTTTACAGCTTCTGTTAGTCAAGGGATCATGACCTATGCTAACAGTGTGGTATCTGATATGATGGTTTCCATCATGAAGACACTGAGGATCCAAGTGAAGGACACAACCATTGCCACCATTCTGCTAAAGAAGGTACTACTCAAGCATGCAAAAGAGGTAGTCTCAGATCTTATTGATTCCTTCATGAAGAACCTCCACAATGTCACAGGGACCCTCATGACTGATTCAGATTTTGTCTCAGCCGTAAAAAGAAGTTTATTCTCTCACGGAAGCCAGAAGGCCACAGATATCATGGATGCCATGCTGGGTAAGCTATACACTGTAATGTTTGCAAAGAAACCCCCTGAAAATATCAGGAAAACTAAGGACAAGTCTGAGAGTTACTCCCTTGTCTCCATGAAAGGAATGGGTGATCCTAAAAACCGAAATGTAAACTTTGCAACCATGAAATCTGAAGGTAAATTGAGGGAAAAAATGTACTGTCCTGCATCCAAACCAGAGAAGGAGAAGTCTTGTGCCGAAACTCTGGGTGAACACATTATCAAAGAGGGTTTGACCTTTTGGCATAAAAATCAACAAAAAGAAGGAAGATCTCCAGGTTTCCAAAGGGCAACATTTACAGCTCCCAACAAACAGTACAAGCCTGTACCAGACATTCCTCTGGGACATCCTCTGGATACTTGCAACCTCAGTCCCCCTATGCATCACCAAGAGAAACCTGAGAATTTTATGAGTGATTCAGACTCCTGGGCCAAGGACCTGATCGTATCTGCCTTACTTCTGATTCAATACCACCTGGCCCAGGGAGGAAGCATGGATGCACAGAGCTTCCTTGAAGCTGCTGGCAGCACCAACTTGCCTGCCAGCAAGTCCCCTGTAGTTTCTGATGAGTCCCGCCCTAAGTCTCCTCAAATGGGAGGTGACCAAGAAGAAGCAGAAAAGAAGGATCTAATGAGTGTTTTCTTTAACTTCATCCGGAATTTGCTTGGTGAGACCATTTTCAAGAGTGACCGTAGCCCTGAACCCAAGGTGCCAGAACAGCAAATTAAGGAAGAATATAGCCACCAGTGTGAAAGACCTGTAACCCCTTCTCCCATCAAATTAAGTGAAGGCAATGAGGCTGGTGGTACCTTTGCTGGGCTGACCAAGATGGTTGCTAGCCAGCTAGATGGCCACATGAATGGGCAAATGGTAGAATATCTGATGGACTCAGTGATGAAGTTATGTCTCATTATTGCCAAGTTCTGTGACTCTCCCTTGGCAGAGCTGGGAGATGATAAGTCTGGAGATGCGAGCAGGCCAACTTCAGCCTTCCCAGATAGTTTATATGAGTGCTTACCAGTCAAGGGCACAGGGACAGCAGAGACTCTCCTGCAGAATGCCTATCAAGCTATCCATAATGAATTGAGAGGTATATCAGGACAGCCCCCTGAAGGATGTGCAGCATCCAAAATGATTGGCAGCAATCATAGCCCAAGTGATACAGTTCAGAACAAGCAACTCCAAGCCGTACTTCAGTGGGTAGCTGCCTCTGAACTCAATGTGCCTATTTTGTACATTGCTGGTGGCGACGAAGGAATCCAGGAGAAGGTAAGGAAGTAGAGTCAGAGGAATTGGGGAAGATTTTTTTAAGGGTTAATTAGGGTTTAAAGTTCTGTTTTCTTTCTGAATGGGAAGACAGCTACAAGAAGAGTAGGAGGAGGACAGTAAGAATTGGAAGATGCCTCTTGGCAGAGATAATGGATAAAGTAAAATTGGGCATATCAAAGTGGAAAAAGAGGAATAAGTATATATAAAATGTGATATTGATTTATTATATGTGTATGATATGTGATAATCAAATCTGATTCTTTTTTCTGCATATATTGGTGGGAATGCACAGATGAAAAACCTCCAAGAGACTTAGCAAAAGAGTCAGATAAAGGTCTGGGCCTCAGGCTGAAATTTGGATAGGACAGCATATTGCCTTAAGAATGAGAAGGAGCTGCTGGGAGGCATCCCGGGAATGTACTGAGGGGGTGGGAGGTTAGGGTAAAGGATCTAGGCTTATACCCTTTCAAACTTGTCATTACTCTCTCAGCTGGTTGTCTAGGAACTGTTGGGGATTTGACAGGATTCAATAAATAACATCCCTCTTCCCCTTACTCTAAGTTCTGAATCAATTGAGAAGTAAGACTAAAGAATAAGGCAGATGGGAAATCAACTTATCACTGTTATTACTGATAAAGGTAAGTACGTGCCTTCTAACTCCTTGCTCCTCCCCATGGGGCCTTGGAACTGCTTACTGAAGAGAATTGTGCATGTGTCTGGTAAAATTGGTATATAACTTTACAGGCAGACCTCAAAGGCATTGTGGGTTCTGTTCCAGACCACTGCAATAAAGCAAAGTCAAATGAATTTTTTGGTTTCCCAGTGCATATAAAAGTTATGTTTATACCATACTGTAGTCAATTAAGTGTGCGATAGCATTATTTCTTTAAAAAAAAAAAGTGCATACTTAAATTTAAAAAATGCTTTATTGCTAAAAATGCTAACCATCATCTGAGCTCTTAGCAAATATAATCACTAGTCAAGATCACTACAACAAATATAAGAACGAAAATGTTTGAAATATTGCAAGAATTGTCAAAATATGACACAGAGACCCAGAGTGAGGAAATGCTGTTGGAAAAATAGCAGCAATAGACTCACTCAGTGCAGGGTTGTCACAAACCTTCACTTTGTAAAAAATGCAGTATCTGCAAAGTGCAATAAGCAAAACACAATAAAACACATATGCCTGTATATCAGTTTCAGGGGTACATTATAATTCGATATCTGTATATACTACAAAGTGATCATCACCAAAGGTCTAGTTACCATCCATCACCCCACAATTCAGCTCTTGACCCATTTCACCCACCCCTAACCCAGTTTCCCTCTGGTAACCACCAGACTATTCTCTGTATATGAGTTTGGGGTTTTTTGTTTGGGGTTTTTTTTTTTTAGGTTCCACACATAAGTGAAATCATAGAGTATTTGTCTTTCTCTATCTGACTTATTTCACTTAGCGTAACACCCTCAAGGTCCACCCCCGAGTTGTCACAACTGGCAAGATTTTCTCCCTTTTTATGGCTGAGGAGTATTCCATTGCACACGCGCGCGTGCACGCGCACACACACACACACACACACACACACACGGCCCATACCTTCTTTATCCATTTATCCATCAAAGGACACTTGGGTTGTTTCCACGTCTTGGCTACTGTAAAAAATGCTGCAATGAACATACATATAGCTTTTCAAATTTGTGTTTTTGTATTCTACAGATAAATACCCAGAAGTGAAATTGCTGGATCATATGATAGTTCTACTTTTAATTTTTTGAAAATCTCCATACTATTTGCCATAGTGGCTGCACCAATTTACATTTCCACCAACAGTGTATGAGGACTTCTTTTTCTCCACATCTTCTCCAACACTTGTTATTTCTTGCCTTTTTTATGATAGCCATTCTGACAGGTGTGAGGTAATATTTTATTGTGGTTTTGATTTGCTTTTTCCTGATAATTAGTAATATTGAGCATCTTTTTATGTCCCTGTTGGCAATCTGTCTTCTTTCAAAAAATGTCTATTCAGATCTTCTGCCCATTTTTTTGTTACAGTATTTTTTAAATGTATTATTATTGAATATAGTCAACACACTATATTAGTTTCAGGTGTGCAAAGTAGTAACTTTACAATTCTATACATTACTCAGTGCACACCATAATAAGCAGAGTCACCATCTTCCACCATACAAGGTTATTACAATGTTATTGATTATATTCCCTATGCTGGACTTTTCATCTCCATGACTTTATAACTAGGACTTTGTACCTTTTAATCTCTTTCACCAGTTTTGCCCATCCTCCAACCTCCTTCCCTCTGGCAACCCCCAGTTTGTTCTCTGTATTTAAGAGTCTCTTTGGTTTTTGTTTGTTTGTTTATTCATTTGTTTTTTAGATTTTACATATAAGTGAAATCATGTAATATTTGTCTTTGTCTTATTTTTTTATTATTATGTTCAGTTAACCAACATATAGTACATCATTAGTTTTTTTTATTATTATGTTAGTTACCATATAGTACATTATTAGTTTTTGATGTAGTGTTCCACGATTCATTATTTGCATATAACACCCAGTGCTCCATGCAGTACGTGCCCTCCTTAATACCTGTCACTGGGCTAACCCATCCCCCCACCTCCCCCCTCTAAAACCCTCAGTTTGTTTCTCAGAGTCCATAGTCTCTCATGGTTCGTCTCCCCCTCCAATTCCCCCCCTTCATTTTTCCCTTCCTTCTCCTAATATCCTCCATGCTATTCCTTATGTTCCACAAATAAGTGAAACCATATGATAATTGGCTTTCTCTGCTAGACTTATTTCACTTAGCATAATCTCCTCCAGTCCCATCCATGTTGATGCAAAAGTTGGGTATTCATCCTTTCTGATGGCTGAGTAATATTCCATTGTATATATGGACCACATCTTCTTTATCCATTCATCTGTTGAAGGGCATCTCTGCTCTTTCCACAGTTTGGCTATTGTGGACATTGCTGCTGTGAACATTGTGATGCATATGGCCCTTCTTTTTACTACATCTGTGTCTTTGGGGTAAATACCCAGTAGTGCAATTGTTGGGTCATAGGGTAATATCATTAGTTTTTGATGTAGTGTTCAATGATTCATTAGTTGTGTATAACAACCAGTGTTTGTCATAACACATGCCCTCCTTAAAACCCATCACCCGGTTACCCCATCCCCCCACCCCCTCCCCTCTGTAACCCTCAGTTTGTTTCCCAGAGTCCAGAGTCCCTCATGGTTTGTCCTCCTCTCTGATTTCTTCCTATTCAGTTTTCCCTCCCTTCCCCTGTGGTCCTCTGCGCTATTCCTTATGTTCCACATATGAGTGGAACCATATGATAATTGTCTTTCTCTGCTTGACTTATTTCACTTAGCATAATCCCCTCCAGTTCCATCCATGTCGATACAAATGGTGGGTATTCATCCTTTCTGATGGCTGAGTAATATTCCATTGTATATATGAACCACATCTCCTTTATCCATTCATCTGTTGAAGGGCATCTCAGCTCCTTCCACAGTTTGGCTATTGTGAACATTGCATTGGGGTGTATGTGCCCTTTCTTTTCACTACATCTGTATCTTTGGGGTAAATACCTGATAGTGCAATTGCTGGGTCATAGGGTAGCTCTATTTTTAACATCTTGAGGAACCTCCATACTGTTTTCCAGAGTGGCTGTACCAGCTTGCATTCCCACCAACAGTGTAAGAGGGTTCCCCCTTTTCCACATCCTTGCCAACATTTGTTGTTTCCTGTTTTGTTAATTTTTGCCATTCTAACTGGTGTAAGGTAGTATCTCATTGTGGTTTTGATTTGCATTTCCCTGATGGCTAGTGATGTTGAACATTTTTTCATGTCTCTTGGCCATTTGTATGTCTTCTTTGGAGAAGTGTCTGTGCATGCCTTCTGCCCATTTTTTGACTTGATTATTTGTTTTTTGGTTGTTGGGTTTGGTAAGTTCATTATAGATCTTGGATACCAGCCCTTTATCTGAAACGTCATTTGCAAATATCTTCTCCCATTCCATGGGTAGCCTCTTAGTTTTGTTGACTGTTTCCTTTGCTGTGCAGAGGCTTTTTATCTTGAAGAAGTCCCAAAAGTTCATTTTTGCTTTTGTTTCCCTTGCCTTTAGAGACATGTCTTGAAAGAAGTTGTTCTGGCCGATGTGGAGGAGGTTACTGCCTATGTTCTCCTCTAGGATTTTGATGGATTCCTGTCTCACATTGAGATCTTTCATCCATTTTGAGTTTATCTTTGTGTATGATGTAAGAGAATGGTCCAGTTTCATTCTTCTGCATGTGGCTATCCAATTTTCCCAGCACCATTTATTGAAGAGACTGTCTTTTCCCCTGGATATTCTTTCCTGCTTTGTTGAAGATTAGTTGACCATAGAGTTAAGGGTCCATTTCTGGGCTCTCTGTTCTGTTCCATTGATCTATGTGTGTGTTTTGTTTTTTTTTTTTATGTGTCTGTTTTTGTGCCAGTACCATGATGTCTTGATGATCATAGCTTTGTAATATAGCTTGAAGTCTGACTTATTTTTTAATCAGGTTGTTTTTTGTTGTTGAGTTGTATGAGTTCGTCATATATTTTGGATATTAACCCCTTATCAGATGTGTAATTTGTAAATATCTTCTCCCATCCAGTAGGTTGCCTTTTCATTTTGTTGATGGTTTCCATTGCTCCACAGAAGCTTTTTATTTGATATAGTCCTATTTGTTTATTTTTGCTTTTGTTTGCCTTACCTTTGGAATCAGACTCAAAAAAAAAAAAAAATCACTAAAACCAATGTAATGGAGCTTACTGCCTGTGTTTCCTTCTAGGAATTTTATGGTTTCAGATCTTATATTCAAGTATTTAATCCATTTTGAGTTAATTTTTTATACAGTGTAAGATAGTGGTCTAGGTTCATACTTTTGCATGTGGCTGTCCAGTTTCCTAAGCACCATTTATTAAATAAAACTGACCTTTCCCTGTTGCATATTCCAGGCTTTTTTTTTTTTTTTTTTTTGTAAATTAACTGACTATATATATGTGGGTTTATTTCTGGGCTCTCTATTCTGTTCCACTGATGTATGTGTCTGTTTTTAGTGGCAATACCATATGCTTTTGATTACTGTAGCTTTGCAGTACAGTTTAAAATCAGGGAGCATGATACATCCAGATTTGTTTTTTCTTTCTCAAGACTGCTTTGGCTATTTGGAGTCTTTTGTGGTTCTGTACAAGTTTTAGAATTATTCTAGTTTTGTGAAAAATGCCACTGGGATTTTGATATATTGCATTGAATCTGTATGGACGTTTTAACAGTGTTAGTTCTTCCGATGCATGAGCACAGAATATCTTTACTTTTATTTGTGTCGTCTTCAATTTCTTTTATCAGTGTCTTGTAATTTTCATTTCACAGTTCTTTCACTTTCTTGGTTAAATTTATTTCTAGGTATTTTATTCTTCTTGATGCAGTTGTAAATGGGATTATTTTAATTTCTCTTTTTGATTGTTATTATTGTATAAAAACAAAACAGATTTCTGTGTATTGATTTTTTTCCTGCAGTTTTACTGAATTTGTATATTAGTTCTAACAGGTCTTTGGGTGGAGTCTTTAGTGTTTTCTGTATATATTACCATGTCATCTGTAATTAGAGACAATTTTGCTTCTTCCTTTCTGATTTGGATGCCCTTCATTTCTTTTTCTTGCCTAACTGCTGTGGCTAGGACTTCCAATAATATGTTGAATAAAAGTCCAAGAATGGGCTTTCTTATCTTGTTCCTGATCTTAGAGGAAAAGCTTTCAGCTGTTCAACATTGATTATGGTATTAGCTGTGGGCATGTCATATATAGCCTTCATTATATTGAGGTAGGTTCCTTCTATACCCACTTTGTTGAGTGTTTTTTTAAATCATAAATGGGTAATAAATTTTGTCACATGCTTTTTTCTGCATCTATTGAGATCATATAATTTTTATCCTTCATTTTGTTAGTGTGGTATATCATATTGATGGATTTGCAAATGTTGAGCCATCCTAGCATCCTCAGAATAAATCCCACTTGAGCATGGTATATAACTCTTTTATTGTACTATTGAATTTGTTTTACTAATATTTTGTTGAGGATTTTGCATCTATGTTCATTAGGGATATTGGCCTGTGATTTTCCTTTTTTCTGGTGTCCTTATCTGATTTTGGTATCAGTATAATGCTGGCCTTGTAAAATGAGTTTGGAAGTATTCTCTCCTCTTCAATTCTTTGGAAGACTTTGAGAAAGCTAGGTATTAAATCTTTTTGAATGTCTGGTAGTATTCACCTGTGAAGCCATCTGGTCCTAGACTTTTGTTTTTTGGGAGGCTTTTAATTACTGACTCAATCACCTTGCTAGTAATCAGTCTATTCAGATTTTCTTCCTGATCCTGTCTTGAAAGATTATTTGTTTCTAGGAATTTATCCATTTCTTCTAGGTTGTCCCAGTTTGTTGGCCTGTAGTTTTTCAAAGTAGTCTATGATCCTTTGTATTTCTGTGGTATCAATTGGAACTTCTCTCTTTTGTTTCTGATTTTATTTGAGTTCTGTATGTGTGTCCTTAGATGAAGTAAATCTCTTGCAGGCAACAAAGAGATGGGTCTTGTTTTTCTTATCCATTTTGTTGATTACTTTCAGTTTTTGTAGTTCCTCTCTGTTCCTTTCTTCTCTTGCTTTCTTTTCCTGTGGTTTAGTGATTTTCTTTAGTGTTATGTTTAGATTTCTTTCTCTTTGTCTTATGTGTATCTACTATAGATTTTTGCATTATGGTTACCATGAGGTTTGCATATAACATCCTATATATACAACAGTCTATTTTAGGTTGATAGCATCTTAAGTTTGAGCACATTTTTAAAATTCTACATTTTTACTCCCCACCATGTTCTTTTTGTTTTTGATGTCTTATTTTACATCATTTTATTTTGTATGTCTCTTAACTATTATTATAGTTACAGGTAATTTTGCTACTTTTGTCTTTTAACATTTTTTTAAATTATGTTCAATTAGCCAACATACAATACATCATTAGTTTTTGATGTAGTGTTCAATGATTCATTAGTTGCATATAACACCCAGTCTCATCACCACATGTGCCTTCCTTAATACCCATCACCCGGTTACCCCATCCCCCCACCCCCTCCCCTCTGTAACCCTCAGTTTGTTTCCCAGAGTCCAGAGTCTTTCATGGTTTGTCTCCCTCTCTGATTTCTTCCCATTCAGTTTTCCCTCCCTTCCCTTGTGGTCCTCCTCACTATTCCTTATGTTCCACCCTCTTACACTGTTGATGGGAATGCAAGCTGGTACAGCCACTCTGGAAAACAGTATGGAGGTTCCTCAAGACATTTTTTAACCTTTAACCTTTACATTAGCTTTATAAATAGTTAATCCACTACCTTTACTTATATTTGCATTTACCAGTGAGATTTTTACTTTCATATGTTTTCTTGTTACTAGTTAGTGCCTTTCGTTTTTAGCTTAAAGAAGTTCCTTTAATATTTCTTATGAGGCTAGTTTAGTGGTAATGAACTTTTTTAGTTTTTGCTTTTCTGGGAAACCATCTCCCCTTCAATTTTGATTGATAACCTTGAAAGGTAGCTCTTCTCAATCTCAATTTTCCTCCAGCACTTTGAATATATCATACCATTCTCTTCTGGCCTGCAAAGTTTTTGCTGAAAAATCTACTGATAGTCTTACGGGGGCTCCCTTCTATTTTCTCTTCTAAAAGAAGAGTTGTTTTTTTTTTTTCTTGCTGCTTTAATATTCTCTATCTTTAAGTTTTGACATTTTAATTATAAATTAAATTATCTCTTTGGGTTCATTTTATATAGAACTTTCCTTGCTTCCTAGAACTGGATGTCTGTTTCCTTCCCCAGGTTAGTAAAGTTTTTAGCCATTAATTTTTAAAATATATTTTCTCCTGTTTTTTCTCTCTCTTCTTCTTCTGGGACCCCTATAATGAAGATGTTATTCTGCTTGATGTTGTCCTGCAGGTCTCTTAAGATATCCTTACTTTTTAAAATTTATTTTTCTTTTTGCTGTTCTGATTGGGTCATTTCCAGTGCTGTCTTCTGGGTTACTGATCTGTTCTACTTCATCTAATCTTCTGTTGAACCCCTCTAGTGTATTTTTCAGTTTAACTATTGAATTCTTCAGCTCTGTGACTTTCGTCTGGTACTTTCTTATATTTTCCATCTTTTTATTGAAGTTCTCACTGTGTTTATCCATTCTCCTCCTGAGTTCAGTGAGCATCTTTATGACCATTAATTTGAACTCTTTATCAGGTAGATTACTTATCTCCCTTTCACTATGGTCTCTTTCTGAGGTTTTGTTTTATTCTTTCATTTGGAACATATTCCTCTGTCTTTTCATTTTGTGTGACTCTTTAGGTATTTATATTTGTTTCTAGGTATTAGGTGAAACAGCTATCTTTCCCAGTCTTGAAGGAGTTGTAGCCTCATGTAGGAGATGAACCTTATTGTTCAACTGTGCCTTAGCTTTTGGTTGTTTCTCAGACTTTAGTGATTTTCTTTTTGTTTTTAAATTTTTTATTTGACTTCAATTTAATTAACATATACTGTATTATTATTAGTTTCAGAGGTAGAATTTAGTGATTCATCAATTACAGGTAATACCCAGTGCTCATTACTTCAAGTGCCACCCTTAATGCCCATTACCCAATTACCCCATCCCCTCACCCACCTCCCTTCCAGCAACCCTCAGTTTGTTTCCTATAGTTGAGTCTCTTATGGTTTGTCTCCCTCTCTGTTTTTATCTTATTTTATTTTTCCTTCCCTTCCCCTATGTTCATCTGTTTTGTCTCTTAAATTTCACATGAGTGAAATCATGTGGTATTTGTCTTTCTCTGACTGACTTATTTCACTTAGCATAATACCCTCTAGCTCCATCCATGTCATTGCAAATGGCAAGGTTTCATTCTTTTCGATGGCTGAGTAATATTCCATTATATATACTATGTACATCACATCTTCTTTACCCATTCATCTGTTGATGGACGTCTGGGCTCTTTCCATATTTTGGTTACTGTGGACATTGCTTCTATAAACACTGGGGTGTATGTGCCCCTTCAAATCACTGTTTATATCCTTTGGATAAATACCTAGTAGTGCAATTGCTGGGTCATAAGGTAGTTCTATTTTTAACTTTTTTGAGGAACCTCCATACTGTTTTCCAGAGTAGCTGCACCAGTTTGCATTCCCACCAACAGTGTAAGAGGTTTCCCCTTTCTCCACAGCATTGCCAACATCTATTGTTTCCTGAATTGTAAATTTTAGCCATTCTGACTGGTGTAAGGTGGTATCTCATTGTAGTTTTGATTTGTAGCTTGATTTGTTCTTAATCCAGTTCTTGAGGTTATGCCAAAACCTGTCAGTGTTCCAAAGGGAGGGATCTCAGTGCCTAGTTTCAAGTTAATTGTAAGCCAGATCCTCAGGCAGCAACTTTTAAGGTATGTAAATATATACAATCTTGGGGGTCCACAATTACAATCCCTGATGACTTCCAGACTAGGAGATCTGTAGGTATTCCTGGGCAACACTAGCAAAAATTGTGTATTTAGACACGCACATAAGCTCCTTTTAAGGAGGTATCAACAAACTGTGGTAAGGCCAAGGGACTGGGCAAATATGGTGTCTCCCTGCCTTGTTCTTTGGGGGTGCCTCTGTAACCTCTGGGTGTGTGGCAAACCTGAAGCCTGCCCCTCAGGCTGAAGTTCCAGGACAAGAATATAGGCCTTTTCCACATGAAGACTGGATGTTTTAGCCTGCTCTCTGTGCAGTACCATAGGGTGGTAGCTTGCCAAAGACTCTCTCTGATTGTTTCAGACCCCTAGGACCCAGAAATGCAATCCCCTTTGGCCACCAGAGCCAGGTTCTCAAAGAGCATCCCCTGTGTGATTTGTGCCTGTCCACTGACTGCGGCATGGTGAGCTGTGGCTGCAGTGTGCAGGAACTGGGTGCTTCCACTGGAGCTAGCAGGCTAGGAGGTGGTGTGAGAAGGGGGCATCCACCCAACTTGCACCAACAAGGCAGAAGGAAAACACAAAAACAGCTCCTGCCAGTGCCTTCATCCACAAAGAGAGTACCAGAAAGTTTCTGCCTCTCTGGCAGATGAAGAAATGAGTCTTCTTTGCATGTAGTCTAGGAGCCTTTCAAACTGTTACTTTTATGCTAGGTTCCAGGATGAGTGGGTTTGTGTACAAACCCTTTAAAAGCAGATTTTTCATTCCCTATAGCCTTTTGGTTCTCCTGGAAGTAAACCCTATTGGTTTTTAAGACCAGACACTTTGGGGGCTTATTTTTCTGGTGCAGTTCCTAAGGGTTGGGGTGCCTGATATGGGGCACAGACCCCTCATTCCTCAGGGACAAGCTCCATTTTATGAGATTCCTCCTGATTTAGGTCACTGTGCCTAGGGTCAGGTTTATTGCTAGACCATGTCTCTGTTTCTCTTACCCATCTTTTTTTTTTTTTTAAAGATTTTATTTATTTATTTGACAGAGACACAGTGAGAGAGGGAACACAAACAGGGGGAGTAAGAGAGGGAGAAACAGGTTTCCCGCGGAGCAGGGAGCCTGATGCGGGGCTCGATCCCAGGACCTTGGGATCATGACCTGAGCCGAAGGCAGACGCTTAACAACTGAGCCACCCAGGCGCCCCTCTCCCACCCATCTTGATGTGGCTCTTTTATTCTTTCTTATGGAAGCACTGTTTAGTTAGCTTTGGGGTCCTTTTCAGAGGGAATTATTCCATATGTAGCTGTAGATTTGTTGTGTTCGTGGGAGGAGGTGAGTTCAGGATCCTTTTATGCTGTCATTTTGAATCCTCCTCTGAAAGGAAATTTTGAGGCTGGAAAGCATGAGTATTTATGCAAGTTGCTGCTTCATGGTAATGTAGAGGAATTAAGAAACAGAGCATCCCTACAAAACATACACACACACCCACACACACACACTTAGGACTTTTGATAATTTCATCTCAATTGAGAGAAATGGAATAGCACCAATTAAGTAGTAAGCATGGCACAAGAAGCTGGAATTATTTATAAAAATAATTCATCCTCATAGAAACCAGGAGGGATTTTCTCTGTTTAATAAGTGGCATTAGTAATCCTTATAACTGGGTTACTTGATTTATCTGATGCCTGGGGAGACACGGGATTGTATAATATCCAGATAAGGCTTTACTAAACAAGAAACTGTATGATTTATAGACTTGCTATTCAAAGTGGGTCTGTGGACTAACAGCATTTGCATCACCTGGGGGCTTGTTATAAGTACAGAATCAAGCTCCACTCCTGCCCTACTGAACTAGAAATTCAATTTTAGCAAAATTCACAGGTCATATGTGTGCACAATTAAGTTTGGGCTAGAGGACAGAACATGGGGTTCCAATCTGAGATACATCCCTGAGTTCTTTTACAGTTTTCCCAGTCTGTAAAACAGACAACTATTTTGGTACATAACAATTAACAGAGGGGGCTATTTTCACAAAAGCTAATGAAAAAAAAAAATCTAAAAAGGAGCATAGGTTTCATGTGTATAATGTGTGAAATGTTTTTGTTCTATATCCATCTTTTAAGTCAAGCCCAGCATACATAACATACATAATACATTCTGGTTTTATATTATTTTGAAATAGAATGTCTATAATATACTTATCCAAGATGAAGACAATATACTTGAATTACACACACACACACACACACACACACACACCTTTGTCCACTGTAAAGATAAAGATGATCATCTAAAAGAATGGAAAGGATGGGCACGGCACATTCAAATTTCAACTAATGAGTAGATTTGCATTGAATATCAGTATATTTTTAATAAAAGTTGGATGAAGTATACTTCAAAGAAACTACCTAAAATGATTTGAGATTTTTTTTGGAAAGAGATTTTTTTTTAAGATTTTATTTATTTATTTGACAGAGGGAGACACAGCGAGAGAGGGAACACAAGCAGGGGGAGTGGGAGAGGGAGAAGCAGGCCTCACACTGAGCAGGGAGCCCGAAGCAGGGCTTGATCCCAGGACCCTAGGATAATGACCTGAGCCAAAGGCAGACGCTTAATGACTGAGCCACCCAGGTGCCGCATGGAAAGAGATTTAATAAATATATGGAAATACTCTCATGCTGATGCAGTAACACTGGAATCCCCATGAACCCAATTCCTTTAAACAAATTTGTATCCATGTTTGACTAGATAATATGTGCATAGTATTATATCCAAAGGCACAAAAGGCACAGTGAAAATTAAGTTTTTTTTTTTCCTATCCTTATCTCCCATCCCATTTCCCTCCCTGGAGAAAAACTTTCTGATCAATTTCTTCTTTATCCTTCCAGAAATACATATGCATACACAAGCAAATACTTAAAGGTATATATATATTTTTCTTTAAGTCACAAATGTTAGTACTATATATATATATATATGTGTGTGTGTATATATATATATATATATATATATATATATATATATATATGTATATTCTGTTCTGCAACATATTTAGCTGCCACATTCTTTTTAGTGGCTACATATTATTGTATGAAGACTCTGTACTTAACCACACATACACAGGTATGGACATTTCAGTTGCTAATATTTCAGCAATGCTGAATGCACAGATTCAAACATCTGTATGTGCTAAATACCTAGGAAAGGAATTTCAAGATGTCTGTGAAAAATGTATTTGTATATTAGATATATATTTCCAAATTGCCTTCCATTGAGCTTGTACCAATTTGCACACCTATTAAAGCAACATGAGAATGCCCATTTCCCATGCTTTATCCCACAATGAGTGCCAAAATTTTGATCTTTGCTGAATGTTGCCTTTCTTTGCACATGTCTTATTAGGAATGAGGATAAATATCTCTTTATATGTTTAAGAACCACTTGAATTTCCTTTTTCATGGATGAATTGTTCAAAACCTCTGCCCATTTTTCTACTGGGTTGCTAGTCTTTTTCTTATTGATCTGTTAAGAGTTTTATATATATAAGAAAATTAGCCTTTATGATAGTAAATACAATTTTTTGTCATTTGTATTTTTATTTTGTTTTTGTCATATATTTTTAAAATGTTTATGTAGTCAAATCTAAGTAATTTTTCAACTTTTTTCCTGGATTTTGTGTCATATTTTAGAAAACATTCTACACTACAACATATTAACAAGACTTACCCATGTTTTCTTCTAGTACTTTTATGATTTTTTAAAAATATTTAAGACTTTGATCCATTTTCAATTCATTTTTATTTAAGTATGAGGTAGGGATGCAACCTCTTATTTTTTTTCCAGATAGCTACCTGTCTTTGGTTCTTTTCTTGAATTTTCTGTTCTGTTCCATTGAATTGTCTACTCTTACTATTTTTTTTTTAAAGATTTTATTTATTTATTTGAGAGAGAGAGAATGAGAGAGAGCACATGAGAGGGGTCAGGGTCAGAGGGAGAAGCAGACTCCCCGCCGAGCAGGGAGCCCGATGCGGGACTCAATCCAGAGACTCCAGGATTATGACCTGAGCCGAAGGCAGTTGCTCAACCAACTGAGCCACCCAGGCGCCCTAACTCTTACTATTTTAATAGCATACTGTTTTAATTAGTGTTATTCTATAATGTATTTTAATATATGATAAGACTAGGGACTCCTTATTTCTCTATCTCAGAACTTTCTAGGGTACATTTCTGTTTCTATCCCCCAGCCACAAGTATCCATTTACCTGTTTTCCATCATTATAGATTTACCTCTCTGTCATTTTATATAATGGAGCCATAAAATAAATAAAATAAAATAAAATAAAATAAAATAATAAAATATGGCTCTTTTACATCTGGCTCTTCACACTTAACATAATGTTCTTGAGGTTTATCCATGTTGTAGTATGTATCAGTTCATTCCTTTTTATTGCTGAATAGTATTTCATGAAATGGATGTACTGCATTTTGTTTATCCATTCACTAGCTAATGGGCATTTGGATTGTTTTTACTCCTTTGCTATTATGAATAATACTGCTATGAATATTCACATACAAGTCTTTGTGTGGACATATGTTCTCATTTCTCTTTGCTAACAAGGAGTAGGACTGCTACATTTTAAGGTAAGTATAATTCTTAAGAAACTGCCAAACTTTTCCAAGATGGCTGTACCATTTTACATTCCCACCAGCAATTTATGTGGGTTTAAGTTTCTCCACATTCTCATCAACATTATTCTTTTTTTTGTTATAGCTCTTATAATGGTATCTCACTCTAGATTTAATTTGATAGACCTACATTAAAATGACTAAAAATGTTGAACATCATTTTGTGTGCTCATTAGCCATTCATATATATTCTTTGGTGAGTTATCTGTGTGAATCTTTTGCCCATATTTTGACTGGGTTGTTTTCTTTTTTTTTTTTTATTATGTTAATCACCATACATTACATCATTAGTTTTTGATGTAGTGTTCCATGATTCACTGTTTGTGCATAACACCCAGTGCGTCATGCAGAACGTGCCCTCTTTAATACCCATCACCAGGCTAACCCATCCCCCCACCCCCCTCCCCTCTAGAACCCTCAGTTTGTTTCTCAGGATTCATAGACTGGGTTGTTTTCTTCTTGTTATCAAGTTAAAAGAATTCCTTATATATTCTGAAAAAAAAGAACTCCTTATATATTCTGGATACAAGTCCTTTATCAGGTATACATGATTTGCACACATTTTCTCTCAGTCTGTTCTTGTGCTTTTGATGTTTTATCTAATAAATCTTTGCCTAACCCAGTAGTTCTCAACTGTGTCAGCTGTGAGGGGAGTTGCTACTTGGGTCTAGTGGTAGAGGCCAAGAATGCTGCTAAGCATCCTGGAATGCACAGGACAGCCTGCAACAAAAGAATTACCTGGCCCATGAGGTAAATAGTGCCAGACTGAGAAACCCGGACCTAACCCAAGGCCATGAAGATTTTCTCCTTTGTTTTCTTCTAAATGTTTGATAATTTCAGCTCTTATATTTAGGTCTGTGATCCATTTTGAGTTCATTTTTATGTATAATGAGGCAGGCATCTAAGTTCATTTTTTGCATATGGACATACAGTTGTCTCAGCATCGTTTGTTGGAAAGACAAACGGATATCTGGCCCTTTTGAATTATCTTTCCCCTTCATAAAAAAATCAATTGACCATAAATGCTGAGGTTCTAGCTTTCTTTTGATTGGTGTCCCAATGATACATTTTTTTCAATAATTTTACTTTTAAATTACCTATATCATTTGAAGAGAGTGTTTTTGTAGGTAACATATGGTGTTGGGTCTTTTTAATCCATTCTGACAACTGGTGTGTTTATACCATTTACATTTAGCCTAATTATCAATATGTTTGGATTTGGGTCCACTGTTCTAATTTGCCTCCTTTTCCCCCATTTGTTGCCTTCTTTTAGATTATTAACCTTTTTTTTAGAATTCCATTTTAATTTATCTATTGTGTTTTTGACTCTATGTCTTTGTATTGTTTTCTTAAGTAGTTTCTCTAAGGATTACAATAGACATTGACTTTTCAGAGTCTATGTAAAATCAGTAGTTACCACTTAAACTGTGGTACTGAAATCGTAATTCTATCAGTCTCATTACCGTCCCCCTTACGTTGTAGTTATTTTATATAATCTTACGTATACTGGAAAAATCCATAGACAATGTTATTTTTGCTCTCAATTATAAACATACAGCTGTACCTCATTTTATTTTGCTTCGCTTTATTGTGCTTTGCAAATATTGCGTTCTTTACAAATTTGAAGGTTTGTGGCAACCTGTGTCAAGCAAGTCTATTGGCACCACTTTTCCAACAGCATTTGCTCACTCTGTGTCTCTGTGTCAATTTGGGTAATTCTCACAATATTTCAAACTTTTTCATTATTATATTTGTTATGGTTATCTGTAGTCAGTGATTAAAACTCACTGGAAACTCAGATGATGGTTGACAATTTTAGCAATAAAGTATTTTTTAATTATGTACATAGTTTTTTAGACATATGCTATTGCACACTTAATAATGTAAACAAAACTTTTATACAAATTGGGAAACCAAAAACTTTGACTCGCCTTATTGTGATATCACTTTATTGTGGTGGTCTCGAACTGAACCCACAGTATCTTCAAGGTATTGCCCATATTTTAAAGAACTGAGAAAAATAACTTCTTATTTATATTGAGATTTTTACTGTTTCTGTTGTTTTTCATTCATTCCTGATGTTCCCAGCTTCCTTCTAACATCATTTTCCTTCTGTCTAAAGAATTAGAACACATTTTCTGGCAATGAAATGACTTCTTTTAGTTTTCTTTAATCTGAAAATTTTTTTGGATCTTATTCCTGAAGTATAATTTTTGATATAGAATTCTGATTTGGCCGTTCTTTTTAGTGCTTAAAAGTGTTATATCATATCCTGACTTCTATGGTTTCTGATCAGGAATCTGCTGTCATTTGAATTTTTCTCTTATAAATTATGCAGCATTTTCTCTGGCTGCTTTCATATTTTTTCCTTTTCTTTAATTTTTAGCAATTTGATTATGACAGGTCCTAAAGTGAATTTCTTTGGGTTTATCTTATTTTAGGCTCACTGAGCTTTTTTAATTTGTCAGTTGTATCTTTTGGCAAACTGGGAAAACATTCATCCATTATTTCTTCAAGCATTTTTTCTGCACCACACTTTTCTCCTCTCCTGGAATTCTAATGACATAAATATAAGACCTTTAGTATTGTTCCACAGGCCCCTGAGCTCTCTTTATTTTTTCAAAGAGGTTTAATTGAAGAAAGTTTAATCAATCTCTTATATTGTTCAGTGTGTGTGTGTTTTTTCCCTATGAATCGGTCTTTAAGTTCACTGACTTTCCTCTCTTATCTTCATTTTATTTAGTCCATTTTGATTTTGTGTTTTTTAGTTCTAGAATTTTCATTTGGTTCTTCTTTATATCTTCTCTTTGTTAAGACTTGGTCCTTCCGTTTGTTTTAAGAACATCCATGTGTACTTTAGTCTCTCTCATGGAAATTTCCCCTTTTGGAAAAGCTCCTGGTATTTGGCCTGTTTGTTTTCCTTCCTCTCAGAGAGTCAGGTGCAGAATACACAAAATAAAAATCTGGTTACTTAGATGAATGGCAATGTACTGTGTTCATATGGCTAGAATGATTGCTTTGGCTAATTTTTCTCATTTTAAGCTTGGAGAGAGAGCTAAACATAGGGTTCAGAGACCTGGGCATGCATCTTGCCTCTGCTAATTTCTAGCACTGTATTACTGACAAGTCTTGCCACCTCTCTGGGCTGTATCTTCCAGGGACTGAATGGATCTCTGAGCCGCTTTCCTGCTTTTCTAGCATTCTAGGCTGTCTGTTCTATAGGGCATGGAAAGCACCATGTGCATTTGTCCTCTGGCTATTTCCCCCCTGCCCTTGTTTGGTCTTGGGACAATGATGGAGACTGTTTCGTGATATTACAGTGAATTTAAGAACTTAAGAATTCTTAGAAAACAGGACCACCATTGACCAAACACCCACTGGAAGCAGCAAGATTTAGTCTTAGTGGGAAATTGTATTTCCATATGATGGGCAGGTGGATGCTAACATCTCTTCTTTAAGGATGATATAACTCTCTTCTGTCAGACAGGCTGCATACTTGCCAGTTATGGCGAGGCCTTTTTACTGCAGTTTACCAAGGTCTGCCCAGCCTCTTTGTTCTAGCCTTGGCAGGCCCTTTCCTGTCTGCTCTGGGATGCTCTGCCCCTCTACTACTGCTTTTCTTTCCTTTCCCCAGCTACTTCAGCTCTCGGCTGCTGCTGTGGACAAAGGACGCAGCGTCGGTGAGGTCCTGCAGTCAGTGCTGTGCTATGAGAAGGAGCGACAGCTGGATGAGGCGTTGGGAAATGTTACGCGGCTGCAGCTGCTGGACTGGCTGATGGTGAACCTGTGATCAGCGCCCACCTACCGCTTTCCCCTCTTCTCCTCCCTTCTTACTTCCACAGCTCCCCTCTCCATATCCTTAAAGAGCCCTAACATTATCTTCATACCACTCACATCAAAGACATGTCATCTTATGCCAGTCACTGGATTTTGCAACTTTTCCTGTCCATGCAAACAAGAACACAAAATTAAAAAAATTACAATTAAAGGGCTCCAGATGTTTGGTTTCCTTGGGATCCAGTGGGAAAATAAGGTGAAGAAATTTCAGGAATTAAAAAAATAATCAGATGGATAGCAGAAGAAAAATAGTGCTGGCCTGAGAGGCCCTGGCTAAGGTCATACATCCTGTTTCTAATGTATCCGATCTGTGCCACAACTTGAAGATGCCCTGCCTTAAAGTGTTCCTAAGAATAAGAAGCCACAATTTATTTTAGCATTTATAACCATTCCAATCACAAAATATTTTCTATTCAACCTAAATCATACAAATTATGATACTGAGGACTTGGCTTCTTTGCTTCTCTCTGGGGGGTTGCAGAACAATTGTCTCCCTCAACTTTATCCGTGGTTGAAGATAGCTAGTGTCAAAAAAACGTCCAGAAGACCTGAGTTCTACTGCCAGTTCTATACTTTTCTGGCTATAGGACCTGGGACAAATCACCTGCTATGGCACTTCTCTCATTTAGTGTCCATATCTCCCCACTGAAGAGGCATTTTCTGTTCTTATCCTGACCTTTCTGTGGAATTTTATATTTTTCATCTTTCTAGAAACTTTCTCCTTTGGTTTCTAATTTTTGGGTGTTTTTTTTTTCCATCTCTTGGGGGCTCTATTTAAGTCTGTTACCCCCTGGCATATTTATCTTTCCTACTTTCTTTTGACTCTCTGCTATTCTCGTTCTGTTTCACCTTTCCTGGGTGATCTTATCTCACCCCATTGCTTCAATTATCCGGTGTCTTCCGTCATGAAATATTACACAGTAATTGAAAACTATAAAGCCAGGTATATTTTCCATGTTGTTTATGAGGTTATGATCTTAAGTTTCTTGTAAAATTGTATCTATTCTATAATTACAATCATATAGAGATTATGTATTCATACAGAGAAGGACTAGAAAGCCAAATGAGATTTTGAGGGTGATGGATGAGTGAATATATCCTGTTGTTTACTCGGCTTCCCTTCCTTTGGGAAATACTCTGTCCCCTACTCCATGGTGCTACCATCATCACAGTATGGGCTTGTGACCCAGGCTGTCCAATCACAAGATCCCAATATCTCAGACATAGTGCTTGGTTCAAGTCCAGTCATTTCTGAGACTTTCCTACCAGCACTGCATCTTTTGACAGGATACTGGTGGTCACTTTAACTTCTGGGCAGAGCTTGTCTTTAGAATGAAAACCACAAAAAGAAGCAAGGCTAATAGGTAGAGAGGGAATCTGAGCCCTATGACCTTGTCTGAATTTTTAGACTCCATAATGCCTGAAATCACACTTATCCCTCCTGAGTCCCCAATTACATAAACAACTAAATGTCCTTTGTTGCTTAAGCTAGTTACAAGCTAAATTCAAACTAGTTTTTCATTTTCATTTTCAAACAAGAATCCACAGGTCAGCTGTCTTGGGTAAAAAGAAAATAAAAATATTTAGAGTTCTATTAGTGATGCTATGACATTGAATACTTGCCCCTCCGCCCCCATATACACACATCATTTGTGCAAGGACATTCTCTCTCATCCCTCATAATAGGAATCATGCTAACCGGCCATGTGAATAAAGTTTTTTTTAAACAAACCTTTATGCATTAAAAAACAACAGTCTGAAATATTGTACAATATAAGTGCTGTCTCTAATACAAATCATTTGTGGAAAGGAACAGGACACACCTTCAGCAAAGGTCATATAATAGGTGGTAAAATATTCATGTTCTTGGGTGAGGAGTTTTTACTTTGTTTTTCTGGGGAGGTCTTGGACCCCTCTGGTCCAACAGCTGCCTCTGGCTTTCCGGAAGCTTCTATTAGTTGAGGCAGCTGGACAACTTCAGCTGCATGCTGCAGAGAGCCCTGCTGATCACCCGAATTCTGAACCTGCTTAGTGGTGCCACCTTTTATTTTGTCTATGGTCTCTTCTTTGATGATCACCTCTGCCGAAGGAGGGAGAAGAGAGAAGGAACAAGTGTTCAAATGTGAATTATATTCTGTCCATTAGACTGTAAATTACTTTGGGAAAATCCTGGTTGTAATGATATAAAAACACATTCTATGTGCTTTACAAATGAATAATGCCAGGCATTATTCTAAGCACTTTACATTTACTAATTTCTTTGATCCTTTCTGCAACCATAGAGAATAGGCATTATTCTCATTCTCATAAATGAAAAAACTGAGACACAGAGAGGCTAACTAAATTGCCCAAGGGCCCACACGTGGTAAATGGTAGAGCCAGAATTTAATCCCAAGCAACCTGACCCCAGTGACCATGAACAAAACCATGAGGCTATATTGCATATAAAAGATATCTGCATAATGCCATAATCTGATAAAAATTCAAAAGGTAATTATAGGTCAGGCAGAGAAGGACACGGTGAAAGGAGGAGAAAGGGAATTGAAGACAGGAGAAAAGTGGAAATTCCTAATATAAAGGGGCAAGAAAGAAGCAAACCCAGCTAGAAGCAAGTCTCCTGAAAGAGGCTAAATCTCAAAAGTGAGAAATGACAGGCTAGTAGTGATGTAGTCAGAATAACTATCCAAGGTTGAGTTCAGAGAAATTGACATGAATCCTCCAGAGATACCTGAGCCCCGGACTACAGGAAGAGGACTGGCTATTTGAGGGGCTGTACCTTTTATGTCCAAGTGATGATGCCCTCGAACCTTGGCCTTCAGAGCCTCAGAGGGGAGACAGAGACTGGCTTTCCTCAGGGTCTGGGGCCTGGACCGTGGTTTGAGATTCCGTGGCTCATGAATCCAAGCATGCTTGAGGGCCTGGTCAGGCGTCATACGAAGAGAAGGTTCCCATCTATATACCAACAAAGCCCAGCACGGGTTATTGTTTTGCTTCCCTTTCTAATGTTGAAAACATTTAAAAAGACACTAATAAAGAACCTAAATGAGATATAATAAAAATAGTTCATTCTTAAAGAACCCATTTAAACCATGTTATAACTCAAAGATATCATTATAGAACAGAGATTACAACATAAAAAAGTACCTGGAAACAACTATGAAAATAATCTTTTTAGGAAATTTGCATGACAAACCAGGGAATATATTACAGCCCAAGTCTTCCAGAGTTCCTAGAATTTCCCTCCCAAGAAATATTATAGAAAATCTTAACCATGGGGACTTAGAGGTCAATAAACTAAGATCAAAACAAAGAGATGCTTAATTTCAAGTTCCAAACTACAAAATCTGGGCCTTCAAATATATCACACACAAAATTACAGAGTGTTAGAATATTAATATTATAAGGAGATTTGGGTATAATCCAGCCAAACATCTAATGCAGTAACAAAAGGCATCTGACAGAACCTTCAACATGGAATCATCCTGCCATTCTTGAGTTATTTTTAGTGACAAGGTGCTTAGTCACAGAATTAGCTATTCCAATCTTGATAAAACCAATTCTTTAAAAGTTCTTCATTTTTATTGAGCCAAAATCCACTAGGACTTTTACACTAGTAACTTAGACCCAGGTTCTAATTTTACCCATTAACATTACAGTAGTCCCCCCTTACCCATAGGGTAATACATTCCACCCCCAGTGGATGCTTGAAGCCACAGATAGTACAAAACTCCACATATACTGTGTTTTTTCCTCTACATACATACCTGTGATAAAACTTAATCTATAAATTAGGCACAGTAAGAGATTCACAATGAGAACTAATAATAGAATAGAACAATTATAACAATATACTATAATAAAAATTATGTGAATGTGGTCTCTCCCTCTCAAAGTATCTTCTAGTGCTATACTCACCCTTCTTATGACGTGAGATGATAAAATGCCTATGTGATGAGATGAAGTGAGGTGAATGACAGATACAGTGTGTGATATATTTGAAGTGTGATGTAGTGCTAGGCTAGTACTGACCTTCTGACAAGACATCAGGAGGATCATCTGCTTCTGGACTGCAGTAGATAGTGGGTAACTGAAGCCACAGAAAGCAAAACCATGGAGGGGGGGCCTACTGTATACAGAATGAGACAACTAATCTTTTATGTCACAATCCTCCAACTATCCAAAAACATTTACATTACTACTAAGTGTTGGTCATATAATAAGGTTGTCACCTTCCTAGATGGGAAATTTCAGCTGTTGTCTTACGATGTTCATCATGCTGGGAATAGCTTCTAACTGCAGGTAGATGGCATTAATATTCTAGATTTATAAGGTCGTAAACAACCCAAGCTCCCAGTTCTTTTTCTTTTTTTTTTCCCCCAGTTCTTTTTCAAATGAGCTGCTGCTAAGCTATAACTCCCCTCTCCTTACTTTCTAAAGTTGGCCTATAAAAGCTTGACATAGGACTTTACGTTTGCCCCTATTAAATTTGACTCAAAATTTTTAATCTGTCATTCCAAAAATTTGTTAATTAGCAAAAAAAAAAAAAGGAATGATAAGATAATAGGCCCCATTAGCTTGATCGCCTCCTGCAAGTTGTGAGCAACCAGCCTTTTGCCCTAAAAAAGAAAAAAATTTCTTTCTTGGTTCTGAGCTGTGTTCTGGATGGTTGGGGTTTCTGGACAACTCACCTCAGTCTCAGTAGTGAGTTTCTGTCATTTGCTAATGCACATTCATTCTGTGGCCTCAGCAAAAGGCTGGGGCAGGGGGATGGAGATAATGGTGAAATATAGGATCCTTCTCTAGCTCCATTCTTCAAATGAGTAGCATGACCCTCTAGATGGGAAAACTTTCAGCAGTATTTGATGGCCTATCCTCTGAGCTAGTACCTCAATTCCCAGAGTGCACAAATACAAGAGGAGTATTTTGCTAAAACTATTCCATCCCACTGGAAGAATGAGAGAACATAAACATAGGGTTTCACAAATACTCAACAATTATACGACTGATAAAGCTAAAGACACCTTAGGAATACTTCATTATATAGAAAAGGAAACTGAGGCCCAGAGAGAGACAATAACTGACCAAATATCATGTGGCTAATCTATTTGCCATTTAGTGCAGACACACTTGCAAAACCTCTTTTAAAAGAATGACAAGAGCTAACATTTTTGAAACACTAGGCATTGTTCTGAATGCTTTATGTACTGTTCCTTTTTTTTACTATGACTTGACCAAAGTACAGAACCTAATTTCTAAGAGTCAAAATTAGCATATAGATTCCAAAAAGCTGTACATAATAAATGGTTTATAAATCATCCCTTCCCTAATCCTTTAATTTAGGCTGTAAATCCTAGGGGAATGGGGAGGGACCCAGAAACCATATACTGGGTGTGTATGCAAACAGTTACAACATACAAGAGGTTGACCTCAGTTCCTGAAGCAGAAGCTATTTAGAACTGGCCTACAACCTTGCTGCCAGGCAGTTTGAGGCCAAGAAGGCAAGCCCTACCCACACACTAATCCAGGGCAAGTCACTGAACCTCAGCTTCCACATCTCAAAACAGAGCAAATCATCTGCCATCCTAGTCACACAAGAATGGAAGAGAACAGTCTAATGAGGAAAAGCATTCTACAGACTCTCAAGCTCTATGGTTAGTATTTATTATTATTTTTATAACTATGTCCCAGCCCCAGACTTTCACCAGCAAACATGGGAAAATACAGTGTTTAAGAGGAAACCCAGAGGCAGAGACACCCCTGCAAACTCACACCAAACACCTTCTGAGAAAGTCCAGGAAGCTGGTGTCGTAGGTTTTCAGCACCATCGTGAGATCCTTAGAATCCGGGTATCTTTTTTTCCCCCTGTTGTTGGTCATATTTTTAGGAAAACCTTTGGAATCTTTGGAGATACAACATTCCGTGTTTAGTTCCAGGTGTTAATATATATTGGTCACATCATAGCTGTTCACTCAACCATGCTGCTTCTTGGAGTGGTCTTTGCAGCTCTAGCTTTGTCCTACACCACCCCCCTCCCACACACACAAACATGCCCTCCATCTCATTCAGATGGAAAGAATCACATGTAGATTATCCAATGAATGCAATTAACCTTTACAAACACTTTTCCCCCCATTCAGTATGTTCTGAGCCTCCTTTCCACCTCCTCCTCCCAAAATCAAATGGCTTAACCTTAACTAGGATAAAATAATAATGATAATGAATAATAATAATAAAAATAATAATAAATCTGAAGTGACAAAAACATTCAGCTCTGAACAAAAAAAGATGTTGTCTATTCTTGGATTATCTATGCCCTTGCTCCTTTTCCACTAACCCAATAAAATAATTTGGAACATCCCTGAAGTATAACAAGAAAGTCATTGTAGGAGAATCATCTGCTTTCAGAACTCATTTACAAGCCACACAAGCAAATTAATCTCATTACTTTTTTATAGTCACATCAGAATTTTGTCCATAAATTGGAATGATTAAACTTGCTTTGTTGCTTAAGACACAGTCATTCTGACTGATTAAAACTCTCACCAAATGTATTTATCATGCCTGGAAAGAAGCCCTGAAGACAGCTCCAGAGGTTTCTCTAGAATATTCTGTGCAATGCTTTGAAGGGGAGGCCACTCATTTGGACATCATGTTCAGAAAAGATGACCACTTATGCTCACACCTTGTAAATCTGCATATGGATGGATGTGAATACACACACACAATTTACACATTAAACAATTCTCACAAAAACTCAGTGGGAGGGCGCCTGGGTGGCTCAGTTGGTTAAGCGACTGCCTTCGGCTCAGGTCATGATCCTGGAGTCCCGGGATCGAGTCCCGCATCGGGCTCCCTGCTCGGCAGGGAGTCTGCTTCTCCCTCTGACCCTCCTCCCTCTCATGCTCTCTGTCTCTCATTCTCTCTCTCAAATAAATAAATAAAATCTTTAAAAAAAAAAAAACTCAGTGGGATTCACATGATGGACATTCTGGAAGGTGCATAATGAAGCCCTTCTATTACTTTTATAATCAATGCAATATGTGGGGCCTCAAAAAGAACATCTGCTCACACTGAATTCCTAGAAGAGACCCTGAATGTGTATATGTGTGTATATACACACATGGGTATGTGTGTTTACAGACATAAAAATGAGTTGGGAGTATTGCATAGGGTATAGGTACTGTGAACTCATACAAACCCCATTTCCTTTTTGACTATGGCACCAGTGCTCGCATTTGATCCTATGTTGCTCTTTTTACAAATGACTGAATAATCAGGCTCACAGGCTTATAAATAACAGCTTCTAAAGTCATCATTATGTAATTGTTTTTCTTGTACAAGTTTTTCTCATCTCTCTGATGCTCCTCAATATTTAATTAATCTCTCCATCTCCTTCTTGTGACCTGGAGCACCTAAGCATCTTAGTGCCTTTGAAGCAACATCACTTTGCTGCTAATGAGGGGTATAAACTACAAGTGGCTGGGGGTTGAGGAGCTGTTGGCAGCCCAAATCTGGGGAAGGGAGAGCCAATAATTGAGGTGAACATAGTGTTTCTCAAACTTATCATAAATATCACAAAGATCTGTTGTCAAAAACATACAGACTCCTGCATCACACCTCAAATCTGCTATATCATAGGTTACACAGGAAGATAATGGGAATTAACATTTTTGTCAAGTTTCCAACTGATTCTTATAATCAGATAAAGTTTGGGAAATGCTGAAGAAGATGCAGATCCCAATAAAGTCCTTTCTTATGCAGGAAGTGAAGACGTGGATGTTGCTACCAAAAACACATCATTATTCTAAAGCCTCATTCTGGTGGTAAAAACCAGTACTCTATGAACCAGACCCTCTTACCAAGATGCCCTATATTCCTTTCTTTTTAGTGCCCCCCACAACGTAAAATCTTAAATTCAGTGTTATGGGCTTAAGATGTGACTCTTCCCACAATGTCTTTGTCTGTCAAGAGGGAACACCAATTTCCCTACTTTTCTTCCCCTAAATCCTTTGAAATCCAGAAGGCTAAATTAAAAGTGGTGGATGGTAAAAGCATACCTGGGGTTAAAAGACCAGTTCCATTGCTCTATGTATGTTATAAAAACAAGTCAGCTAAAATCTTCCTGCCTGCCATCAGACTGCTCTAGAAGAAGGGTTAGTGCATGGGCACTATTCTAAGGCAGCCAGGACACTTACCATGCCCACAAGGAAGGTCTTCAAAGTTCCAGCCATGACTACAAGATGATGTCTCAAAGATTTAACCTTGGAATGGCATGGGACTAACCAATCAGAAAGGATAATAGCTTTGGTACTGAAACAGGGTCATGGAGGACCCTCAGCTTGCCAGGCCTTAAACTTTTAGTTTCTGGATATTGGCAAGTCCAATAGGTCCTGGGAAAGGGGCCAGGGAACCTGTAGCTGTGGCAGGGGCTTTTTACCAAATGGTGCAGGAGTAGATTACGTTTTAACCCTCACATGACTGAACTAATGTATACTGACTGACCACCAACATGACTAAAACCGTCTTGTCCAGGAATCCCCCATCAGGGTATTTTTAACTCTTTTACTTATGGGGCAAGCTGTGGAAAGAAAGTAAGGGATCTGCCCCTATTTTGAAGGCACTCTTGGGTGGAAATAAGAGGTGAGAGGGCTAGGATGATGGATATTCCATAGCCAATAGAAGCCTATGAACTATCCCGATGGGAGTGGGTGGTCAGAAATGTCATTCCAGATGGTGCAGAGCCCCTATCTGTGGAGGCCCCTTTCCCTCATGTCTGGCTTCACTCCACTTGGCCAAATTTCTGGTCACTATGGATTTTTCTACATAAGAATCCCTTAGGTTCTTGTGGTTCTTTAAAAGGATTTTAGATATGGGACCGACTTCATCTATTTGGTGCATAGTGCCCTGGAAGCCCTGCCTCAGTTGGACCTTGTTAATCCACCTGTCCATCTTGCACAGCACCAATCAATCAGAAAGTCAGAGGATCAGAAAATCCAGAGCCTGGAAACTGTGATGGAGGTTGGGCAGCATGGGGCCATGGATGAAGCTTAATTCCAGCAATTAGGTAGCCGTCCTATACATAACTGGCAAGCCACAACATATCCACAGCCAAACTGTTCTAACAGCTTTATTTACCCATTTTATAGCAAAGTTGCTATGATTCTGGCATAGTAAAGATTTGGAGGATTAAGAGAATTTCAGCAGGAAAGAATGATGCTCCATTAATGATATAATGTAGCAAAGAAATTTCCCACCATTCTTAGAAGCTTCTGTTCTATGATTTCTCTGCACAGTACATAGTTTGAAGGGGCAAGCTGCTTGCAGGAGAAAGGAGAATTTACAGGAAAGGGCATAGTTATAAGCTTTCAAGTTTCAAGATCTGCTGATAGATCTTCTGAGCAGAAACCTTGTCATTTTTATGCCAACACCGCCTTCCCAATGTGACTCCCCCATCCCATCTCCATCATGCTTTCTGGTACCACTTCTCAGCAGCTTTTTACTTTTCTAGCAGAAGCTCCTAATCACAGCTTGCCCTTTGGGATGGGCCCAGGCAAAAGCATTGAATGAGGTTTAGGTATGGGAGGTATCTCCAAGGTCTATGAGATTTCATCATCACAATGGGAAAAAGAGCATTAGAGCTGGGGACTTACCAAAGAATGTCCATCTCCTGGAGGCCGTCTGAATGAAGTGGGTTGGTGGCAGGCCCAGCACCTTCAACAAGTACAATGCAGTGGGTTCACTCTTGTGGAGTCACACATTAGAGCTGGATGGGACTTTGGCTAAATTTTGCTTCTACAGATAAGGACCAGGGGATATTAAGTGATAACCTCAAGCCAGTGATAAAAAGGCCAAAAGCATGGGTCTTCTGACTCCTAATTTAGGGCACTTTCAGTATTCTGAGTATCAATATCAGCCATGTTATTTTAAATAAGCATTAAGACCAACTGGAGGTAGCCCACTTTTAATGGCAGCCAGATCTCATTGTCAGAATAAATAAACCAGTGTATATGCTGACCACCCTTGAATTAAGGAATGACATATCCCAACTCTGGGAGGTGGAAATCACCAGATGGGCATCAGTCCACTATATGACAAAAGAAAAGAAAAGTGTAGCACCTACTTATTCACCTTTACCCACTGCAGCCTATAGGGATGTACAGAGACAGAAATTACAGGTGTCCTCAGCCCTAGGTTACCTATCCCTGCAGCTGGGTTCCCAGCCACATCCATGCACAACACTATCCTCCTCCTCCTCCTCCTCCTTCTCCTCCTCCTCCTCCTCTGCCTCCTCCTCTGCCTCAGTGACACTGAGGTCAGGAGGAAGCTGAATCAGTTCTGGGCCGGGGGGGACCTCAACCCAGATCCCATGCTCCCCAATTCTTCTTGGTATTGGAAACAGGATTGGTTCAGGAATGCTTCATTAAATCATTCATCATCAACCTTAGAAGCCAAGTACTCTGATCATCTCATTTTACAGAGATCCAGAAGGGAGAACTGACTTGCCCAAGAGAAAGGGCTGGGACTAGACTCCATGTTTACTGATTTCCAGGCCAGTGTTCATTCCATCATCGTTATCATTTATAGCTATTATTACATAAATTATTTTAATACTTATTAGTTTCAACCATGAAATGAAACTATGTTTAATAATTCTCAAGGGTATGTGCGTGTCCCTTTGACCATCCATAACTTCGTGTCGATCTAGAAAATATAAATTTGGGATGGATAGATAGATAGATAGATAGATATTAGATAGATAATTAGAAAGACTAAGATATATATATATATACACACATATATACACATATATATACACACACACACACACATATATAGAGAGAGAGAGAATATCTTTGTCCACAGTCAAAATATTTTTGTTCACTGGTATAATCCTAAAATGCGAAATTTCTAATTTTTTAGGGTTATTTTCTCCTGTTTTGTCTAATTTAGCTCCATAATACGATGCCTTTAAGAATAATACATAATAAATAATCATACAATGAGTCTTGGTAAAGCTTTTTTATTGGAAAATATTCTTTCCAAAAAGTCAGGATAGTGAATGACTAATGACTGAACAATACATAGATTTGTATAGGTGTCATCTCTGGTTTTTAGATATTTCTGAGTACATTTGAAAGACTGGTATAACAGTTTCATTTTAAAATGTCACAAAAACAGACATATAGACCAATGGAACAGAATAGAGAGTCCATAGAGTTGGACCCTCAACTCTATGGTCAAATAACCTTCGACAAAGCAGGAAAAAATATGCAATGGAAAAAAAGACAGTCTCTTCAATAAATGGTGCTGGGAAAATTGGGCAGCTATATACAGAAGAATAAAACTTGACCATTCTCTAACACCATACACAAAGATAAACTCAAAATGGATGAAAGATCTCAATGTGAGACAGGAATCCATCAAAATCCTAGAGGAGAACATAGGCAGTAACCTCTTCGACATCAGCCACAGCAACTTCTTTCAAGATACATCTCCAAAGGCAAGTGAAACAAAAGCAAAAATGAACTTTTGGAACTTCATCAAGATAAAAAGCTTCTGCACAGCAAAGGAAACAGTCAACAAAACAAAGAGGCAACCCACAGAATGGGAGAAGATATTTGCAAATGACACTACAGACAAAGGGCTGATAGCCAAGATCTATAAAGAACTTCTCAAACTCAACACCCAAAAAACAAATAATCAAGTCAAAAAATGGGCAGAAGGCATGAACAGACACTTCTCCAAAGAAGACATACAAATGGCCAACAGACACATGAAAAAATGATCATCATCATTAGCCATCAGGGAAATTCAAATCAAAACCACACTGAGAGACCACCTTACACCAGTTAGAATGGCAAAAATTGACAAGGCAAGAAACAACAAATGTTGGAGAGGTTGTGGAGAAAGCGGAACCCTCTTACACTGTTGGTGGGAATGCAAGTTGGTACAGCCACTTTGGAAAACAGTGTGGAGGTGCCTCAAAAAATTAAAAATAGAGGTACCCTGTGACCCAGCAATTGCACTGCTGGGTATTTACCCCAAAGACACAGATGTAGTGAAAAGAAGGGCCATATGCACCCCAATGTTCATAGCAGCAATGTCCGCAATAGCCAAACTGTGGAAAGAGCCGAGATGCCCTTCAACAGATGAATGGATAAAGAAGATGTGGTCCATATATACAATGGACTATTACTCAGCCATCAGAAAGGATGAATACCCAACTTTTACATCAACATGGATGGGACTGGAGGAGATTATGCTAAGTGAAATAAGTCAAGCAGTGAAAGTCAATTATCATATGGTTTCACTTATTTGTGGAACATAAGGAACAGCATGGAGGACATTAGGAGAAGGAAGGGAAAAATGAAGGGGGGAGATCGGAGGGGGAGATGAACCATGAGAGACTATGGACTCCGAGAAACAAACTGAGGGTTTTAGAGGGGAGGGGGTTGGGGGGATAGGTTAGCCCAGTGATGGTATTAAGGAGGGCATGTACTGCATGGAGCACTGGGTGTTATACGAAAACAATGAATCGTGGAACACTACATCAAAAACTAATGATGTAATGTATGGTGATTAATATAATAAAAAAAACCCAAAAAACTAATGATGTACTGTATGGTGATAACATAACATAATAAAATTAAATTAAATTAAAAAATAAAAAAATAAAAATAAAATGTCACTATTCTAGCAGAAAGAGAAATTAAGAAAATAATTGCACCAATATAATGTCTAAGAATAAACTTAACCAAAGAAGTAAAAGAGCTGTACTCTGGAAACTCTAAAATACTGATGAAAGACATTGAAGATGACATAAACAAATGGAAAAATATTCCATGTTCATGGATTGGGAGAACAAATATTGTTAAAATGTCCATACTACCCAAAGCAATCTATAGATTTAATGAAATCCTTACCAAAATACAAACAGCATTTTTCACAGAATTAGAACAAATAATCCTAAATTTTGTATGTAACCACAAAAGACCCCAAATAGCCAAAGCAATCTTGAAAAAGAAGAACAAAACTGGAGGTATCACAATCCCAGATTTTAAGATATACTATAAAGGTGTAGTAATCAAAACAGTATAGTGCTAGTACAAAAATAGACACATAGATCAAAGGAACCAAATAGAAAGCCCAGAAATAAATCCATGACTATATGGTCAATTCATCTTTGATAAAAGAGGCAAGACTATGCAATGGAAAAAAGACAGGATTATACCAGTGAACAAAGACATTTGACTATGAACAAAGATCTAATCTCTCTCTCTCTGTCTCTCTCTCTATAGATGATAGATAGATGATGATAGATAGATGATAGATAGATAGATAGATAGATAGATGATAGATAGATAAATATATATATATGTTAGTCTATCTAATTATCTGATCCCTATCTATCTATCTATCTATCATCCACCTACCTACCTACCTACCTATACATCCATCCATCCCACATTTCTATTTTCTAGATCGACTCCAACAGTGTTGGGAAAACTGGACAACAACATGTAAAAGAATGAAAATGGACCACTTTCTAACACCATACACAAAATAAACTCAAAGGGGATTAAACCTAATGTGAGACCTGAAACCATAAGAATCCTAGAAGAGAGCATAGGCAGTAATTTCTCTGACATCAGCCATAGCAACATTTTTCTAGATATGTCTCCTAAGGCAAGGGAAGTAAAAGCAAAAATAAACTGCTGAGACTACATCAAAATAAAATACTTTTTGCACAGCAAAGGAAACAATCAACAAAACTGAAAGACAACCTACCAAATGGGAAAAGGTATTTGTAAATGACATATCTAATTAAGTGTTAATATCCAAAATATATGAAAAATTTATACAACTCAACATCTAAAAAATAAATAATCCAATTAAGAATGGGCAGAGGACACAATTAGACATTTTTCCAAAGAAGACATCCAGATGGCCAACAGATACATGAAAAGATATTCAACATCACTCATCATCAGGGAAATGCAAATCAAATCCACAATGAGATATCACCTCACACCTGTCAGAATGGCTAAAGTAAAAAACACAAGAAACAACAAGTGCTGACAAGGATGTAGAGAAAAAGGAACTCTTATGCACTGTTGGAGGGAATGCAAACTGGTGCAGCCACTGTAGAAAACAGTATGGAGATTCCTCAAGAGATTAAAAATATAATTACCATATGATCCCATAATTCCACTACTGGACATTTACCCAAAGAATACAAAAGCACTAATTTCAAAAGATAAATGCACCCCTATGTTTATTGCAGCATTATTTACAATAGCCAAATTATGGAAGCAACACAAATGTCCATCAATAGATGAATGGATAAAGATGTGGTACACACACACACACACACACATATACATATATATATATATAGAGAGAGAGAGAGAGATGTATATATATAAGAAGTTGTGGTGTATATATATATATATATATATGATGTGTGTGTGTGTATATATATATAAAGATGTGGTATATATGTATATATAGATGTGGTATATATATAATGGAATATTACTCATCTATAAAAAAGAATGAAATCTTGCTACTTGCAACAACATGGATGGATCTACAGAATATGATGCTAAGTGAAATGTTAGATAAACACAAATACCATACGGCTTCATTTATATTTGGAATTTAAAAAACAAAACAAATCAACAAAGATAAATGAGACAAACAAAAAAACAGACTCTTAACTATAGAGAACAAACAGATGGTTACCAGAAAGGAGATGGGTGGAGGATGGGTGAACTAGGTGAATGGAATTAAGAGTACACTTATCAGGGTGCCTGGGTGGCTCAGTCGGTTAAGTGTCCAACTCTTGATTTCGGCTCAGGTTGTAATCTCAGGGTCATCAGATTGAACCCCACGTTGGGCTCTCTGCTGGGAATGGAACCTGCTTAAGATTCTTTCTTTCTCTCTCCCTCTGCCCCTCCCCATCCCACCCACCTTCGACTCATGCTCGAGAGTGCTCTCTCTCTCAAAAAAAGTAGAGTACACTTGTCATGTTGAGCACAAAATGTATAGAATTATTGAATCACTACATTGTACACCTGAAACTAATATAACACTGTATGTTAATTATACTGGAATTAAAATTTTTTAAATGATTAAAAAATAAACAAAAAGAAAAATGTCACTTTCATAATATGTTGGAAATTTCATCCTCTGCAATTTAATATATATATTTATATATATTTATATATATAAATATAAATAAATAAATATATATAATATATAATATTATATATAAATATATATGTTATATGTTATATATAATATATATTTATATATAATAATTTATATATTTATATATATTTATATATATATATAAATATATAATATTTATATATTTAATATAAAAATGTTAGATACCAACTCAAAAGTGTACAGAGGGGCACATAATTCCAAAAATACTTTTAGGGAACATCCAACAACAAAAAAGTATGCAGGCCACTGCCCGACAGCGACTGATGTAGCTCAGTGTTTGCATGCAAGCTAAGGATCCTGCGGCGGCCCTCCCCCTCACCTCCATGATGCAGGCCAGCTGCTCTACTTCATTCTCCCCAGGGAAGAGAGGGTAGCCTGTGTACAACTCAGCCATGATGCAGCCCAGGCTCCACATATCAATGGCCATGTTGTAGGGATGGCCCAGAATCACTTCTGGGGATCTATAGAACCGGCTTTGGATGTAGGTATATACTGTGGGGAAAGAAAGAGAACCATCAGGTAAAATCCTCCTCTCCAAAACACACTTCCTCAGGACACCTTCTCAAGGGAAGGTCGAGGATAACTAAGACTCCCCCACCACTTTTCACTCTCCAGGCTTTTCAGGGAGATGGAAACACAAGTGCTGACCAGCACTTCTTTTTTTTTTTTTTAAGATTTTATTTTTATATTTGAGAGAGAGAATGAGAGAGAGAGAGAGCATGAGAGGGGGGAGTCAGAGGGAGAAGCAGACTCCCTGCTGAGCAGGGAGCCCGATGCGGGACTCAATCCCAGGACTCCAGGATCATGACCTGAGCCAAAGGCAGTCGCTTAACCAACTGAGCCACCCAGGCGCCCTGATCAGCACTTCTGAGTCAAGTTACGTATATAATCTCATCAAATCTTCACAGCAACCTGATTATCATGTGGTGTTACTATCCTCACTTTATTGGTCAAGAACTCTAAAGTAGGCGTTCTAGGGAAAGATATTTAAGTTAGCCAAACTTTATGAAAAAGGAAACAGACTAATATAAAGCTAAATTTACAAACTATCACGTTAATTTGGGGTAGATGCCTTCTGAAAGTATTGTGATTTGGCAAGGGAAGAGGCATATTAAAATGGAAAAAGAAACATGCAAAATGCACACTCTTCTAACATGTATTCAATGTATTATGTGCATTGTGTTGTATAATGTAAAGAAGGAAGAGCCCACAAAATCTCAGCAGGTAAAGCTGTACAGAAGACAGTACTATGGGGAGCCTAGATTTTACAGAGGTGGGAGAAACGGGACACTACAGTTACTTCCACATGCTGACATTCTTTACCCAGATACTGGCAGGGCAAGGATTCTGTAGTCACTTGTCTGTTGTTTGAATTGTTTACAGTAAAAACATAACAATTTTGTGATTTAAAACAAAATAAAGATATAATAAAAATGACTTTTATACCCTGCCTACATCCAAAATGCTTTTGATGCACTTTGCAAAGTACATATATACACAGTGTAACTTTAAAAAATGGATTTAATGGACACTTCTATAATACTTAACATGTTGGGACGCCTGGATGGCTCAGTCAGTTAAGCATCTGCCTTTGGCTCAGGTCATGATCTCAGGGTCCTGGGACCCGGTCCTGCATTGGGCTCCTTGCTCAGCAGGGAGCCTGCTTCTCCCTCTGCCTGCCCCCTCTCTCTCTCTGACAAATAAATAAATAAAATATTTTAAAAAAAAATCCTTAACATGTGCCAGGCACTATTCCAAGTGCTTCATACAGAGCAACTCTCAGTCCTTATGACAATCCTGTGAAGCAGGTGCTATGATTGTCCCCATTTTAAAATGAGAAAACTGAGGCATACAAAGATTAAATAAATTATCAAGGTCACTCAGCTATGTGGCAGAGCTGGGATTTGAACTCAGGCTGTTCAAGTCTGGTATCCATAATCTATACTGCCTCGTGGTTAAAATAAAGATAAAGGGAAGTCAGAAGCTATATAAAGGGGGAAGTGACTATCTGAAGGCAAGGATAGGATCATTACAAATTCTGTTGGGAGCATGCTGGCAGCCAAGGCAAGAAAGAGGCTGCACAGCTTTCATGGCTGAGAAGAGTAAGCAAATGAGTACTTTGTGGGAGGCAGACTGTTTTCTAGCTGGAATTTCTTATGGGTTCCGTACATAAAGGATAACATGTGTCTTCGAAAGTAGTGCTGCAGAATATTTAGAAACAACCATCTAGTAGTCTTTTCTTTAGCCTCAGGAGGCTTCCTCTGACCCTCCCTGCCACCACGAAGGCTGGTCCCAAACCCCTCTTTGCTGTTGCCTTGATACGGTCTGTACGTATTTATAATCACTGCACCTGTCCTGTTACCTTTGTATCTTTGTTTCTTCCATTGAACTGTAAACAATCAAAGCACAGGATGTGTTCGGTTTTTTGTTCCTATACCCAGAACGGTGACAAACACATACAAGATACTCAATTAAGTGTTTGTTAAATGGTACATGTTCTTGCCATCAAACTTGATAAAAGTCAAAGAAGAGGCACTTAAATCAAGTTCAGTGACAGTTGTACAAATGTACTCCAAGGCTGCTTTCTGGATTCTAGCCTGGAAAAAAATATAAAGTCTAGAGAGCTTAGGGCAGTGACTCCCAAACCTCAGAATGGCTGTGTGTTCTACAGTACAGACTGCTGGGATCTCCCCCAGATATTTAGATTCGGTACATCTGGGGTGAGGCCCTGGGAGCTGTAAATTTTCAGAGGCCTCTAGTAATTCAGATGCACACCTAGTTAGTTTTGGGAGCCAAGGCTCTGGGGTAATTTCAGATACAGAATTTAAGAGCTGTAAAGGACCTTTGTGGTATTTGAGTCCAATCTTCTCATTTTATAGATGAGGAGACTTAGGCTCAGAGAAGTGAAGCATCTTGTTCAAAATCACACCAGCAATTGCTGTGGCTGAGTCCAGACTAGAACCCAGGTGACCTCACATCGGAAGTGGTGTTTCATTCAGTAAGGGAAAGAAATCGCAATAGGAAAATTCAGACAAAGGGACCAGAACGTGCCTACCTTTCTGGTGTTCATAACAGCTTGATCCAAAGTCAATGACTTTAACAGAGACTTGGCCCTTTTGGTATAACACTATATTCTCCTAGAGAGAAGGAGAAAGTCAGACGTCAGTTTTAATAATGTTGCTCTACACACTCTATTTACCAGAATGCCTGCCATCCTCCAGGACCCAGTTCAAAATGTGACCAGTTCCAAGATGGCCTCATCCCACATCTCCAAACCATGTTCTCCCCCCTCCTCTGACTTCCCATTCGATTTGTGGTCTGTACCTCTTGTTTGGACCCAGCATTTGCTGCTTTGCAGTATTTCCTTTGCATATATTTTGTCTCCTTTCCCATATAGAATGTGTAACTCCTGAACCCTATGGGTTTATTTTTATCTCCTTGGCACCAGACTCTATCTCTTGCTTGCCTAAGGTCTTAGAAATATCACTGACTGAATTTAATGTTTCCATTAAGTGCTCCCCCAACATACTGATATGTCAGTAATGGACCAAAAAAAGGCAATAATTTAATTTGAGTTGTGATTCTTTCGCTGACTTTGGGGAAAACGTGAAACCAGTGTCGCCGGAGAGTTGTGGTTAAGCAAGCAGAGCTCCTGGGCTCTCAGAGCATGAGGGTGTACTACCTAGGCCTGGAGTTTAAAGCCCCAGTCATGTTTTCACAGCTCTCAGTATCAAATGAATTGACTATTATGAATATCAGATGAATTAGTTCCTTACTGAGTCCTTAACTTTCTAGATATGACACAGCAGGCCTGGCCTGAAGCCTCCAGCATCACAAATTAAGAAAGTACAAATTTAGTCCATATACCTTTCCTAAAGAATATCTATATTAACTGGAAGAGTTCATTCAGCAAAAGTCGTTAAAAAGCAGACATTTCTAGTGTGTCTCCAGACCAGTGGAAAGGTTCCTTAACTAAATGGTGTAGGCCTTCCCATCATATTGACAGAAAAACTCTATAGTGGGGATGGATGCATCAGACCATCAGAGCTCACTGAAACTATCCTAACTCCTTGATTATTTTTTTTAATTTTAAATTCAATTAATTAACATATAGTGTATTATTAGTTTCCAGGGTAGAGTTCAGTGATTCATCAGTTGTATATAATACCCAGTGATCATTATATCAAGTGCCCTTCTTATTGTCCATCACCCAGTTACTGCATCCCCCCACCCACCTCCCCTCCAGCAACCCTCAGTTTGTTTCCTATGATTAAGAGTCTCTTATGCTTTTCTCCATCTCTAATTTTGTCTTGTTTTATTTTTCCCTCCCTTCCCCTATGCTCATCTGTTTTGTCTCTTAAATTCCACATATGAGTGAAATCGTATGATAATTGTCTTTCTCTGATTGACTTATTTCGCTTAGCATAATACCCTCTAGTTACATCCACGTCATTGCAAATGGCAAGACTTCATTTTTTTTGATGGCTAATATATATACCACATCTTCTTTATCCATTCATCTGTCAATGGACATCTGGGCTCTTTCCATTTTTGACTATTGCGGACATTGCCACTATAAACATTGGGGTGCAGGTGCCCCTTCAGATCACTACATTTGTATCTTTGAATAATTCCCTGATTCTTGATCTACACTCACCAAGCACTCTCCTGGTTGCATGCACACTTTTCTAGGGGCATATATACTTCAGTTTACTATTTCTCAAAGAAATCCATTATATCATGTGAATTTCCTTGCTTAGAGTCAGTCCCCTAAGCCCAAAAACCATGGATGTAGTGACTCTTTGAAGCTGCAAAGCTGAGGATTAGGAACTTGAATGTGGAGAATAAATCAATGTATCACCATTCTTGTGAGACTCTACCAGTAAACCCTGAGAGAACATCTCTATCTTGTCAATATTGGATTGTAAAAATATCCCAAATTTGCCCAATGAGTTACGGTTTTTTAAAAATTTTGTTTTGGTATGGAGGTTCCTCAAAAAGTTAAAAATAGAACCCCCCTACAATCCACTAATCACAATACTGGGTATTTACCCCCAAAATACAAAAACACTAATTCAAAGGGATGCATGCACCCCTATGTTTATAGCAGCATTATTTACAATAACCAAATTATGGAAGCAGCCCAAGAGTCCATCAGCTGATGATTGGATAAAGAAGAGGTGTACAATAGAATACTACTCAGCCAAAAAAAAAAAAAAAGAACGAAATCTTGCCATTTGCAACAACATGGATGGATCTAGAGAGTATAATGCTAAGGGAAATAAGTCAGTCAGATGAAGACAAATACCATATGATTTCACTCACATGTGGAATTTAAGAAACAAAACCAATGAGCAAGAAAAGAGAGAGAGAGAAACCAAGAAACAGACTCTTAACCATAGAGAACAAACTAATGGTTATCAGATGGGAAGTGGGTGGGGGGATAAGGGAAATAGGTGATGGGGATTAAAGAGCACACTTATCATGATGAGCACCAGGTATGGTATGGAAATGTTGAGTCACTATATTGTACACCTGAAACTGATATAACACTGTGTTAACTATACTGGAATTAAAATAAAAAACAATAAAAAAAATCGACTGTTTCAGGGAGGGTGAGGAGAAGGGAATGAGGAAAAGTTAAGGGATATTTGCATATCTGTGAGAATCATCTTGTTTTTGGAACCAGCTCCTGATTGAATATCTTCACACCCTTATACCTTTCCCCTAGCTACCTCTCTGTACTCCTCAAGCTTGCAATCATTAACTCTTCTAACAAGCATTTATTTGTTGCCTACCATTACTATTGCCAGGTACCATGACAGATCCTGGGAATAAAATGGTGAGAAGACAATGGTCCCTGACCTTGGGGGAGCTTGCAGTCAGTGGAAGATAAAGAAACCATCCCTACATAGCAACCAGGGCAATAATAGAGCTAGGTATAGAATACCAGCAGGACATGTGGGAAGGGCACATTCAGTTGGAGCAGAGGATTTGCTGTACCCTAGAACCAACTCAGAGTACAGTGCATAAACTCAGGATTTAGTACAGCAGTTCTCCATCTCTCTGCATAACATATGTCTCTGCACACCCCCAAGCCTTCTGTAGGAAAGCCCTCAGACCTTCCTGCTCCTGTCAGTCTTGATGATAAACTACATCTCTCTGCATTGCCCTGATATCTGTCCCTTAGTCTTCACCGAATCTCTCGTGGTTTATACAACATATAAACATAACTGCTTGGCTTCCACCCTGGAGCCTTGGTTATGATGGCTTCCCAGTTACCACCAGGAAACAGAATGGGGCAAACAATTTCTGAGGGTGGGAACCAGCTCCCCTGTCAGGACAGAGCTTGTACTCACAGGCTTGAGATCACAGTGAATGATTTTCTCTACATAAAGCATTTGCAAACACTTCAAAACAGAGAGGGTGAAGCGCCGAACTACTGACAGATTGAAGCCTTGAAAGCTATTATTCTTCATCAACTCATATAAGTTGATTCTGGAAAAGAGAGAGAGAAAGTGATGTGTATCAGTGCAGAAGGTATAATGCTGAGTTTGAACCTGCAAACAATCCCATATCACCTGGTTTCCCTCTGGTAGTAGGCAAACCGCAGACCGGGAGGCAGGGCTTTCAAGTCCTATAAACTCAACCTTCCCCTTGATTCATGGTGGATCTGGTGTGAACTCCACTGTGCTGGGCTTTCAGATGTCCCCTTGTTTCTTATGTGGCAAGGTCATTAACCACTTTGTTACTCATGTGGGTGTTAAAACGTTGGGCCAAACTTCTGAAATATTCATAGTTTCTCAGGCCCTTGGAAGAGATCCAGGAAGTCCACCACCCAACCAAGTGGCCACCCCTGCCCCAAACTAACAAGGCTATCTAAAGACATATAAATGTTCCTGATAGGTAAGGCAACAAGAGAGTGGATAGATAGGGGCTGAGGCAAAATGGAGAAGCCCTACCCTATCTAAAGTGAGCCTGGATGCTTGGTTCCATCCAACTGTAGCCTTGCAGAAATGAGGGTTTACTCTTGCTAGATTATACCAAATTTTCTAAACAGCCTGCACTATTGTATAAAAGCCTGCTATATTATGTGAAATCTGCTGACTTACAAATGTTGGAAACAAATGCAAAGCATTTTAACAAGAAAAATATATCTGTGAGCTGCCAGTTTGTGACTCTGCAAACCATAAGATGGGGAGAGGAGGGAAAGAAGGGGCACAACCCAGAAACATCTCCTTCCTGGTTTCTCCCAATCTTCCATTTCCAAGCCTTCTCTAACTCTGGAAGTATTTAGGAAGCTATTCGTTCTTGGGGAGTACAGGGGAGATGTGAAGCTCTAGCCTCATTCTGACTGGCTGTGTGACCCTGGGCAACTCCTAACCTCTCTGGTCTTTGGATTCACCCTCCGCACGCCTGTCCCCCCTCTCTTTTCAGAGCTTTTTTAAGTACAATGACATCTAACTGTGCAAATACTGTGAGTAATGGTCTAGAAAGGCAGCCTGGCTTGTTCATTTTGACAGAAGGAAGATAATTCGCCTCTGTATACTGGGAAGTGGACCACATTTTGTAGTCATCAGAGATGCTGAGAAGAGTATCAACCTTCCTTCTGATTCCAATTTAGCTGGTTCCTAGAATTTCACTAACAGCAATGGTGTCATGGGAGCACCAAGCTACCAGCTCAGTGAATCCCATAATACTGAGCCTCTGAGCATCTACCCTAATTATTCCCCTTTGCTAAATGCTTTCTGGGTTTCTGGTTTTGTTCAAATTATGGAAGATGGTCTTCTCAGAGAGAAAAGTAATCAAATTAGCATGTCCTTCCAATTATCACACCCTTCCAGCTCCAATATTCAGCTAGGTGATGCCAATCTATTTCAGTCAGGTTCTGCTTCCTGACCAAAAATACCTGCTCCTATCCCTATTTGCTCAAAATCAAAGTCCTTTCCCCACTGGGAACAGCTAGCTTCCTGTTCCCTTGGGTTCCAACCTCAGCACCACAGGATTATAAAGCCAGTGAGTGGGGACATGGTGGCAAAGGATAGTCCTTTTCAATATATTTCAGTATCAATCTTGAGGGCAGAGGGCTTGAATTGGTTATGTCACCCAGTTTGGCACCCAGAACTTAGGCAGCACATCCTGAGTATGCTGGCAGGTGACAGGCATGACTGAGGGATGGGGTGAGATGGGCAGCTTTGGGCCCAGCTCCTTTGACTCCTTGGCCATCGTGTCCACTCTAGTCATTAAAAGCTCACATCTAGAAAAATCTAGTGTTCTGACCTCAAAATTTCTTTTCTGTCACCTTAAGCAATTTTTCAAAAGAAAATGAATTAAAAGAAAAAGCAGCTGACCCCAGGAGTTCAAAGGTGATGCAGAGATGATTGCGAAAATAGAAAAAGTCCTTCATGTGTACCACATTGTGGGTGTTGTCTTTGTCCTTCCTTCTGAGAGCTTCCAGGATCTTCAGCTCCACCAGGGCCTGGTGGTGAAATCTGAAGTGGTGGGGGAGTGGCAGGGAGGATAGGAAATGGGGACAGAATTCACAGTGTCATGTCATGCTACAGCAGTTAGCCCCTTTCTCCAGCCCCTCCCCATCACCCCAACAAGACTGTCCAGGGAGAGGGGGCAGAAAGCACTAAAAGCTTCATATTCTTGCTTCCTCTGTGCCCCATTGTGAAATTAGATAGAGAAAGAGGAAAAGGATGAGGAAGATCAAAGGAAAACGCAGAGTTAGGAAGGGTTGGCATTATGAAGGGGCCAGAATCACGCAGACCACCTCTCCCATGGCCTAGGCCATCTACCAAACCACACCTCTTCTTATTCCTGATGATTTTCAAGGCCACCAACTCATTGTTTTTGTGATCCAAGCACTTGGCCACCTGTCCAAAGGACCCTTTCCCGATCATCTCCAAAACCTCATAGCGGTAGGCAATGTGGTCATGCAGGACCTGCAGAAGCCAGACCAGGGTAAGGAACAGAGTCATAGGCTCTGGGGCTTCCCTGATAGTGGGGCCCCTGTGTCAGCCCATGGTTTACGCCTGGGGGAACTTTCTGAACTGCACCAGGTATTTGTGTAATTCCCATCCTCCTCTCATTGCTTAGGTTGTTGCTCGGATCCCAGGCTACCAAGGTGGTGCCAGGAAGGTCCCACAGGCTCTATCCATGTCAGGCAGTGCAAAGAACATTGGATGGTCTTTAGAAAACTTGGGTTCTAGGGACACCTGGGTGGCTCCGTCTGGTTAAGCGTCTGCCTTAGGCTCAGGTCATGATCAGGGTCCTGGGATCGAGTCCTGCATCAGGCTCCCTGCTCAGCGGGGAGTCTGCTTCTCCCTCTGCCTGCCGCTCCCCCTGCTTGTGCACACACACACACACACACACTCTCTCTCTCTCTGTCTCTCTCTCTCTGACAAATAAGTAAATAAAATCTTTAAAAATTAAAAATTAAAAAAAAGAAAACTTGGGTTCTAGTCCCAGCCCTGCTATTACCTCTAGTTTTCTGCTTATGTGGGAACCTGCAAAGTAAGAGGACTGAACAAAGTGGCTCTCAGGTCCCTTCCAGTTTGGATATTTCATAATTCTTGAATGCAGCTGAGCAGTAGCCTCAGTTTGGGGGAAGTTCTATTTCAGACCCCTGGTGTGTCTGTTCTGCCTCTTCCTGGTCAGATCTAGTTCTCCTCTTGACTTATCCAGATTTAATTCTAACTTGACAGTAAGCAGTACAGAACTCAAACCTTTCTCAACTAAGAAGAGAAGCATTTTCCAAGAGCCAGAATCACCCATTCCCTCCAAGGGCTGGAAACTAGAGAACAGGTATTTATTCAAAGCAACGGGAAATTTTTAATTAAAAAGACTTTATCTGCATATCTTCAGACAAGTCACTTACTAACTCTGAGCTGAGTGCCCTCATCTGTAACTGAAGATCCTGGATAAGAACCTCTAATGCCTTCCAGTTCTGAGAATCTCTGATTCCCAGTTTTGCACTCAGGAATTTGGGAGAGATGAAAGACATATGTTTGTATACAAGTCCTCAGGAAGTGTTTGTGATTCTGTGGTGGTAGTTCTTTCATATAGCAGGAATCAGGATCATGAATATGAACAGGTACAACTTTACTAATTGTGGAAGTGGATTGCCCTACTTGTACAGGTTTGTTATGACAATGTACAGGGAAAGGGCAATGGACAAGTTCTGCACATGTTGGCATAAAGGTATTTTGTACAGGTCACCAGTTTGGTTGTATCATAATTATTTATCTACATGTCAACTTTGACATTGATTGTCATTACTTGAGGCTAAGAACCAGGTTGTACTCATTTTTATATTTCCTTTTATATTTCCAGAGTCTAGCACATGCTCAAGCATATGATAGGTTCTCAAATAGGTATTCAATTAATGATCGCTGACAATAGAAATGAGAATGCAATTGTGCTGCTTGTTTGGGAATTTGGCACGCACTGGAATGCAATGAAGATGGAGATTCTGAGTATACAGTGAGCAAGCATCATCTACCTGCCTGCCTCCACCAGTAGCATAGCTCCCTAATATTTGAGACTGAGGAACTGAGTTCCAGTGAATTAACTTAAAGGTAGTGCTGACATCCCTGGGGAATTTCCCAGAGACTCTACACCCAGGTAGGGTTTGGGGTGGAGGAGCTGAGGATGTCTGGATGAATTGGAAGTAAGGTTTGTATTGGAGATACTTAACCAAGGATCCATTAACAGCCCACCCCTCTTTGAAACTTTATGTATGTTCAGGGTGCCTTTTCTGGAATAAGTACTTACAGCATATATCAGACTCCCAAAGGGATCCTTGGCCTAAAAATGTTGATAACCAGGGCACTAGATTGAGGATTTGTGCCAGAAACTCTAAATCCTTCCTTCTCAGAGTGTGACCCAAGGACCAGCAGCATGGGCATTGCCTGGAAACTTTTGAAAAAGGCAAAAATCTCAGGGGCTCCGTCCCACACCTGCTGGATAAAAATCCACATTTTTAACAAGATCTCCAGGGGATTAGTGTGTATAGTAAACCTTGAGAAACACAGCTCTAAATACTCTTAAGAAATAATGTCTCTTTGGGGCACCTGGGTGGCTCAGTCAGTTAAGCAGCTGCCTTTGGCTCAGGTCATGATCTCAGGGTCCTGGGATCGAGCCCCACGTCGGGCTCCCTGCTCAGCAGGAAGTCTGCTTCTCCCTATCCCTCTGCCTGCCTTTCTGCTTACTTGTGCTCTCTATCTATCTCTCTGTCATATAAGTAAATAAAATCTTTTAAAAAAAAAAGAAATATGTCTCTTCTTTGAAGCCATCAAAGACCAATCTTTAAATATAACCAAGTTGTGAAGAAATGTCCAGAGGAGGAATTTCCCAGTAGCCTACTAACCTGGTAGACTAAGCATCACATATCTGGACATTTTCAGAAGTGGAAATTCCTTTCTGAAGCAAAAGAGACACTTTTCACTGCCCGGATTTTGCCTTCAGGCTGGTAAGAGGCACTGTCCTGGAGAACCCCAGATTACAATCAGAAGAGGAGAAGGAGAGATCCAGCTTTGCTAGGATCCATCTTTGGGAAATTGAAAGGAGTCAAGGACTAGGTGCCAGAGACTACAATGACAAGAACTTTTCTTGGTTGTGGAGAAATGGCATTTAAAATGAAATAGAAAAAGGTCCATGTATGGGCTTGTATGGAGGAGACAAAAAAGAGGATGTTGGGAAGACTGCATCTTATTCCATGAAGTATGGCCTTTCCAATGGGTGCAGAGCTATGCAGAAAAAAGAGCCTGTGGAAATTTGCCCAGGACACAAACCTGTTACTCCAAATACTCTTGGAGAAAAATCAGTACTCTGTTAGCAGAGTAGTTTGTATATTAATTGCAGTTTTCCCATTTTTAAACATGGCATTTCTTTGGTTTAGCAACTACTAGAATCCTTCAGGATGCCTAGTCTGAGATGTATTGGCACCAAATGCTATTAAAACACACACACACACACACACACACACCTTTTTTTTTTTTTCCTTTCCAGACTACTTCTTGTCCTTAAGCCCCAGGCCCCTGGAGTTACCTATTCCCCATCACCTTCATATAGGAGCCGTGTTCATCATCAAAACTTGTTTTGCTGAACTTCTCAGGAGTCATGTGGAGCTTCTCTGCTTCAAGCCCCAGGAACCACAGCTCTGTGTAGCCCAGAATTTCACTTTGCTCATATGAAGATAGCTGGTTCTTAAAAAACTTTAGGGCCTCTGTGTGAAAGACATTATAGTTGTTGGTTGAGGCAACATGGGGATTTACCCAGGGTCCTGATGATGACACCCCTTCTAGTTCATGAGACAGTCACTCCTTTCATCAACTAGGTGCCTTACTAAGGACCATGTGTCTTCAATCTCACAGGGTAGAAATGTAAAGGATAAATGTTAAGGTGTTGTACTATTTCAATACATCAGGAGGGAAACACAAGGAAGGGAAAGGAAGAATTTAGCCCTTTGCTAAAAGCTATGGGTTGCAGCAGCATTGGTAAAAATTTGAGGAGGAAAGCTAGTGTCAAGTAGTATGTAGTTACAGCAGCAGTTTCCAAGTTTGGGCCTACACAAATAGTTTATCCCAAGAGGGTTTGCAAACTATAATGTCTTCAAGGGCCAGGCAGGTAACTAAGTGCAACTTTAAAGGCCCAGGAGGTATTCCCACTCAAATCTGCAGCTCAGACTGCAAGGAAAGAACATGTGTTTGCTCTTCTCTACCCTTCTCTGGCCAGACCCCATCAGGTGTTTGGTGTTTGGTCTGGCAGCAGGTGGGGTGGGGTTCAAACTTTAAGGAGATAAACTGGAGAGTGCTGAGAGAGAGAGTCCTGGGGATTGGGGGTGGGAGGGGAAGGCACCACATTATTTGACAAACTGCTGAAGAGTTGGAGAAGGAACTGCCAGAAGGAAAAAAGACATGAGAGACAAGACCTGTGTGAAGGGCAGTCATGTGAAAGCTGAATAAGGCATATTCTTAGCCCAGAAGATAGAACCAAGACCTAAGAGAGCAAGGAAGGAGATATGAGCTCTTTAAAGGCAGAACTAACTCAAGACTGAAGTGATTGCCTTGTGGGTGGTTCCTAAGATTGTTTAAGAAGAGGAAGGACAACAATTTCAAAAGCTGTGGGTGAAGAGCCCTAAGTGTCAGATAATGTTGGCACAGTGGGTGTTGGTTCTCTTTCTTTGAATTCGAATAGGGGATGAATCTCTGAACCTTGTGAGGAGTTGGGCTCCTGGCCAAAAACTTATGTGTGATCTTTCAGGCCCAACCATAGGTAATTACAAAGACTTCCTGGCAGGGCTCATGGGGAAACTGCCATCCCCACACCAGCATTGGTGCAGAGCCAGTACATGAACTCTCTGAAAAGTTGCTCAAGGGCTCAGGTTCCCCTGGGCAGCCATGCACATATACACATCTACATTTCTAACCCAGAAGCCCCTATTCAGATGCTTTCCTCAGGTATTTCTGACAAGACCTCCTTATCAAGAGGAAGAAGTGAGACATCAAGACACTTGCCCTACTCTGACTCAGTACTCAGTACATTTCCACTCCTAGCTCTTCCCCTAGGAAGGAAGGAGGAGGAGTAGGAGATCTGGATTTCATCTGGTCTCAGGAATTCAGCTGGATAGGGATCAAACTATTCTGAACACCTACAAACTCAACAGGAGATCAAAGAAAAGAATAGCAACAACTCTCTGAACAGAAAAGCGACAACTTTCTGGAAGGTAGGACGTGTGGAGAAGTGAATCCGAGACAATATTCAGGAGGATAGACGGTGGGGGAGGGGGCCTCCATCGGCCACTTCTGGCAAGTGATAGAGCCACGGAGCACAAAATCGGAACTTTTAGAAGTCGGCTCCGCTGAGGGACATCGCTCCAGTGGCTAAGCAGGGCGTGGAACCCTCATGGGACAGTGTGGTCTCAGGACCCTCGGGGTCACAGAAAGACCAGGGGTGCCTGAGTGCGGCAGAGCTCCCAGGGATCAGAGCGGGGAAGCCGGCTGCAGAGACAGAGCCAAGGCACGGGCTCTCAGCTCGGGGTTGCCATAAACCGTGATCCACAGCACAGTCGGGCCACTGCTCCTCCAGCAGGGACCCAACAAGCGGCAGATCCGGGGAGACTCCCCTTCCTCCCCTGGGAGGAGCAGCATGGGAGTGCACCGCAGGGATCTGCTGGGTTTGGAGACCACACGGGGTCGGGTGACAGAGATAGAAATGCTCGGTCACAGGCCGGGTGAGCACAGAGTGCAGCCAGAGACCAGGGAGACGGGAGTGACTGACTGCTTTTCTCTGGGGGCGCACTGAGGAGTGGGGCCCCAAGTTCTCGGCTCTGCCAGGGCGGCGATTGGGAGGCCACCATTTTCACTCTTGTCCTCCAAAGCTGTATGGAAAGCTTGCAGGGAACAAAAGCTCCCAAGAGCAAACCCGAGCAGATTACTCAGCCCGGACCAGCAAGGGTGGGACAATTCCACCTCCGGCAAAGACATTTGGGAACCACGGCAACAGGCCCCTCCCCAAGAAGATCAGCGAGAACAGCCAGCCAAGACCAAGTTTACCGATCAATGAGAATGGCGGAACTCCAGCGCTAGGGGAATAATGCACATAGAATCCATGGCTTTTTTACCATGATTCTTTAGTCTTTCAAAGTTAATTTTTTTTTAACTGTTTTTTTTTGTTTGGAATTTTTCTTTTTCCCTCTTTCAACCAACATCTTATCAATCCCTTTTTAAAAAAACATTTTTATTTTTCATTTTTAGAGTCATATTCTCTCCCTTCATAGTAGTTACCCTTATTTTTGGCATATATATACATAAATTGTTCTCTCTTTAAAATTTTGAGATAGTTTCTTCTAACAGATCAAAATATACCCTAAATCTCTAGTGTATGGTTTTGTTCTACTCTCCTGCCTGATCACATTCTCTCCCTTTTTTTTTTCTTTTTTTTAAAATCCTCTTCTTTCTTTTTTTAACCAACTTCTTATCAATTCCTTTTATAAAATTTTTTATAATTTTCATCTTTACAGTCATATTCAATCCCTTCATCATATCAACCCTTATTTTTGTACATATATAAGTTTTTCTTTCTTTAAAATTTTGGGACGCACTTTCTTCTAACAGACCAAAATACACCCAAACTCTAGTGTGTGGCACTGATCTATGCACCAGCCTGATCATATTTGATCACATTCTGTTTTTTTGTTTGTTTTGTTCTGTTTTTGTTTGTTTTTATCTTTTTCTTTTTCTTTTTTTCTTTTTCTTTTTTCTTTCTTTCCCTTTCTTTTCCCCTGGCTTCAGGTCTTTTCTGATTTCTTTAGAGTATATTTTCTGGGGATGTTGTTACCCTGTTAGCATTGTGTTCTCTCATTAATCTATTCTCCTCTGGACAAAATGACAAGATGGAAAAAATCACCTCAACAAAAAGAACAAGAGGTAGTACCGACTGCCAGGGACCTACTCAATACGGACATTAGTACGATGTTGGATCTAGAGTTCAGAATCATCACTTTAAAGATACTAGCTGGGCTTGAAAAAACCATGAAAGTTATTAGAGAAACCCTTTCTGGAGAAATAAAAGAACTAAAATCTAACCAAGTTGAAATCAAAAAGGCTATTAATGAGGTGCAATAAAAACGGGGGCGCTAACTGCTAGGATAAATGAGGCAGAAGAGAGAATCACTGATATAGAAGACCAAATGATGGAAAATAAAGAAGCTGAGAAAAAGATAAACAACTACTGGATAACGAGGGCAGAATTCGAGAGATACGTGATACCATAAGACGAAACAACATTAGAATAATTGGGATCCCAGAAAAAGAAGAAAGAGAGAGAGGGGCAGAAGGTATATTGGAGCAAATTATAGCAGAGAACTTCCTAATTTGGGGAAGGAAACAGGCATCAAAATCCAGGATGCACAGAGAACCCCTCTCAAAATCAATAAAAATAGGTCAACACCCCGACATCTAATAGTAAAACTTACGAGTCTCAGAGACAAAGAGAAAATCCTGAAAGCAGCTCGGGAGAAGAGATCTGTAACCTACAATGGTAGAAATATTAGATTGACAACAGACCTATCCACAGAGACCTGGCAGGCCAGAAAGGACTGACATGATATATTCAGAGCACTAAATGAGAAAAATATGCAGCCAAGAATACTATATCCAGCTAGGCTGTCATTGAAAATAGAACGAGATGAAAAGCTTCCAGGACAAACAAAAACTAAAAGAATTTGCAAACACGAAACTAGCCCTATAAGAAATATTGAAAGGGGTTCTCTAAGCAAAGAGAGAGCCTAAAAGCAACATAGACCAGAAAGGAACACAGACAATATACAGTAACAGTCACCTTCCAGGCAATACAATGGCACTAAATTCATATCTTTCAATAGTTACCCTGAATGTAAATGGGCTAAATGTCCCAATCAAAAGACACAGGCTATCAGATTGGATTAAAAAAACAAGACCCATCAATATGCTGTCTGCAAGAGACTCATTTTAGACCCAAAGACACCCCCAGATTGAAAGCGAGGGGGTGGAAAAGCATTTACCATGCTAATGGACACCAAAAGAAAGCTGGGGTGGCAATCCTTATATCAGGCAAATTAGATTTTAAACCAAAGACTGTAATAAGAGATGAGGAAGGACACTATATCCTACTTAAAGGGTCTATCCAACAAGAAGATCTAACAATTGTAAATATCTATGCCCTAACATGGGAGCAGCCAATTATATAAGCCAATTAATAACAAAATCAAAGAAACACATTGACAACAATACAATAATAGTGGGGGACTTTAACACCCCCCTCACTGAAATGGACAGGTCATCTAAGCAAAAGATCAACAAGGAAATAAAGACTTTAAATGACACACTGGACCAAATGGAGTTCACAGACATATTCAGAACATTCCATCCCAAAGCCACGGAATACACATTCTTCTCTAGTGCCCATGGAACATTCTCCAGAATAGATCACATCCTAGGCCACAAATCAGGTCTCAACTGGTACCAAAAGATTGGGATCATTCCCTGCATATTTTCAGACCACAATGCTTTGAAACTAGAACTCAATCATGAGAGGAAAGTCGGAAAGAACTCAAATACATGGAGGCTGAAGAGCATCCTACTAAAGAATGAATGGGTCAACCAGGAAATTAAAGAAGAATTTAAAAAATTCATGGAAACCAATGAAAATGAAAACACAAGTGTTCAAAATCTTTGGGATGCAGCAAAGGCAGTCCTAAGAGGAAAGTATATAGCAATACAAGCCTTTCTCAAGAAACAAGAAAGGTCTCAAAGACACAACCTAACCCTACACCTAAAGGAGCTGGAGAAAGAACAGCAAAGAAAGCCTAAACCCAGCAGGAGAAGAGAAATAATAAAGATCAGAGCAGAAATCAATGAAATAGAAACCAAAAGAACAGTAGAACAGATCAGCAAAACTAAGAGCTGGTTCTTTGAAAGAATGAACAAGATTGATAAACCCCTGGCCAGACTTATCAAAAAAAAAAAAAAAAAAAGAGAAATGACCCAAATCAACAAAATCATGAATGAAAGAGGAGAGATCACAGCCAACACCAAAGAAATACAAACAATTATAAGAACATATTATGAGCAACTCTATGCCAGCAAATTAGATAACCTGGAAGAAATGGATGCATTCCTAGAGATGTATCAACTACCAAAACTGAACCAGGAAGAAACAGAAGACCTGAACAGACCTATAACCACTAAGGAAATTGAAGCAGTCATCAAAAACCTCCCAACAAACAAAAGCCCAGGGCCAGATGGCTTCCCAGGGGAATTCTACCAAACATTTCAAGAAGAATTAATACCTGTTCCAAAAAATAGAAATGGAAGGAAAACCTCCAAACTCGTTTTATGAGGCCACCATTACCTTGATCCCAAACCAGACAAAGACCCCATCAAAAAGGAGAATTACAGACCAATATCCTTGATGAACATGGCTGCAAAAATTCTCACCAAAATACTAGCCAATAGGATCCAACAGTACATTAAAAGGATTATTCACCACGACCAAGTGGGATTTATCCCTGGGCTGCAAGGTTGGTTCAACATGCACATATCAATCAACATGATACAATACATTAACAAAAGAAAGAACAAGAATCATATGATCCTCTCAATAGATGCAGAAAAAGCATTTGACAAAGTACAGCATCCTTTCTTGATCAAAACTCTTCAGAGTATAGGGATAGAGGGTACATACCTCAATATCATAAAAGCCATCTATGAAAAACCCACAGCGAATATCATTCTCAATGGGGAAAAACTGACAGCTTTCCCCCTAAGGTCAGGAACGCAGCAGGGATGTCCACTATCACCACGGCTATTCAACATAGTATTAGAAGTCCTAGCCACAGCAGTCAGACAACAAAAGGAAATAAAAGGCATCCAAATCGGCAAAGAAGAAGTCAAACTCTCACTCTGCAGATGATATGATACTTTATGTGGAAAACCCAAAAGGCTCCACCCCAAAACTGCTAGAACTCATACAGGAATTCAGTCAAGTGGCAGGATATAAAATCAATGCACAGAAATCAGTGGCATTCCTATACACCAACAACAAGACAGAAGAAAGAGAAATTAAGGAGTCGATCCCATTTACAACTGCACCCAAAACCATAAGATACCTAGGAACAAATCTAACCAAAGAGGCAAAGGATCTGTACTCAGAAAACTATAAAATACTCATGAAAGAAATTGAGGAAGACACAAAGAAATGGAAAAACGTTCCATGCTCATGGATTGGAAGAACAAATATTGTGAAGATGTCAATGCTACCTATAGGAATCTACACATTCAATGCAATCCCCATCAAAATACCATCCACTTTTTTCAAAGAAATGGAACAAATAATCCTAAAATTTGTATGGAACCAGAAAAGACCCCACATAGCCAGAGGAATGTTGAAAAAGAAAAACAAAGCTGGCGGCATCACAATTCCGGACTTCCAGCTCTATTACAAAGCTGTCATCATCAAGACAGTATGGTACTGGCACAAAAACAGACACAGAGATCAATGGAACAGAATAGAGAGCCCAGAAATGGACCCTCAACTCTATGGTCAACTCATCTTTGACAAAGCAGGAAAGAATGTCCAATGGCAAAAAGACAGTCTCTTCAACAAATGGTGTTGGGAAAATTGGACAGCCACATGCAGAAGAATGAAACTGGACCATTGCCTTACACCACACACACAAATAGACTCCAAATGGTTGAAAGACCTAAATGTGATACAGGAGTCCATCAAAATCCTAAAGGAGAACACAGGCAGCAACCTTCGACCTCAGCCGCAGCAACTTCTTCCTAGAAACATCGCCAAAGGCAAGGGAAGCAAGGGCAAAAATGAACTATTGGGACTTCAACAAGATAAAAAGTTTTTGCACAGCAAAAGAAACAGTCAAAACCAAAAGACAACCGACAGAATGGGAGAAGATATTTGCAAATGACATATCAGATAAAGGGCTAGTATCCAAAATCTATAAAGAACTTATCAAACTCAACGCCCAAAGAACAAATGATCCAATCAAGAAATGGGCAGAAGACATGAACAGACATTTTTCCAAAGAAGACATCCAAACGGCCAACAGACACATGAAAAAGTGCTCAACGTCGCTTGGCATCAGGGAAATCCAAATCAAAACCTCAATGAGATACCACCTCACACCAGTCAGAATGGCTAAAATTAACAAGTCAGGAAATGACAGATGTTGGCGGGGATGCGGAGAAAGGGGAACCCTCCTACACTGTTGGGAATGCAAGCTGGTGCAAACACTCTGGGAAACAGTATGGAGGTTCCTCAAAAAGTGGAAAATAGAGGTACCATACGATCCAGCAATTGCACTACTGGGTATTTACCCCAAAGATACAAATGTAGGGATCTGAAGGGGTACGTGCACCCTGATGTTTATAGCAGCAATGTCCACAATAGCCAAACTGTGGAAAGAGCCAAGATGTCCATCGACAGATGAATGGATAAAGAAGATGTGGTATATATATATACAATGGAATATTATGCAGCCATCAAAAGGAATGAAATCTTGCCATTTGCAGGGACATGGATGGAACTGGAGGGTGTTATGCTGAGCGAAATAAGTCAATCAGAGAAAGACATGTATCATATGACCTCACTGATATGAGGAATTCTTAATCTCAGGAAATAAACTGAGGGTTGCTGGAGGGGGTGGTGGGGTGGGAGAGATGGGGTGGCTGGGTGATAGACACTGGGGAGGGTATGTGCTATGGTGAGCGCTGTGAATTGTGCAAGACTGTTGAATCACAGATCTGTACCTCTGAAACAAATAATGGAATATATGTTAAGAAAAAAAAAAAGATAGCAGGAGGGGAAGAATGAAGGGGGGGAAATCAGAGGGGGAGACGAACCATGAGAGACGATGGACTCTGAAAAACAAACTGAGGGTTCTAGAGGGGAGCGGGGTGGGAGGATGGCTTAGCCTGGTCATGGGTATTAAAGAGGGCACATTCTGCATGGAGCATGGGTGTTATGCACAAACAATAAATCATGGAACACTACATCAAAACCTTATGATGTAATGTATGGTGATTAACATAACAATAAAAAATTTTTTTAAAAATGACAGGAAGCTTGTTCAGCTCCCTAGGCAGTGAGCTCTGCCTGAGCTCATACACGTCTGACCTGGACTGGTGCCAGTCCCCAGGGAAAATGGAACACTGGGGAGTCAGTGTTTTCCCCTATTTATCCTCTTCTTTATACTATCACAGTAAGTGATGAGATGCTTACTGTTACTTTCACTTTGGCTTGTTGCCTTAGTTGACTTCTCTAACACCTGGCAGCTTAGTCCTCTTTGGTTCAGCTCAGCTCATGACATCTTGACCATCTAGAACCAGCCCCACTAAACACTGCTACTTCCCAAAAGGCATACCTGCTGCCGTCAGAGGCACCTTGTGCTTTCTTGGTGGTTTCTCCTCTGGCTTGGGATCTTCGGTTTTAATGCTTGAATGAAAAGGCATCTCTGAAGCCTGGAGCTCAGAGGCTGGCATCTGACTGTGACTTTGATTCTCCTGTCCAGACAAAGAGACTTGAAATAAAGGACTGCTTAGACTTTTGGGTGTCACGAACCATTGATCAGACCAACACCCACCTCCAGAGAGATTCTTCTCCTACCTTTCCAGGGAGAAAAATGATAATTATCAGACATTAGGTTTTCTCAGTCTGCCTCTCAAAGGAAGTATCTGTCTAACTCACATTATTCTCTGTGAAGCCTGTGCACAGTGCCTTATGCAGTTGACAACCCCAGTGACATCTTGCTCCGGGAAGAAATGGGAACAGTTTTTTTATTACTGCTCTTGAGAAGGTCATTTCCTAACTAGATAAAGTGATTTGCCCAAGGGCACAAACCCTTGAACTTATGTGTCTATAATACCTCTTTAACTTGGCACTTTTCTATGTTATCTCTTTTGGTCCTTACACAAAAAAGAGTAGGGGACACTGGATGAAAACAAGCATTTCATATGCTTCTACTATTTATATATGACACTTCATTCTTCTTTTCCTCAATGAATTCTAATGACAACCCTATGGAGAGCCCATTTTGTAGATAAAAGAAAGTCAGTGATTTATTTGCTAAGGTTTACATTCACTGTAAAGAGTGAGAACAGGACAAGAACCCAACTCTTCAGGTGACATTGTGCTTTTCCCACCATCTTGGCCTTTCTAAACCTGGTTCCAGACCAAAGTCTTTGACCTGCCTGCTCAGGGCCATGTCCACTGCCCTGTACTCACCTGATACAGCAGGGGTGCCTTTAGCAAGATTTTGTTGCTGATGTGTGGGAAGTTAACCATGTTCTTCTTCCCCTTGGTATCCACAAAAGGGAGTGAAGTAATGCTGGTGTTTGGATTCTATATAAGGAAAAAGTGGATAAGGTGCAGAAGCCTCAGGCAAGAAATCTATGTCTCCAGGGAGTCATTTCTCTCAGCTCCCCTGTCACAGCAAGAATGAGTCTGAACCAAATCCAGGTCTAAATTTATTTTCAAAGCTCTTGTAGAGAAAAGCAGAGTGGTCAAGCAGATGAGCTCTGGGTTTGACTCCCTGCTCCACCACATATAACTGAAGATCGTGAATAAGTCACACAACTCTTTCTCTAAGCTTCAATTATCTCATCACTACCATGGGGACAAAAATGGGATCTACCTCATAAGGCTTTTGTGAGGTAAATGAGGCAATTCATGTAGAGTATTCCATAAGTGTTAGCCATTATTATCATCATTCCAATATCTTACCACCCTAATATGGGAAAGCACTTCCTGCTATACAATGTACATCTCCCTTGGTGCAACATAAGCTTGCATTTCTTCTACATTATTGATTTAACCTCACTTGGATGCCTGTCTCCATGAATTGATTGATTACAAGAGAGGTAGTCTGTCATTGAATAGCAACATTTAAAATTGTGTGGAGATGAGGCATGGTAATGTGGATAGAGTATATGCATCATGTTATGCTGAGTTGATGAAAAATGCCTCTGAAAAGCTATTCTGGCCACCCACCTACCCTCAACCTTTCCTAGAGAAAAGACACTAAGCATCACTTCCTACCTTAGGCAAGAATTGAGTCATTCTGAGGTTCTTGATCTTGGAAGGTGACTTCTGGGCTTGAACCAAAGGCTTACTCTCAACCTAGATCAAGTAGAACAGTATTGGAATAGTGTTTAGCATGCTATCATGTCAAGCTATTGAGACATATTTTGCTTCATTACAACAATCAAAATACAGTTGAAGCCAGCTCTCTTGATGCCAAAGCTAGGAAGAGCTAAGAAAGGCCTAGAGAAGTACTGAATGAATGTATGAATGAATGCATATCAAAACAAGTGGTCTTTCTGGCAGTGCTTATCTTGGATTGACTTGTCCTATGGTTTTCATACTTTAAAAAAATCCATAGAACCCTTTCTTCAAATAAAATCTTAACTAGGCACCCTGGACAGGGGAAGAAATAAAAGCTGAGCTGCTCTTTCCAAAGAAAAGAAAATGCCCATAGTCTTGTCCAGGGACTCTTTCTACCCTCAGAGTGGCTCTGAGGGTGCCCTATTGGAACCCACTAAAATATGGGAGCCCAGTCTGAACACCAGTGACCTGATCAGAAGAGACTTCACATCTAGAAAGGGGTCAGGAGGAAAAGACCAAAACAGCAGAGCTGTGTCCCCCAAAGGGTGGCAAGCACACCATGAAAGTATGTGACGTAATTGTGTGTGATACAAGATAACGGTTATCTAATGTTTATACATTTATTTTAATATACATTTATTTTAATTTGAAAAACTACAGCATATTAAACCTATAATTTTACTATGTAAAATGAGACCAAAATTTAAGTTAAAAAAATGTGAGCATTAAGTAGACATGGTAAAAACCATGAAGGTGGCACTGAAATTACTAAAGTTTAGCAAAAACAGGCTACAGTTTGAATCTAGGTTATTCTCTTTGAAGCAGAATTCGTGGGTTCTCCTTCTTCCAGCACCCTATTAGGGAACTGAACGAGATTTATCTGAGACACAGCTGGTGCCAGACCCACCCCTGTAAAACTTGGTATACCGGCCACACTGAAATAAGAACTGGAGACAGTACTTCAAGTTAGTATCACCTAGCACAGCTAAGCCCTCTACAGAGCTATAATGATGGGGACTATGTAGAATAGGCCACCTTGACCTCCCAGAATAGGGACAATATCTGAGGGAGTAGGAGCTGCATAGAGCATGGCTCATGGCCTTAGACCAAACTAATTTAATTGGCTAACATATACTAATGCAGGATTTGATCGTCTATTGTCTATTGAATGGACAATGATGATATCTGAGCAAATACTACAGTCCCAACTTCTCATCAAATAAGTCTGTGGGGATTAAAACTTATAATAGTCATCAACAATGACAAGCTGGCATTGAGAACAAATTGGGGAGACTGGACAGACCAATGAAAAGTATATTAACAAAACATAACTAAATACCAAGCAAAGGACATGAACAATGAGTGTCAACAAAGAAGGAAGAGATCACTGTTAATGCAGTCTGCCGGGGGGATGTGAGGAGGCTTTGTGGAAAGCGTGTGGCTTGGTCTGGGCTTTATCTGGGAGGAAGGGTAGAGAGTGTGTTCATTAGGTGAAACAGTATCTGGGAATGCTCTGAGGGTCTTCACTTCTCATGCTGTCTAAGCTGGAGCAGAGGGTACACTGGATTGTGGAAGGCACTGAATGCTAACCCAAGATATTTGGTCTTTATCTAATGGGCAATAGTGAACCACTGACAGTTTGAAAGTCTGGGTGTTACATATGCAGAGCAGTACTTCAGAAAGACACTTCAAGCAACAATGTGGCATAAAATAATAATCACAGATATGAACTCTGACATCAGACCTTAGTTTTGAATCCCAGCTCCACTATTCATTAATTGTTTGAACTTGGGCAAGTTATCAACCTTTCCTCATGTAATATAGAGATAATGACAGTACCAATCTCATAGGATTGTTATAAGGACTAAATGAATTCATGTGCACAAAACTCTTAAACCAGTGCTTTGTATATGGCAAGGTAAGTGTTTGCTAGAAGTAATTCTCCTCTTTTGTAAAATGGAGAGCGGTTTTTTGGTATTTCTCATGAGAAAGGAAAACATGGACTCAGAACTGGTGGAGAATGAGCAAGATGATGTGCAATCAAACAATGAACCATGGAACACTACATCAAAAACTAATGATGTAATGTATGGTGATTAACATAACAATAAAAAAGTTTTTTAAAAAGATGATGTGCAATCTAAAAAGCATTGAGGATATTTAACATGAGAGAAGATAAAACAAAACAAAATGTCTGAGAGGTTAACAATTCTGATACTGCCATACATATATACTGGAATCAAATGACTAAATAAATAGATTGTAGATGACAGAAACCAGGTTTCCCATGATGGATTGGAAATTTGTAGATAATCAAGGTCATTATCAACATTACCACCATGTGATAATGGATTAGAGTTGGAGACATCAGTAGGAGCTCATGTTTAACTCAATGTAGTTAAAAATGGTTACATATAGAAAAATTTATAGATATGTGTATATGCAAGGGTTAATGCATGCACTTGTGCACACACATACACACACACATTTCTTTGCTTTGTTAGCTTTAGAGGTCCTAAAAGAAATAACACCCCCATAGAAACAAGCATACCTAACACTCACAACTTGGTTTCTAATACCATTCTCCAGTAAAAGGAACCAAGGCTCCTTGGAGAGGTGATTGATTCTAGGACTGGGTCAGGAAATGCACAAGATGAACCTGGAGTATTTCCTAGTGACATAAAATAAGGAAGGGCTCAAAAAAAAAAAAACCCCACATTGATGAGAGTGTGTCCAAAGGGCACAGGAACCAACTAAAAGAGTTCCCAATGGCCAAATCTGGAACAATTTTAGCAACAAAATAAAGTAGTGTTGGATTAGAACTCAAAGTTTAAAATAAATATCTATGAATCCATACTGATGCAAATAAATGATTCAATAAAGAAATAAATAGGGGAGAGGAAACAAGTCTCCCATGCAGAAGAGTTCCTGATATATTATACAGACATTCCACACTAGAGGAGGGGAGCACAACTCCCCACTCCTTAAGCTGTGCATAGTGACTGGTTTCCAAAAAGTATAGCATGGAAAGGAGGGAAGAAAAGCAACTTTACCAGAGAAACCAGACAAACACTACCTTACCCAGGTAATCTAGTCAAAATCAGCAACCATAAACCATGTGGATAGTATGTGTCGTTGATATGGTTGATGAAAATGGCACTTTCCCTCAAGTAGGCTTCCTCCCAAAGCCTACAACCCCAATGGCATCATGAGAAAAACAGACAAATTCCCATAGAAAGGCATCTTACAGTATATGTGACCAGCATTCCTCAAAGGTGTAAAGGTCATCGAAAACAACGAAAGTCTGAGAAACTGTTACAGCCACAGGGAGCTTACGGGGACATGACAACCAAATGTAATGTGACATCTGAGATAGGAATCTGGAGCAGACAAAGGACATTAAGTAACAAGGAAATCTGCCTAAAGTGTGGAGTTTAGTTAAAAATGTATCACTATCGGGGCGCCTGGGTGGCTCAGTCGTTAAGCGTCTGCCTTCGGCTCAGGTCATGGTCCCAGGGTCCTGGGATCGAGCCCCGCATCGGGCTCCCTGCTCGGCGGGAAGCCTGCTTCTCCCTCTCCCACTCCCCCTGCTTGTGTTCCCTCTCTCACTGTGTCTCTCTGTCAAATAAATAAATAAAATCTTTAAAAAAATAAAAATAAAAAATAAAAATGTATCACTATCTAAATTTTAAAAAATCTTTAAAAACATAAGAATGGTGTGCATGGGCAGCTCAGTTGGTTAAGCATCTGACTTGTGATGTTGGCTCAGGTCATAATCTCAGGGTTGTGAGATCGAGCCCCATGTCGGGCTCTGGTGTTCAGCAGGAAGTCTGCTTGAGATTCTCTCTCTCTCCCTCTGCCCTCTGTCCCTCACCACACTTGCATGAATGCATGCTCTCTCTCTCTCTAAAATAAGTAATAAATTTTAAAAATCTAAAAAGATGTATCAGTATCAGTTCATTATTGCAACAAAGTACCACAACAAATATAAGATTTTAATAATAGGGGAAACTGGGTGTGGCATATGTAGTGGTATATGGGAACTCTGTCCTATCTGCTCAATTTCTCTGCAAGTCTAAAACTGGTTCTTAAATAAGTATATTAATAAGACAAACAAAACTCCTGAGGGGAGGGGTAATATCAGAAGGGCCATTGCTGGGGTGCCTGGGTGGCTCATTCGTTAAGCATCTGCCTTCGGCTCAGGTCATGATCCCAGAGTCCTGGGATCGAGCCCCGCATAGGGCTCCCTGCTCCGCGGGAAGCCTGCTTCTCCCTCTCCCACTCCCCTTGCTTGTGTTCCCTCTCTCACTGTGTCTCTCTCTGTCAAATAAAATCTTAAAAAAAAAAAAAAGAAAGAAGGGTCATTGCTTATGACTCAGTATAAGCTTGTTCTACCTGATCTGAAGGACAGAATGAGGTCAAAGTGTGGAATTCATAGAAAGGTAGTTTCTAGCTCAATATAAAGAAGGATTTTCTAGAGCTTAGAGCTGTCCAAAAATGGAATGGGAGTCCTTATGAGCTAGTGAGCTCTCTATCACTGGAAGGGCCAAGTCCACCTAATAAGCCATGTGAGAAATGTGCATGGACTCATGGTGTGGACAAGATGCAACCTCCAAAGTCCCATTTGTCTGTAAGACTCATTCAGGTGACCCCTGGGAGTGTCTTGAGTGGATCCTTCATCCTCTCATGGAACCAACACTGAGAACTGTCATATAGAACAGTGCTTCCCAACCTTTGTCACACCATGCCACACTATAAAAAATTATCTTTGTATGACAACCTGGGGTAAAAAGAGGAGGCAGCTCACAGACAGATGCTACCAGCACAGGGTTCCAGCTGCCCCAAGCTTGTCTGCCCCAAGGGCTGCTGACCTCTACATCCGTGTACACCTCTACCAGTGTGCCACACATGTTTACAAACTTGCTGCTTCTTTGTCTCCAGCAGCTTCCTCAAGAGGGTCACTATGCCCCATAACAACATTCCATTCTATCGCAGCATCCCCAGGAGGCAGGAAGAAGAGGGTGTGATCTCCTGCATGCATGGTGGCAAAAAAGACTTTTTCCTTTAAGACCAGGAGCTTCGTAGCCCTGTTCTGCGGTCCCTCACTGACCTCTGAGCCAATGTAACAGGAATCTCTAATAGTCATGAGCTCTCTATCCAAATTTAGAGTCCTCAGTATAAAAAAGATTTTATGCACAGAGGTCCATAGCATAGGCAGTGATTCCTATGCTGTCTAAGACCTGGGCGCTGCCTGAGGCTGGACAAAACCTCTGGAGGAGCCAGAAGATAAAAAGGCAGGGCATCTGAGGATGCCACCGGGGCCCTTTCATGGCTCCTTTTTGTGTGCATCACTGGTCTTGGAGGCCTCCTCAACAGCCAGAACTGACCTGTGAAGCTCCTTTATTTTCTAAACTTCTTATATGAACATGTACAGCTTTTATAATTAAAAAAAATACCATTATTAAAAAAAACAATATTACAACAGAGAACTCGAAATGGTTCATTGCAACACTAGGGGGGAAAGACACTCTTTCCCTGAGAGCCTGAAGCAGACAGAATTATATCTGAGAAGACACTGTCAAAGGACCTTGACTTAGAGCCTCAGAGCAGGGACATTGCACTGTGCAATGTCAAAAGAAGGGAGGTAGACCCCTTTGCTCACAAGTGGGCTCAGATTCCTAAGATTCTCCACAGCTAGGCCCACATTCGAATCTTGGGATTCTCCTAGGGTCTCCAGCTATGCTTGTCATCACTGGGTGATACACCCAGAGGGTCCAGGCCCTGCACCAACATGCATGGTGACAAGGCCGGTTGATCAGAAGCCTGGTGTCTCAAATCCTGACCCTGGGCTCCTCCTCCACCTCTCTTGTGCCTCTGTCTTCTGAACTGGAGACTCTTGGGTTCTCACACTTCTTTTGTTTTCTCAGCAAAAGAAAAAGGCAAATTCCATCTCACTACTTTGCAAAAGCCAGCTCATCTTTCTCAAATAAAAACTGAGTTCAGCTTAAAACCTGATTCGGAGGAAGGTGGGAAAGCTGAAACCCAGCTGCCCCACCCCCCACCCATGTCCCCAACAATCAGACAAATTGCTGAAAGGCGCCAAACTATTCCAGTTGCTGATTCCTATTACTTGGACTCAAGGATTCTTCCAGGAATACCTGCTTCCTGCCTCCCCAAGCTGGGATGGCACCTGGAATCACAGAGTTCAGATGGACCTTAGTGATGCATTCATTTTTAACATATTTACTGAGCACATCTATGTGTCAGGCAGTGTGCTAAGCACAGATCACAGAGTCCAAGGGTTTCAAATTTCCTGAAAAGCTCTTAAAATACAGAATCTCCAACCTGACCCCAGACTCCCTAGTGGTAGAACCCAGAAGCCCGTATTTTTCAAAAAGCTCTCCAAGTGAGTAATGTGCAGCCAGGATGGGAGCCACAATCTAATGCCATCCCCTCCTTTGGAATTAATCTCTCCCCACTCTGAACTTGGTTTTCCTTTATGTCCTTGATATTTATGTATCCTTCCTAATTTTTTGTGAATTCTTATCTCCCCTCAGCAAGAGTGCTATGGCAACAAGCATGAGGCCTCTCAAGAGTATTCCCTCTGGCTGGTTCATTTAGGGGTCCCCACAGTGCCTAGCCATGTGTCAATATCCATGGCATCCATAGTCACAAGAGCCTGGACTAAGCTGGGACCACCTGCAGAGACTGGGCATATCATCTTCCTTGCTGGGACAGTTGGATTAGTTATAGGCTGTTTCTAATGAAGGCTGCCTCTTTGTATGTTGTCACAGGGAGGTGCCTTTTTTATAAATTTAGATTATTCAACACAAGCTGGCTGCAGTAAGCACAACCTCCCACTTGCAGGACTGAATGAGAATGTTTTCACAAACTTGCAAATTTTCATCTATGATTTCCTACCATGGGTAGCATAATTATGTGAGAATGAAGATATTCCTCCAAGACTATGCCTACCATATCCCTAGTTTAAGCACCTGTTTCAGCGGTCTCCTAAGCAGTACCCTGTCCCTTGCCCAATCCATCCTCAACTGCCTAAGACCTCAGATATTAAACATGAACATCCGATCTTGTTGCTACACTGCTTAAATCTCCCTAGTGACTTCCCAGGGTATGGATGTCCTAGCATACAAACCCTCCCAGTCTCATCCCTTGCATGGGCCTGGCCCTGCCTTTTTGGCTCTGGCAATTATGAATGCCTTGCAGCTCTCAAACACCATGCTTGTTCACATCTCAGCACTTCCATTCCTACTGTTTCTGCTTGGAATGTTCTCTCATCACCTACTTACCACCTTCCTCCATTCCAAGTCCCTATCATTCACCTGGTGAATTTACCCAAGGTCAAGCTCTGGCCAAAGTGCCACATTCTCCATGAAGCCTCCGTAACCACTGCCCCATGCTTCATACTTGCTCCGATCACAACACCTGCAAAGGTTTTTTGCACAAGGTTGTCTTACATCTGCCTTCTGTTGCCAGACTATAAGACCCTTTTATAAAAGATATGAGTCTTATCTCAGAATTCTGAGCATAACGTGGTATCTCCCACCTAGTAGTCACTTAAATATTTGCTAAAAGAAGGAAGGGAAGGAGGAGGGAGAGACTGAGGGAGCAGGAAACCCTAGTCCTTGTCCTCAAAGACTTAAGTCCTCAAAGACTTAAGCCACGAGGAAACAATTGAGCTTGGACTTCAGCCTCTCTCCCTGGTTGGTAGTCCACCCTCTCCCCTGTGTGTCCACATTCCCTCTCCTAGTGGCTTCAATTCCCACCAGGGGAACCAGTTCTGTCCTGCTCCCCAGCACTTCCTTTTGGAAGGAATGCCTCCCAATCAGCAAATGCACATAAGAGAATTCCCCTGCCAATACCTTCTCAAAGGTAACTGCATTTTCAAAGAGAAAGCATAGAAAAGAAAGTGTTTTGGTGCAAATAAATGAATCTCTACTCACAGAAGGGTTCCTGGCACTGGGGAGCTAGATGAAAGAGATCGTTCATTTTAGGAAAGAAGGTCTTCACAAACCTTATCATCATTATCATCAATCACATGGACATGTAACTTCTATGTCAGAATAGAGGACAGAATTGCACACAAGGTGAAATCTCCAGTCCTATATCTTGCCTCAGTGCCCTCTCCCTGGTGACACCGTGCCTCCCCCTTCACTACTTTGCATTCTCCTCAGGCCAAGCCCCCACTCCAACATGCACAGTTTACCCATGACTCACAGGGGAGTATATTTCCCGCCCCCTCACTCAGCGCTAAAGGATAATAGGGTCCCTTTGTAGGGCTACTTAGAACAGAATCTCGAGATGCACTGTCTCATCTTATTACCTTGGACAGAGCCCTGGATGTCCTCATATGCAAAGTTCAGGGGGAGAAAACAACTGGGCTCTCAGCAGGCATCAAGGCCACCCTGGTCTCCTGCCCCTGGGCTACCCAGATGTTTCAGAAAGGCATACACCTCCATCAAAACATCTGCCTCAATCATACCTCGCCGGCTATTTTTCTATTTTCTCAGCTGGCTCCTCCTTGTCTCTTCCTCCTCCCTGTTAATTAAAAAAAAAAAATCTCCAAGTGCATGATCAAAGTTGGGTGAGCAGATGAAGCTCAAGTTCTGTGATATCAGATCACAGCTTCTTCCTTGTAGGCTCCATAATCCCTTCCCAGAAGCCAGAACAACCAAGAGTTCAAAACAAATGCATTAACGCAGAGAGAGGGTATGACAAGAAAAGAGAAAATAAATCTTTGGGGACTCTCTACAGAACACAACAAGTTTGATGATTAGGCCCATCCCCATCAGAGCACTGCAGAGAGCTGGGAGAAAGAGACAGTTGCTAGGCTCCTCAAATCCCCAGCTAAGGCATTAAGCAACTATTGCTGCATAGAGCTTAGGCAAATTGCATCTCTCCACGGCTACTTCTAGCTAAGACTCTTCCCTGAAAGCCCCTTTGCTGTGTGTGAGGAAGCCCAGGATGTCTGGACAGAAAAGATTATCCTCCTGTTTATACCCACAGCCAAGCCTGGACTCAGGAGACCCATTAGCAGAGTGAACATGGCCAGCCACTTGGGAGGACTGAGGCTTTCATCTACCTGATGCAGTGTCCTCTCTGGAGTCCTACCCACCAGCTTATGTCCCTGGTGAAGGTGGAGGAAGGAGAGCCTGGCTGTCCTTAGGGCTTGAGGGAGGGGCAAGAGCATGAGCCTGAAAGACCAGATGCTTGGAGACATTTTCTAATGTACCTAGTGCATGGCCTTGGGGGAGAGATTTCCCTTTTGGGGCTTCTGTTAAGTGGAGCTTGGACAATTATGGTGCTGGAAGCCACCTTAAGGAATCTGTAATCAAATGCCCTCATTTTACAGATGGAGAAAGGGAAGTTAAGGTTATCCATGTCATCGAGGTATTAACATACTACAAAACTCACCCAATTAGGAGAAGGAAGGGAAAAACGAAGGGGTGGGAATCGGAGAGGGAGACAGACCAAGAGAGACTATGGACTCTGAGAAACAAACTGAGGGTTCTAGGGGGAGGGGGTGGGGGGGTGGGTTAGGCTGGTGATGGGTATTAAGGAGGGCACGTACTGCATGGAGCACTGGGTGTTGTACGAAAACAATGAATCGTGGATCACTACATCTAATGATGTATTGTATGGTGACTAACATAATATAATAAAATTAAATTAAATTTTTAAAAAGTTATTAGTAAGGTATTTCATATTCATTTTCTCACACCAAGTCTTTGAAATGTGGTGTGTATTTTTCACGTGCAGCACACCTCCAGTTGGACGAGCCCCACGTCAAGGGCTCCATAGCCTCACGTGGCCAGTGGCTGCAGTATTGGACACAGTAGTTCCAGAGGGCGAGGCTGACAGTAAACAAGTAAACAAACAAATACGTAATATAATTAGAAAGGGTGGTGAGCGAAGGCCTGTCTAAGGAGGTGGTATTCAGCAATTAAATGATTGGAATGATAGAAGAGAAATAACAGAGCAAGTACCTGTTCTTCCAGGGCTGAAAATAGAAAACATGCCTTTAGAGGGCTTATAGCACCTATTCATTAATTGTCAGAAAAACTGCAAAGTAACCCTCTAAATTAACAGACTCTTCAGTCCCAGAAGCTGGCCAAGAGGCAACATGTTTTCTTTGAACAGAGTTACAGAAAAGCCAAACATCGTGCAACGTACTCACTCGCTGAGATAACTGAGGTCCAGAAGAGAGGATGTTCCCTCTGCTGGCAGTTTGGATAAACTCCAACATTAGACCATTTTCCTCAATTGCACAGAGATCCTACGTCACTGGGAGCCACTGTGAGAGCTCTGTGATCCTGGCCAGCTAAGCTGAAAGGATGGGGACTCTCCACAGGCATCCAAGGCAAAGGACTCCCTGCGGAGAGCACTCCATAGCAGGTGGCTCTTTAATATTCTACCGTGTTTTAGCCAAATGAATGGGGCATTTTTTAAGGCATTGTATACTACTATCTAGAGAACCACACTGTTGTCTTAAATCAATTATTAAAAACAACATTTTAAAGACTTCCTTAGCTGAAACACTACCAAGATCCATATTTAAAATACTTAAATATTTAATTATTATTGTAAACATTATAGTTATAACTTATAGCATTAAATGCCATGAAGTAAATATAAATTATTATCAATTTATTTAAATATTTTTTCAACACTTGCTTGGAGCAGTTGATATGCTGAGACCCATAGCCCTCTCATCTTCAGTGTTTTTTAAGGTGAAGAGATTACAATTCATTCTTTTCATCCTCCAATTAATATCATAACTATCCACTGAAACCCAAGGTTTCATGTGCTGAGAATGGTTATTGACTTGTTTGCTTTTCCCTACTTGGGCCTATTCAGCTCAACTGGATGAGAAGTCCATTGGAAAAAAATGAACAAATGGTGAAAAGACATTTATTTAGGGCCCATAAGAATAATTACTGATGTAAAGACAATAGCAGTAAATTTAGATAGTATTTTTATTTTTTTATTTTTTTAAAGATTTATTTTGAGAGAGAGAGAGAGAGTGCATGCGCATGCATGCATGAACCGGGGAGAGGCAGAGAGAGAGGGAGAAGGAGCATCTCAAGCAGACTCCCCGCTAAGGGCAGAGCCTGATGAGGGGCTTGATCCCATGACCCTGAGATCATGACCTGAGCTGAAACCAAGCATCGGACGCTTAACCAAATGAGCCACCAGGTGCCCCTAGATAGTATTTTTAAATGGTATTGTCAATTGTTGTCAGTTACAAAAAAAATACAGGATCAGTGAATTTGTTTTCAATGTGATTTTTTATTTTATTTTTAACCATTCCTATCATAGCAACTATAGCAGAATATGCTTTCCTTAAAATTAATATAAATATATTACAGAATTTTATAGGACAACTTTTAACAGAGTTGACATTACTCAGCAAAGAGGCATGGAACAGAGGGGTTAAGAATATGGGTTTGCACAATAGCCAAACTGTGGAAAGAGCCAAGATGTCCATCGACAGATGAATGTATAAAGAGGATGTGGTATATATATACAATGGAATATTATGCAGCCATCAAAAGGAATGAGATCTTGCCATTTGCAACGACGTGGATGGAACTGGAGGGTATTATGCTGAGCGAAATAAGTCAATCAGAGAAAGACATGTATCATATGACCTCACTGATATGAGGAATTCTTTTTTTTTTTTTTTTTTTTGGTGAGTAAAGCAATAGAAGTTTATTAAGTGAAGATACTGAAAAAGCTCTCAAGAGTGAGAGGGGTCCCAACAGAGTTGCCCGATATGAGGAATTCTTAATCTCAGGAAACAAACTGAGGGTTGCTGGAGTGGTGGGGGGTGGGAGGGATGGGGTGGCTGGGTGATAGACATTGGGGAGGGTATGTGCTATGGTGAGCGCTGTGAATTGTGCAAGACTGTTGAATCACAGACCTGTACCTCTAAAACAAATAATACATTATATGTTTAAAAAAAAAAAGAAGAAGAAGATAGCAGGAAGGGAAGAATGAAGGGGGGGAAATCGGAGGGGGAGATGAACCATGAGAGACTATGGACTCTGAGAAACAAACTGAGGGTTCTAGAGGGGAGGGGGGTTGGGGGATGGGTTAGCCTGGTGATGGGTATTAAAGAGGGCACGTTCTGCATGGAGCACTGGGTGTTATACACAAACAATGAATCATGGAACACTACTAATGATGTAATGTATGGTGATTAACATAACATAATAAAAAAAAAGGTAAAAAAAAGAATATGGGTTTGCATTCTCTCTGCCACGCAATGGTTTATGGCAATGGCTGGTTAACTCCACTTGAATCTCAGTTTTCCCATCTGTAAAACGAGGATAATAATTGTACTTGCCTCTAAAGTTCATGTGAGAGTCATCCAAACACTCAATAAATATGAGCTCAAGCAGGTAGAAAAATATATATAAGTTGCAAAACTTGTGATGATTTTTCTAAGTGATGACCAAGACCATCCTGTTTGCATAATATTTTTAAATGTGAACAGAATGTTGTCTTTATTATATTATCCTGTTTTGCGGTAGATTTACTCTTTTAAGTATTTTATATTGATTTCCTTTGTCAAAATAAATGTTTTAGGAATTAATAAATTTTTGTGCCTGTGAATCACAAAATAATGGTTTTTATTGTATCTGGTAATGGCAAGGGTAGGGCTAGGGGGCAGTGGACTTTGCATTAGGATTCATTTTTATGAGTTATAACCCTGAGGGAGAGAAGGCTAAGGTTAAATCAGGAACACTGCTTGGAGGTGACCTAAGAGTCATAATTTTAAGGAGGTGGTGTGTGATCTACGGGGAGGAGACTTTTTATCAGGCCTCGGATAGGCTGTTGAACTCTGGCTCTTCCATTCAGTGACACAAGCAAGATTCAAAGTCAAACCTGAGTGCTGTGGGCTCAAGTTTGCCACAGAATTTTCAGAGCAAAGATCCAAATAATATGATCTTTTGAGTTAGGTGTGAAATTCAAACTGAGAGCATTAGATGAAAAAGTACACCTCATTTAGAAGTAATCTTGTAGATGGTGATCACAAAGTCACCACATCACACAATTACCTTTAGGCTGTGGTGTTTCACTGGTTTTTGAGACTGGGTAAAAAGAAAGACACCATGTTTGTGTTGGGGGGAGAAAAAAAACAACCCAAAACACACAGACCTTTTCCGGAAATGTTTGGAACCATTCTGGGACACCTCTGGTGTGATTCCAGAAATACAGAGTACAATACAAGATACTGTAGAAGAGACGCTAGTCCAGGGCCTCCTCAAACACAAGCCACCTGTTCGATAAAGGCCTTGCAGTTCTGGAGTTCATGAAACTACGCTCTGGCCCTGCAGCCAATGTCCCTCCAAGCCCGCCCAGACCTGGCTCTGCCAACAAGCCTGGTCCATCCACACCTCCAGAACTTCCCCTCACCCTGTCATCAAAGGTGCTTGGAGGACAATGGTCACTCCTGGGTCCTGGGTCCCCAAATCTTCATGATGATACCTCTCTTGCCCAAATGAAATTCAAGGATCTTTACCTTCCCAGGGTTGATATTCTGTTTCTTTCTTGCTTTCAAAATTGGGAAGGATGTCAAACTGCAGTTCCTTGGTTTTTTAGCATCCATGTTAGTCCTGCAGGAGGAAGAATAAAAAGTACATTGGTAGTAGGAGCAAAATATAAGTAATGGCCCCTGCACCCAGGGATGGGAAGAATGCAGGGCAGGCTTGGAGATAAAAAGTGGCAGGCCTAGGGTGCCTGGGTGGCTCAGTCGGTTAAGCATCTGCCTTCAGCTCAGGTCATGATCCCAGGGTCCTGGGATCGAGCCCCACATGGGGCTCCTTGCTCTGTGGGAAGCCTGCCTCTCCCTCTGCCTCTGCCTCTCCCCCTGCTTGTGTAAGCTCTTTCTCTCTTATAAAAATACTTTGTAAAAAAAGTGGCAGGCCTAAAAACAGTGGCTGAGTCTCCGCTAACTCCTTTTTTTCCCTCTTGGTGGCAGATGATGTCAGGAAAGGGGATGTCTTGGCATCAGCCCTTGGGTGCTCAGGGCAGAGGGAGACAGCAGCCCAGGAACCTAACGAGCTAGCGAGGTGGCCAGCAGTTTAGGACACCAAACAAAAAGACCCATTTCCTCTAGCTCGCTGCAAAGTAAACCATTCTCTTACCACAACCACCTTTTGCTCTGAAAGATACATATATAAGCGGTTACTCGGTAGCTTAAAGCCTACAGAAGAAGAAAAGGGACAATGGATAGAAATGCTTTGCCTGGATCTCATTTAGCCATTTTTTGCACCTTCTTTATTCAGACCAGAGCTGTATGAAAAATGAACTCACTAATTTCGAAATTTAACTAGACGAAAAATTAATTTGCTTTAAGTTTATGGAATCTGGTTAAAGCGATGATTTATGTAAATGGAAGAGTCTTAGAGGCTCTGACGCCCGTTCCATTAACAGCTGCTGGAACTCTGCTTTGTGTCCCTTTGAAGTTCCTTTTCAGCCTCTAACTCTAATAAGAGCCAAGGGAGCCAAGGATATATGAACAAGGACAGAACAGGGATCAGTGCGAATGTTATCCTGGCTTCTGCAAACCACTCCATTGGTAGGTTCTTAAAGACCCTATAATAAATGGTGACAGCATCACAATTCTGAAATTATTCAGAGGAGTCAAGACACGTCCTGCCCACTATTATCGCAGCATAATGTTGAAAAATCAGAAATTACTTGTCTATATATAATGAGAAGTTAAAAAATATGGCACATATGTATTATAGACTATGATGTGATGACTTTAAAAAATGAAGTCTCTATGTATGCCTGTAATGTATTGAATAAAAACAGAACAATATGCATGATTCCATATTTGTTTAAGAAAAGAACGAGATGGGGGTGCTTGGGTGGCTCAGTTGTTAAGCATCTGCCTTTGGCTCAGGTCATGATCCCAGGGTCTTGGGATCGAGCCCCACATCGGGCTCCCTGCTCAGCAGGAAGCCTGCTTCTCCCTCTCCCACTCCCCCTGCTTGTGTTCCCTCTCTCCTGTGTCTCTCTCTCTGTCAAATAAATAAATAAAATCTTTAAAAAGAAAAAAACGAGGTGGAGGTGCCTGCGTGGCTTAGTCCATTGAGCTTCTGCCTTTGGCTCAGGTCATGATCTCGGGGTCCTGGGATTGAGCCTGGAGTTGAGCTCCCTGCTCACTGGGCTCCCTGCATCTCTCCCTCTGCCCCTCCCCGTGATTGTGCTGTCTCTCTCGCTCTTTCTCTTCTCTCAAACAAATAAATAAAATCTTTAAAAAAGAGAGAAAAAAAAACAAGATGTTTGCATGTCTTAATCAGGTATATCGAAGAACATAGGAAAAATAAAAATAATTACCACCTTTGAGGGGTGGAGCTGGGGGAGGTGAGTGGGAACATGAATTTTAACACACACACACACACACAATATGAAAAAATCCTATGCAAAAGTAAACAAAAAGTAATAGTTGCTTCTCTTCAAATGATCATAATGTCACTTCTTTCTTCCCTTCCTTCCTTTTTACAAACATTTGCTGAGATAATTCTTCTGATAAACCAGACACAGCCTCTGCCCTTAAGGAGAGTTCATTATCTAGGAGGGAGACACATGGAAACAGGTCATTACAATGCACATGATCAGGGCAGTAATAGAGGCCAGTGCAAAGAGCTAATGAAGCACACTGCAGGGGGTGAGGAAGCCTTCACACCTGAGCAGAGTAGAGCTGTCCTTGAAGAATAAACAGGACAGGCATGGAGTCAAGAGCAGATGGACAAGACAGCAAGCACAACAGTAGGAAAGAGCACTGTGTTCTTCAGAAAGTGTGAGCACATGGACATTACCGTAGAGGGCTAGAGAGGTGGTTAGACTGTAAAGAAAGGGTCTCATGGTTCATTCTAAATCTGACAAAATCAGATTTGTACTTAGGATCATCTCTCTGGCAATACCATGGAACAAGGTTCAGAGGAGCTCAAGTAGGAAGCTGTCTTGAGCATCTAGGCAAGAGAGGATGAGGACCTCAACCAAGGCCATGTGAGGACACAGTGGAAGTGGGAATTTGGGAATAACTTGGGAGAAAGAACTGGTAGAATTTTGGCCATCAATTCAATGTGAGGGTTGCAAAATCCAAACATGGGGTAAGAATGAATACAATTCTTTCTGCCAAGGCTCTGTATCAAATGCTCCCTCCATCTATTCCACAGGGATGTGGAAGACAATCAAGTCCACATGCGTCTTTCCCAGCAAGTGGAGCTCTTTTTGTCTATTCAGCTTCTGGTGCTCTGTAGGTGAAGAGAACATGAAGACCTCAAGAAGATGCTGAGGCATCTTGGAGTCTAGTCTCAGTGCTGTCCCCAGATAGATTCTGAGCAAGTCATATGCCTTGTCTATCCTCAGTTTCCCCATTTGTAAGATGACAGGACTGGACTAGATGGCCTCTGATGTCCCTTCCAGTTCTAAGCTTCTTTGATGCTAACTTTATTAAATACTGCCAGATTGGAAAAGTTCTGTTGTGCCTTATTCCACAAGTTCTCTCCTTTGGATAATTCTGTGGTAATCAAAGACTATCTTGTGCCTTTTTTTATTTCCTAAGAATGCATTCAATCTAGCTTCAATTTAATCCATGACACGTAACCTATGTTCAAAGCTTCACAGATGCCACTTTTTATCCTCAAAATAAGTGGTGAACTATGAGAATGTTTTATATCTTGTTTATAACTATTGCATGAAGGGTCAAGCTCATCTCAGAGCTAGAATGAATACAGCTTTGAGAACTGAAACTAAAATTTAAAATTTCCTCCTATTATTTTACACGGAGATCAGTTTCCCTACCTCTCCAGCTTAGACCCATCGCCTTCCTCTGGATTTCAGCACTCTTGTGTGTGGAGATCATATTGTCACTTGGTCAACAACTTGAGTGTTAATTATTTTAGGGGCATACATTTCATCTCATCTTGATTGTGAATCTCTTGGAGGCAAGAATGATGAGCTTGGATTTTATTTTATTCCTTACATTCCTCCTTCGGACAAGGACAATGACTTGTCTACTGAAAGCTCTTGGTACAAATGTGCTGAGAAAGAGACATCTAAGATAATTTGGATGAATTCATCAAAAAATTTGAGACCACCATCTGAATGCCAGAGACTGCATTAAGCATGGGGGCCTGAGAGATAAGGAAAACAGAATCCTTGCTTTCAAGGAGAGTTCAGGGTCCGGTAGGCATGACAGAGCCATTGACAGTGGGGCCAGCCTTATTGCACACATAGTATTTTATACATAATGTGTTATCTATGTACACCAATCTTCAATGCCCAGAAAGGAAATATATCTTTTGAGATTTACCTGTTGTGATTTCAGTATTTCTATTGCAGTTGTCAAGTAGCTTGATCTTTATGCCTTGGAGAGCTACATTTGGGGCAGAAATTGTGGCAGTGTAGGACTGGCAGGGACTCCCTTTGTATTTCTGTGAATAGGAGATAATGTACTTAATGTACTTAAGTTACTCTCACTGCTGCAAAGAAAACTCCTTGGCCCCTCTGCAATTATCCTTGAAACTCTTCACGGTCCATGGACTCTCAGAGCTGGAAGAGGTTTTAGCAGCCATTCATCCATTTTCCCACCCCGGCAGAAATCCTCTTTAGAGTATCCCTGGCAATCATTCAGTCTCTGCTTGAATATTTCTGTGACAGAGCTCACTGTTTTTCTGGGCAACCCATTTCACCTCTGGCTGCTTATACATATGGTTGGTGCTCAGCAAATGTGGGTGGGAAGAAATGATACTGAGCAACATATCCTCCACAAATACTTGCTATCCTCTGCAGAACAACAAAGAACACATCTACCCTCTCTTCTACTCCAAGAGCTCTTGAATATTCAAAACAGTGCCTTCTTGCCTCCCTGGCACCTACTCATCTCCAGGCATTCTGTAGTTTTATTTCAAGCATGTCTTCGTAGGATAGAGCATCCAGGCATGACAGAGAGAACTTATATTGTGATTGTTCCTTTCTACTTTTCTATGACCTTGTTTTAAGTGGCTATCGTTTTCTAGAGTCTAGATTATGTACTAATCAATGCTAAATCAGCCAGCGAGATCTTTACATCACTCACCTGGTCACTGTATTTCTATTAATGAAGTCTAGACGAGTATTTGCCCCTTTTAGCTGTCACAACACACTCATGTTGGATTTGGGATCAACTAAAACCATGGACTCCCAGCACTGGGTCCTCCACAAGTTTGCAAAGGATGTATTCTAGCCAAGTTCCTGACAACAGTACGGAGCTGGAGAAGGCAAAGTCAAAGAGTGGCTGGCACACCACTCGAGACTCCTTTCAGGTTTCTCATTATCCTCCTGATAAGGACTAAAACCGAGAACGGAAGTAAAAGACATAAGTCCCAGAACCAATTAGGCACAATCCAGGTTTGGAGAATTCCTTAAAACTCCTAGATTTTACATACTTAACACACGTAGATGATTAAATCCCTCGAGCAAGACTGGCAGCAAAGGACACATTTGTCCTTTCATAGTTTGAACTTTCTATAAATGGCCTTGCACCTTTGCCAGGTCTCCACTGAAGCCTGAACAGTGAAGCTTGAGTTAAGATTGTTGACCATCAGTCATTTAAAACAAATCAGAGGGGTCACAAGTTACTTACACCCTGAATTGGCTGATGGACGTTTCAAACGTAGCAAGTACCACAAATCAACTACAGATTAAAAAAAAAAAAAATCCAAATTTTGCATTGTTCATTCCCCTTTTAAGGAAAATATTTGCTAGGACGAGCATTACCCTAGAGTAGCAAGTACCACCCAGAGGAAAAGTGATGCTCTGGATGTACCTAGGATCGATCCACACACAGCTTAAAGCAGTCCTGCATTGGGCTCTGCTTGAGCATGGAGGCTGCAAGCAGATGGGCTGGGCCAAGATAGGCTGGTATCAGCCACATCCTAGGACATCCACGTGAGGCGTGGGGTTGTGGGCTCACTTCTGACCTCCAAAAGGACCAGCCACGCCCTGAAGATAAAGGAGGAGGAAAGTTTTGCGCCCCACGTTGTCGGGGTCAGGGCTGGAAGCAATTTCAGGAGAGGTCTTATGAGTTTCCTAAAATCCATCTCTCCCCACCCCGCACTCAGCCAAGGTCTGCGATGCAACTTTCTGTTAGGAGCAAACTACATGGATGTCAGGTTGTGAGGATGCGGCGGTTCGGAGCACTTCTCCTGTGCGCGCTCACACCCCGCGCCTCTCTCTCCTCCGACCACACTCCCCCTGCTGTTTCGCATTCTCTGCACCTCCCTTCTCCCCGCTTCCCCAGCCTTCTTCCCCCGTTGCCCCAGATGCTTCTGCCCCACCGCGGTCCCTTCCTCCCCGCTGGCGCTGCGCGCTGTCTTACTCGGTCCGGGCGCCGGCAGGTGGTGGCAAGAGCTGCCTGGGGCTGGCGCACACTGCCCGGCGGCCGCTGCTGGGCGCTTGCTCCCACACCCTGCCCGCGCCTGCCCGGGACCACGCCCTCCTCCCGTAGCTATAGAAACTCTGGCCACCCTTTTTGTGACTCCGGCCGCGCCGCGGAAAGAACTTAGATTTTGTTCCCGTCCCAAACCACCGTTCACATCAGCCTAAAGAATACTTCTCTTTCCCCCCCTACTCCCATTCTCTCGCCTCAGGTAGAATTGGACATCCCAAGGATGGGCAGATTAGAGTTCACCGAACTGCCCGGGCTCATGAAATTATTCCTACTTTCTCCCTCTTCCAAAAAGTTTGTGGTTCCCGGAAGCTCACGGCGAAAGTTCCAGATATAAAGTATTCATCAGATGAGCACTTTTTGAGCATTGGCTCTGCACCAGGTTTTAAATGCATGAAAACTAAGAAAAGTTCTAGCTGAATGACAGTAGCGGGACCTGGAGGAATATCGTCTGGTCAGAGGAAACATTTAAAAAAAGCTTTTAGAGAGATGAGTTGAATTTGAGTCTTCAAGGCCAAATAGGAATTAGCAACGTAAAGCAGGCAGTTAAGAGCCCATGTAAAGGCCCTCAGCTAAGGGACCACATGGTATCACAGGTGTCGGCCTGTCGGGTGAGGCAAGAGTCAAAAGTGCATAGGGGACAGCATGAGACCAGGTTGAAGAAGCAGACAGGATTCAGCCAGATTTGAAATATCTCATGAACTAAACAGGCTAGGGTATATGTATGTGGATTTTAAGCAGAGGGGTGTTCATGCTCAGATTTTAGGAAACTTTCTGGCAATATGGTATGGAGGGTAGGCCAGAGTAGGTTAAGAATCAAGGCAAGAAGATGTCCATCGACAGATGAATGGATAAAGAAGATGTGATATATATATATATACAATGGAATATTATGCAGCCATCAAAAGGAATGAGATCTTGCCATTTGCAATGACGTGGATGCAACTGGAGGGTGTTATGCTGAACGAAATAAGTCAAAGACTTGTATCATATGACCTCACTGATATGAGGAATTCTTAATCTCAGGAAATAAACTGAGGGTTGCTGGAGGGGGTGGTGGGGTGGGAGAGATGGGATGGCTGGGTGATAGACACTGGGGAGGGTATGTGCTATGGTGAGTGCTGTGAATTGTGCAAGACTGTTGAATCACAGATCTGTACCTCCGAAACAAATAATGCAATATATGTTAAGAAAAAAAAAAGATAGCAGGAGGGGAAGAATGAAGGGGGGAAATCAGAGGGGGAGACGAACCATGAGAGACGATGGACTCTGAAAAACAAACTGAGGGTTCTAGAGGGGAGGGGGGTGGGGGGATGGGTTAGCCTGGTGATGGGTATTAAAGAGGGCACGTACTGAATGGAGCACTGGGTGTTATACACAATGAATCATGGAACACTACATCAAAAACTAATGATGTAATGTATGGTGATTAACATAACAATAAAAAATTTTAAAAAAAAGAATCAAGGCAAGGATGCCTGTTAATAGTGAGTGATGTTTCAGAGTAAGGGACAGCAGGTGGAAAAACAGTTCTGAGCAATTTACAAAATGGAAGAGAGCTCAGTGACTGGATGTGAAGGGCAGAAGTGCCCCAGGCCCTCCAGTTGATAGTGGTGCCATTTACTAACAGAAAATCTAGGAGGGGAAACACGGAGGATAAGGCGGATATTACTGATTTACTGGTGACTTAATGCATCAGATTATCAATGAAACAGGCTCTTGCACAGAGCAAGATCTGGGCTAAAAAAATCCTGACTTGGCAGTCATTGTCACATAGGTGACCACTGGAGCTTGAAGTCACCTAAGCTTACAAAAGGGGGGGGGGGCAGGGGAAAAGAATGGAATCACACAGAATAGGGCACTATGGTGGAAAGAGTGGATGTAGGTGACACAAGATTGTAAGTCTGCAAAATAATGAAGAGCAGGCAGGGATATGGGGAGAAAACTACAAAAGAATAGTGTCATGTGAGCCCAGGAAATAAAATGTATTAATAGGCAGGTTATGATGAATAGGGTCTATAAGATTAGGTGAGAAAACTGTACACTGGATTTGACAACAGAAAGGTCATTAGTGCTTTCTGCAAGGCCAGTTTCAGCATAATTTAAGGTAATTTTCAGTATAAGCTATTACTTTTTTAAAAAGATTTTATTTGAGAGAGAGAGAGAGAGAGAGAGAGAGAGAGAGAGAGAGAGCATGAGTGGGGGAGGGGAAGAGAGAATCCCAAGCAGACTCTTGGCTGAGTGCAAGCTCAATGCAAGACCATGACCTGAGCTGAAATCAGGAGTTGGATTCTTAACCGAATGAGCCACGCAGGTGCCCCCAAACTTACTTTAAATAACACAGAGGAAACAGGTTCATCAGGCTGGTGCCAGATGATTAATCAGTGATAGCAGTACCTAATACAGGGTAGGCTCTTAATAAATGTTTACTGTTGAACTGCACCATATAGAGCACCTTAATACCTTGTAACTGAATACATGTTTTAAGAAGGGGATGCAGTGGGGTAGGTGAGGTGGTATACAACAGTATAAAAATATACACAGAAAAAAATGTACAATAGCAATAAGCAAATGCTCACTTTTTTAAAAAGATTTTATTTATTTGAGAGAGAGAGAAAGAGAGAGACACAGAGCATGAGCAGGGGGGAGGGTCAGACTCCCCACTGAGCAAGGAGCCCGACACGGAGCTCGAGCCCAGGACCCTGGGACCATGACCTGAGCCGAAGGCAGACGCTTAATGACTGAGCCACCCAGGCACCCCTGCAAATGCTCACTTTAATCATTTTTCTAAATTCCTTATTTTCACATTAACATAGATGTTTCTATAAACCAAGAAAAACTGAACCAATAATATTATATGTTTTAATGGTTAACATGATTTTTTAAAAGATTTTATTTATCCATTGAGCAAGAAAGAGAGACTTTGAGGAGGAAGGGAGGAGCAGAGATGAAGGGAGAGGGAGAGGAGAGAATCTCGAGAGATTCTGTGCTCAGCACGGAGCTCAAACCCACAACTCCGAGATCATAACCTGAGCCGAAACCAAGAGTCAGACACTTAACCAACTGAGGCACCCAGGCGCCACTAATGGTTAACATGATTTGAAGAGTTTTTATTAAAAAGTGATCAGGAGCTGGTTGAAATTCTCACCATAAAATGTGAAATATCTACAACTATTTTTATTCATAACAAATTCACATTAAGCTTCCTGAAAAGCTGTATTATCTAATATCATAATAGGGATGACTAAGTACTTGACAGCCACCCTCTAATCACTGGCTTCACATATTCTAAGAAACAGCTCTCCCCCACCCTTATACTTACAACAAAAAGACTAACATATTTTTTTTTTTGCAAAACATTCATTTAATCATGAAATGTAGACAATCAGAAATAGATGGATGTAATGGTATAAAGGAAAAGAGCATATCAAGACTCTTCCACTTTTGTTAAAGGTTTTGGCAATGAGAGCTTCATAAAATCTCATGAAATTCTCTTTGCTATATAATAAACATCTATTTCTGAGTAGGAGACATATGCCATATTATAGTAACCATTTTAATGTGTAAAATAATTCTGAATTCTTACTATAAAAATATTTGGCTAAAATATGAAACATCTTTGCAGTAAAACTGACAACGCAACCGAAGTTAAGATTTCAGAAATGTCTCCTGGAAAAAATGGGCATGTTTCCTTTTGCCAGATAAAGTCACAACAGTGAAAGTTAAGGTGCCATAAATTAGACAAAGCTGGAAAGCAACATCATCTTCTTAGAACAGTATGCAACATGGACTTCCTCCTTGTCAAACAGACAACCACTTAATGACAATGACTTACTACACACAGGAAAAAGAGAACACGTTCTTCAGAAGGAAATGACATCACAGAATAATTCTTATAAACAATCCTCTTCTTGAAGTCTTGAATAGCTTCAGAGAACATCATCACAAAATAGGTAGAGGCAATTCACATAACCTTAAAGGATTCCTTTATATTATGATGCCCTCCTTAAATAGAAACACACTTCAAATATAAACACACTTGTAAAATTCTGATTCTCTTAATCAAACATTTGTTTACCACCACACTCAGCTGCTAGCGGCGCTTGGATGCAAAGGTTTAACTCGTGCTAATCTGGACAAGCCAAGGCGGAGACTCTGACTTGGAGACTTAACAGACACCCCTGCCGGGGGGCTCTTCCTCCTGCTGCAGCCGCTGCTTCCAGATACCGCTGAAAGAAAGCATAGCACCTGCTTCTGGCGATGTTTGAAATCTCTTAACAAAGATCAACTTCTAAGACAGAAGATGCAAAAAGAAAAGCAGGTACGGATTACTGTGGTATATAAGTTCTATCAAGCCATAAATAAGATCAAAAGAATGAACAGTATTAAAGGGCAGAAAGAATACAGTACTGCCTATTTTCAAACATGTTCAGAAGGCAAGTTAATGGCACCAAAACTTTAAGCACAAAAGCTGAAACAGGTTAAGTTGGGAGCAAGTAACATTGGTTTTAAAGGCATGAAGAACTGCATGCAGTTATAATTTCTAAAGTAGCAGAAAAATCCAATGCATTTTTTGAAAATGCTGCAATTTTTACAAATACTCCTGAATCTATTTTTTCAAATATTAAATTATTGTAAACATGACAAATATTCTTTTTATTTATTTATACTAGTTTATTTAAGTGACATCATATGGTATTTGTCCTTCTCTGATTGGGGGTGGGAGTGGATGGGTGAAATAGATAAGGGGGATAAAGGGGTTAAGACGTACAAACTTCCAGTTATGAAATAAATAAGTCACGGAGATGAAAAGTCCAGCATAGGGAATATAGTCAATAATACTGTAATAACGTTGTATGGGGACAGATGGTGACTATGCTTATCATGGTGAGCACTTAGTAGTGTGTGGAACTGTTGAATCAATATGTGCCTGATATTTTACAAGATAAAGTAATTAAGAGACATTAAGTAATCATGCAGTTTCAGACTGCCATCTTTTTTTAATAACGCTTTTTATTTATATTTCAAGTTTTATTTAAATTCTAGTAACACATAATGTAATATTAGTTTCAGGAGTAGAATTGAGTGGATTCATCACTTACATATAACACCCAGTGCTCCTCACAACAAATGCCCTCCTTGATGCCCAACACCCATTACTCCATCCCCCTACCCATCTCTCTTCCAGCAACCCTCAGTTTGTTCTCTATAGTTAAGAGTCTCTTATGGTTTGCCTTCCTCTCTTTTTTTTTTGCTTCCCTGATGTTCTTCTGTTTTGTTTCTTAAATTCCACATATGAGTGAGATCATATGGTATTTGTCTTTCCCTGACTGACTTATTTTGTTTAGCATAATACCCTCTAGTTCCATCCAAATGGCAAGATTTCATTCTTTTGGATGGTTGAGTAATATTCCATTGTATATATATATATATATATACCACATCTTCTTTATCCATTCATCAGTTGATGGGTATCTGGGCTCTTTCTGTAATTTGGCTATTGTGGATAGTGTTGCTATAAACATCAGGGAGCAATACAAAAATACTGACTCAGACTGAAATCTGTCTATTAATACCTAGTTATCAGGGGGTGACCACTGTGGACCAATCAAGAAATGTCCGTGAAAAGAAGTAAACCAAACCTGAGTAGATTTGAAATGACTTAGAGAAGGAGAAGGGACAAATGAGGAGAGACATACCAGAGGGAGGAAAGTGGACAGAGAGAGGCTCTGACAGAAGACGACACACATTGTGTTTAAGGAAGAAAAACGGTATCAATCTCCCTGGACTAGAGGGTTCATGTGGTTGGGTGAGAGGAAGTGGATACAGGACTAGTTAGGAAGCCACAGGTGCTTTTGGGCATGAAATGAACAGGGCCTGGACTAGGTATTTGGTAATGTCAAGATGAGTGAAGGTCAAAGAATTCTTAAAGGATCAGTGAGGCTTGGCTGTGGAGCAAAAACAAAGGAAGAGAAGTCAAGTCTGCGAGGGCATTTGTTAAATGCTGGAAGCCCTGTGTACAGGTCCCGAGGTTTCAGTCAGACTGTGACCAGCAGGTCTTGAGCAAACCGATTTGTTGCCAAAAATAAATATCAGGAATGTTAAATGTTAACACTCTTTGACACTGTAATTCCACCACTAGGAATTTGTCCTAAGAAAATAATCAAGGATGTGCCCACAGATTTCTAAAATAAGGACGTTTGTGCTTATTGCAACCTTATTTATGACATTGAGAAAATAATAAACAATCTAGATGCTCAGTATAAGCATGTAAGTATAAGGGAATGACATATGATGAATAAATGCAGCAATTAAAAACCTTGGTTTTGAAGAGTATGTAATAATATGGTGTTAACACTTACAACTAGTGAAAAACATCTGCCAGTGATAATTTTCCAAGCCCCTGCCCTTGATCAATAAATATGCCATACCTGGTGGGATCCACTTAGGTTTTCTGCTTTCAGCTGAAGGGCTGCGTATTTGTAATGATTTCCTAGTGGCCTCTGAAGAAAGAGAAACCTTTTTTGGTGAAGGCTGAGATTCTGATCTCACAGCAGCTGGAACAGAGTCTCCTGAAGTCACTTTAAAAAAAAAATATATATATATATATGTATATATATAGAGAGAGAGAGAGAAAGTAATGAGCACTGGGTGTTATATACAACTGATGAATCACTGAACTCTACCTCCAAAACTGGTAATATACTCTATGTTAATTAATTGAATTTAAATAAAATTTTAAAAATATATACATAGAAAAGGTTTTTCAAAGAGGAAGATTAAGTCTAGCACATAGGTGTAAAAATTATAAACTTACT